>NC_139537.1:15405661-15773351 GCF_965153285.1 Podarcis tiliguerta | reverse complement strand
TGGGAGCGATTAGCAAACCTATCCATATTCTTACTGCATCCTTCAGGCTAACAAGTCCCTGGTTCATTTTTAAAGCCTTGCTTTCTTTCAAGCGGGGATGCTGAAGTGTTTGTAAACCAAGCAGTAGCTAGCGGCATTTCTCCTCCAAAGTGTGGCGTTTATTTCATTTATATCCAGTGTGTTATGTTGGAGAGCCAAATTGGTAGCTCAGGTTTGGATGTGGAAAACTGATAAGGCTCCAATACGTTGGCCACCTCATGAGAAGAGAAGACTCCCTGGAAAAGACCCTGATGTTGGGAAAGATGGAGGGCACAAGGAGAAGGGGCCAACAGAGGATGAGATGGTTGGACAGTGTTCTCGAAGCTACCAGCATGAGTTTGACCAAACTGCGGGAGGCAGTGGAAGACAGGAGTGCCTGGCGTGCTCTGGTCCATGGGGTCACGAACAATCGGACACAACTAAACAACAAAATGTTGGAGAGCCAAATTGGTAGCTCAGGTTTGGATGTGAAAAACTGATGCCCAAATCCCTGCTCAGCTATGAAGCACACTGGATGAGCTTGGCTCTTTCTTAACTTAGCCTTTCCACTGGCTCATGATACAATAGACCATAACATCCTTCTGGACCGTCTAGAGGGGCTGGGAGCTGGGGGCACTGTTATACAGTGGTTTCGCTCCTTTCTCCTGGGCCGTGTTCAGAAAGCGGTGGTGGGGGATGAGTGTTCAGACCCCTGGGCCCTCACTTGTGGGGTGCCTCAGGGTTCCGTCCTCTCCCCCATGCTTTTTAACATCTATATGAAGCCGCTGGGAGAGATCATCAGGGGGTTTGGGCTGGGTGTTCATCAGTATGCGGATGATACCCAGCTCTACCTCTCTTTCAAATCAGAACCAGTGAAGGCAGTGAAGGTCCTGTGTGAGTGCCTGGAGGCGGTTGGAGGATGGATGGCGGCTAATGGATTGAAGTTGAATCCTGACAAGACAGAAGTACTGTTTTGGGGGGACAGGGGGCGGGCTCGTGTGGAGGACTCCCTGGTCCTGAATAGGGTAACTGTGCCCCTGAAGGACCAGGTGCGCAGCCTGGGAGTCATTTTGGATTCACAGCTGTCCATGGAGGCGCAGGTCAATTCTGTATTCAGGGCAGCTGTCTACCAACTCCACCTGGTAAGCAGGCTGAGACCCTACCTGCCCACGGACTGTCTCGCCAGAGTGGTGCATGCTCTAGTTATCTCCCGCTTGGACTACTGCAATGCGCTCTACGTGGGGCTACCTTTGAAGGTGACTCGGAAACTACAACTAATCCAGAATGCGGCAGCTAGACTGGTGACTGGGGGCGGCTGCCGAGACCACATAACACCGGTCTTGAAAGACCTACATTGGCTCCCAGTACGTTTCCGAGCACAATTCAAAGTGCTGGTGTTGACCTTTAAAGCCCTAAATGGCCTCGGCCCAGTATACCTGAAGGAGTGTCTCCACCCCCATCGTTCTGCCCAGATGCTGAGGTCCAGCGCCGAGGGCCTTCTGGCGGTTCCCTCATTGCGAGAAGCAAAGCTACAGGGAACCAGGCAGAGGGCCTTCTCGGTAGTAGCGCCCGCCCTGTGGAACGCCCTCCCATCAGATGTCAAAGCGATAAATAACTACCTGAAATTTAGAAGACATCTTAAGGCAGCCCTGTTCAGGGAATTTTTTAATCTGTGATATTTTACTGTATTTTTTGTTTCTATGGAAGCCGCCCAGAGTGGCTGGGGAGGCTCAGCCAGATGGGCGGGGTACAAATAATAAATTATTATATTATTATTATTATCACAAAGGTTGCATTGTCACTTGGGCATCTTTTGAGAGAGAAGGGAGGTGATGAGAGAGAAGTTGATACAGAAATTCTAAACCTTCCTAGATTCTCAAAGTGCTTTGAACCTTCCTAGATTCTCAAAGTGCCATGGCTTGCCAGAGGAGGTGATCAGACCAGTTCACAAATGATAGGACCACCATACCCCGATGTGGGTCATGGGACCTAGTGATGGCTTAACCATGGTTAGTGCCGTGCAGGTGTAATGCTGAACCCTGGTTGAAACCATCAAGGAAAGCGAGGGAGGAATGTGCAGATAAAATGGAAGGGGCTGAGGATGGGAGTCATGGTCTACTCTGTCCCATGGCCAACCCCCAATCTTGTAACCATGGTTAAGAGACGAGGTCTTAACATTTGCCATGGTCAAAGCAGGAGTCTCTAAAGAATGAGAACTTACTCAAAATGCGTATGCTGGTTTGGTCTTGGGATATGATGGAAGAAAGGGGGCGGCGAACTCTCGGACGTGTCTTTCGTGTTTGCTGGAGTCGTTGCATTAATTCTGGCCTTCATTTTGTCAATACTAATGAGGCAAAGAAATTGCGCTCTGCATTGGAGCAGCATCTGAGGTTGGCAGGAGGCAAGGGTGGGTGAGAAGATTCAACATAATTTTGTCCTGTCCTTCAGTTCTCTTCACAGATGCTCTGTGCCCTAGCCGCAGAACACCTATTCATACAGATGACATCTTAACAGAATTTTAGTCTTGGATGACATCTGTTGTGCAGAAACAGACTGTCACAGAGGCCCTTTAAAATAGTGTTGCCAGCAAGAGAGCCTTAATGCGAATCTTATTAAGGGTGTGCCATGGCTGCCCTCCTAGCACTATCGTCTTACTGCTTCTATTCTTTGCTTGATCTTTCCTGTGCGACTGTCCTGAATCGTGTGTCAGCCATAACTCTTGGCAGCTCTTGGCAGCAGAGAAGTCTGGTCTCAAGATGGCGCCAGGCCAGATCCAAAGGCGGCTCTCGTCACCCAAGTTTCACACACTCACCTTCACTCAGCAGTGGGGAACAATGGACTGAAACTGCACTGCCTCAGGCAGCAGTTACAGGCCTGACTGAGGCGAGCAGCGATATTGTCTCTGACCAAGCAGAGAAGGCTGGGAAATGCTACTGCTGAGGAGGGGAAGGGCAGTTAATGGGGACAGGAACGCTTGATTTCAGTCTTCCCCAGTGTGGTCCCCTCCCAACATTGTTGGACTCCAACTCCCATCATCCTTGACTGTTGACTGTTCCGACTGGGGCTTCTGGGAGTTGTAGTCCAATGCCTGGAGAGATCTAGGGTGGGTAAAGTTGTTCTGTCTCCCCCCCCCCCATATCTTCCTGTCTCACCATTAGACTCAGGTAGAGAGGGGCTGTGGGAGATCCACTGGGCTTGGCCCAGGCCCCAATTGAGGTCAGGGCATGAGAGAGACGAGAGAAATAGGTTTCTCACAGCTGCCAGCACTCTGAAAAGGCAGTCAGTTCGGGAAGTCCAGCTCTTAGTCCAGAGGGTCTGAGGGCAGTTAATGGTGCACCTCTTTCCAGCTGGGCAGAGATCATAGAAGAAAATATCTATGGCAGATGGGAGGGCTCCCTGTTGCAGATTTCTAGTCCTGTCGCTCGCAAACATGGCGTCTCCGAATTGTGAAACAGGAACGCGCCATTTCCAGTTAGCAGTGTAACGGCAGAGGAGAGTCCTCTCTGGCCTCATTCTGCAGTCCTACTGGGATTAGCAGGTCCCTACTCTAATTAATTATATTAAACTTGTTTATGTAATTACTTCTGCAGTTAATTAAGTCCTTCCTTTTTAAAAGTGGCTTGTAATAGTGCTGGTTCAGCACTTGCTTGATGGCTGCTCCTGTTTTTCCCACAGAAGTGAAGCCTTACTGCCCCTGTGTTTCCAAACCCCCTGTGTTTTCAAGTGTGACTTGAGTCTAAGGTCAGGGAGAGAGAGAGGTCTGAGGGAAAGCTATCTAGAGCAGTGTTTCCCAACCTTGGGTCCCCATATACTGTTGGACTACAACTCCCATCATCTCCGACCACTGGTCCTGCTAGATAGGGATGATGGGAGTTGTAGTCCAACAACAGCTGGGGACCTAAAGTTGAGAAGCACAGATCTAGAACATAGCATTGCCAGGCCTAGAACCTGAGGCATCTCCTTAAGAAGGGCTTAGAAGTCCAAAGGCTGCCAGATTTTCCCCATCATTCCTGCCTTTGCTCCTAATAAAGCTAAGGGACCTGTGAGATTGAGCAGGTCCTGAGCAGGGAGGCCACATTTATTCAGATGAACCCAGGAAATTATTTGGCAACAGCCTTCTGATTCTGATGGTGTATTTAGGAAAACTGCAGTGCGTTCTCTTGAGAAATTTTTAGAGGGGATTCTAGCGCTATTAGTCTGTTGTGGTGAAAAGGACAACTCTGTAGTTTGTAAAAAATGTTTGGTGCTCTCAGATTTAATTAAATTTATTGCAACAGTTATAATTGTTAAGTTGCCCTGGAGGGGCTGTTGGGCTCGGAAGACGCTGTGTATAACGGTTTCACTAATAAATTCATAAATTCCTAGTGCTTGCCCTCTGTTTGACTGGCGTCCATTCTTTCCCTTCTCCCTCCCCAAGTATATGTATTGAGTCTCAAGGTTTTTGCATAGTAATATCGGCTGCAGATGGTGTTAGTTTCTGTTTGCCACTGTGCAGTGTTTTGGAGTCACAAGACTCTGTTTACATTCCAGAGACATTCCAGGCTGTTGGAAGTCTCACGGGAGACTGGAGACGGATGTGACGTACTGGTTTCCTTTTCCTTTGTTTCAGTTGCTCTCTGCTCTCACAGAGAGAGGATGCATTTCTTTCTGTCTGCGTAGCTTAGTAATAAAACCTAGCATGCAGCTCATACCTTCTCGTCTCTTCCCTGTGCTGGAAACTCTGCTGAATGGGGGATGTGCCAGGAGCCTTATCAGAGGCTCAGGTCGTTAATCACGTCGGAGGGTGATTCCGGAAGATGAGCTTTATCAGCTCGGTCAAACGGAGATTCCGACAGATGGGTCTTTATGCAGAGCTTGCACCCATTGCTGCAGATTACAAACCAGCTGCACTGATTCTTCTGCACAAAAATCGGTTTGCTTTGGAAGTCACATTGCACCGAAAGGTGCGAAGTGGTGTATCTGACGGTCTGTAACAGGGAAGGTCTGGGTTCAATTTCAACCCCCACCCCTCATTTAAGCTTGCTAGGTGACCTTGCTCCAGTTGCTTCTATACCCCACAGGTTTGTCGTGAGGAATCAGTTGCTGGAGAGATCCCTGCACATTGCCCCTAAACTCCATGGAGGGAGAACAGAATTAAAAATGTGCTAGCAAAGTGCACTTTGTGATGAATTTTCTCATTTTATAGAACAACCTGGATTTCACGCCCAATTAAAAGAGGCTGAGATTACTTTATAACTGATGTTCACCTGCTGGGGCAATTTGTATACTTTTCATGCTATACAGGCATCTGAATTATGAGAGTACAAAAAATGCTGATGCTGATAATCTTTTTTCCCCTCCCAGCAGAAAAGGGTAAGATATTTGGGAACGGTTTATCAAATATTGCTTGTCAAATTTGTTACCCAGAGGTGGGGATGATATAGCTGGGATTTTAAATGTTGTGCAGCTAGGATACATGATGTGCCCTGGATTTGCTATTTTTGGTGGGATTCTGTCTTGGTTTTGCATCTCTACACTCCGCACACCAAACATCTGGGATAAAGTGGGATTTATCTAAAATTTAAGTACATAATATATTGGCGTGTTTACCACATTCCTGTGGGGCATAATTTGTAGACTTAAATACGGCTTCAGGCTTAACACACTTGGACTGGTGTTTCTTTTGAATTGAAGCAACAGAATTCCACCCCTCCATCGAACCACCCAAAGACCATTTAGTCTGTCTGTCTGTCTCTTCCACAAAGCAGAGAGAAATAAACATTTCTGTGTTCTCCTCTCACCTCCAAAGCGGAGGCACTTACAATACGCCGATAATGCCCAGATCTGTTTCCCCACAACATCTGACTCAGGAGACTTTTCCTTCTAGCATCAAGTCTTGCACATTTCTGTGGAATGGTCCTATTTGACCTGTATCCTTCTATGGAAAGCAGCTGTCTGCTGGCCGTCCGGTGGTAGGGATGACGAAGTAATTAAATTTAGTTGGCATTTTAATGCAAAGTCGACCTAATTCATACTGCTGGAAACAATGCGAGGAGAACCAAAACTTTAGACGTCCTTCAGAATTTGTAGTTCTCCAAATTTTGCGTGCAGTTCCGCAACCCAAGAATATGCACAAAGATGCATGTACTGATATAACCAAGATACAATGTGCATTTTGCTAGAGAAGATTTAGTAGAAAAGATGCATGCAGCAGGCAAAATCTGTTGCAGAAGTGGTGTTAGGGGAAATGTTGGCGAATTCTCGTGAGGATTTTTATTTTTATTTTGCAAACTGATGTGGAAATATGGTAAAATGGAACTCTACAATGGGAAAATATGAAACAGAAAGAAAGCAAAATTGACAGGTTCATCCATCCTAAGGCCATTGGAAGTGAATTAGCTCTGCTTTCTCAGACCCCCCAGAATCCTTCAGCTCTGAGAGCTCCAACTTGTTCACTTCTGTTTCATGTAGATACCTTATTTTATTTTATTAAAAAAATATATTAACAATTTCAACATAATAACATATCAAAAATTCTCATCTTCATTATTTCCCCCTTTTTCCCTCCCACCTCCCCAACAAACCCTCCCCCCCCCCGAGCCTTCCCTCAGCTCCTCTCTCTGATTTCTCAACTCATATTGTTCTCTGCACCCTGTAAAATTGTATAACTCCTTATATTATCTATCTACTACATTAACAATCAATAGATTTGTGTATGTTTATTCAAAACCTGCCAAGGAGTCCAATTCATGCTGTTGTCTTTTTAAGTAATATGTGAAAAGTTCCCATTCTTCTTTAAAGTCACAGTTGTCCTTATCTCTCAGCTTGTATGGCAATTTAGCCATTTCTGCGTAGTTCATCAGTTTCTCTTGCCATTGCTCTTTCGTCGGGATTTCCTCATTCTTCCATCCTTGCACCAGATACCTTAAAGTTGAAAATAACATGCCTCTCTCTCCCATTCCTCTCTTCTTAGGCATTCTGGCTGTTTCAGTCCCTCGCCTAGACATTGTCATCTCTCTCGTCGGAGCCATCAGCAGCAGCACGTTAGCTTTGATCCTGCCACCGCTGGTCGAAATCCTCACGTTTTACAAGGAGAAGCAAAGTGTGTGGATGCTTCTGAAAGACGTCTGCATCGCCTCCATGGGCGTGATTGGCTTCGTAACTGGAACGTACGTGGCCGTGAAGGAGATAGCTTATCCGGCTTCTTTCTTTCCTCTCAACACTACAGAGCCGTCTCCGGCCTCTTTCAATGTTTCGCACTTGGCCGGAACGCCGGTTAACCTTGGAAAAGTATGAACTTTCCGGAGCTCCTTGTTCCGGACTTCTTTGAGAACCAAAAATTCTGAATGGGAAGGTTTAGAGATGGGAGCCTGTCAAGTGCAGTTCTGAGAACCTACAGCCACTCCTGTTCCAACATTCAAGTTGTTCGGGCCCAAGGTCTTTCCATTCCTTCCTTTCCCATATGACCTCGTGAAGAGCACGGTTTCAAAGCATTATGGCTTTCCACATATTTATTTGCAAATGGGACCAGAGAGCAAAACACTATTCTGACACCATGTTTGGCTGACACAAACCAACAACTTCCCTGTTCATGTCTTGTTTGGCCACACTCGGCCTGTTTAAGACCTTCTCCGTTGCAAGCCCCACAGCAGTTGAGAGAATACAGCTTTTAAAATGTGAATTGTGTTAGGGTGGTTATGGGGCTTAGCCACAGGCACCACCCAGTAGATTCTGCTCCACCTGGGACCAGGTTTTGAGCTAGCTCCTCCGCTGCAGTTTCCTTCCCCTTGCGGGTCACTGCCCATGAAATGAAGTGTAACTAAATGAACAGGTTCCATAGCACGGGGTAAAGAGAGACCAAATGTGTCAAAATTGTGTCTTCGATTGCAGCGATGAGGATATTAAAACCTGTTTACGCAAAACAACAAAAATAACCTCTGCCGCGATGAGATTTTGCATGTGCAATGTCTGCTTAGTTATTTTTTGTGGAGCAGAACCACGATTATGAGTACCCATGCAAGCTTGTTTTAAATGGTTTTTTCTCTCTCTCTCCGTCGTAACTTGATTTTGACTCTACAAACTTGCAAGCTCCTGTATATTTTTCTATTTTATTCCTAACACTATGGAGCAATTCCTCTATTTCGTACTTGAGCGGTGTACATTGCGAAGGAGATATTTCTCCAGTATTCTACTTTAAGCAAAAAAATAACAGTAACATAACATGCTGCATGGAGTTCACGAGGTTCCCACCCACGTCTGCTTTGAGGGAACAAATTTTGATTGTATGTAGAGTTTTGAACCGTGTTCAAACTACTTGGACTTCAGATGTCAAAGGGCTCTTAACTTGGGGCTGCACTCGTTCTTCCTAATATCTCTCCTTTGTTGTAATCTAGTTAAAGAGTGCAGCCAGTATGGCGTTCTTTTCCATACTTTTGGAAGCTCCTTTTGTGTAAGCTCCCATGGAAATGACGGTGTGCAGATCCCTTTTAATTTCAGTGAAGCTTGCCCAGGAGGACACAGGCTAGATTTTTGCCCTGTTCAAATGGCATTGGGGCGTGTTCTGTATTACAGGCCCCTTTAACTTCTCTTCATCAGCAGCTGAGATGGAACCCCTTACTTCATAAAAAGCCAGATCACAGCTAAACCCAGCTAGGGTATCTTATCCTGGCTCCCAGGATCTGTACCACCTCCTCCCACCTGAATGTAGGCCTGATTCATGTGATCCTTCCCCCTCCTTCAACTGGGGGAGTGTGTGAATTCTGTGTGTATGAATTGAGTGCTTACACTACATGCCGCAGAGTGAATTGCATTTAAAACTGTAGTCATGTCCTGCACTTTTTAAATGAAAAAAGCCTATGCAACGGTTAACAGCAGCACTAATGTTGTTCATTCCATGCATACCACTACACCAGAGTTTCCCAAACTTGGGTCTTTAGTTATTTTTTGACTACAACTCCCATCATCCCTAGCTAGCGGGGACCAGTGGTCAGGGATGATGGGAACGGTAGTCTGAAAACAGCTGGAGACCCAAGCTTGGGAAACCCTGCACTGCATGATAAAAACATAAAGCTTCAACGTTTTCGACTCTTCTTCCCTGCCTCTTCCCCCAGGCTGTTTGTAAAAGATACCTGGAGGCTACACGTCACCATGCATGATGGTTCAAAAACCCTGCTTTGCAAACCAACCGCTTTGTACTGAGTTGGTGAAAACGCATGTTGCTGCGATGGCTCTTTCACCACTAGATCTGTGTGCTTCTTTAATCCTGCAGTCCCAGAAAAAAGCCTACGGAGCTGGTAGAATGCCCGCCATGAGCAAAAGCGTCACTTTGCTCCCCAGATGTTCTGCATCTAGGGCTGCTGCTGGCAGCTAAGCGGCTTATGGGGAGAGATCCATGTTCCCCCTGCTTTGATCCCGAAATCCGACCTTTTCTCTTTTCCACCCCGAACACAGCAGATTAATGTTCAGAACCTCAGGTTGGCTGCCGTTTCCTTCACTTAAGCCTTCGGCTCGACTACTCTGTGCATCAGTCGACATGGTGCATTCTTGATATTGTCGGACTATAACTCCCATCAGGCCCAGCCTGAGTGGCCAATGGCCAGGGGAGATTTGGGGAGGGGTGCAACCTCTGAAGCGCACCCTGCTGGCTACCCCTGCTGTGCAAAGACTTTAAAACAGATCGAGAACTCTAGCAAAGGCAGCGCTGAGTTTAATTTCTCTCTCTCCCCTCTTCTCCCGTGGTTCTGGCAATCCTCTGTGTGCCTTCAGGGGATATAAAGCTGCCAGATCCACTTGGCTTATCTGTTCCCTGCCCCATAAATCCCACTTGGAGACGACTGCGCAAAGCCTGCTCCAAATGCACTGAAAGAACAGAGCCCTTAATGCTTGGCTGGCAGGAGTCTTTGGCCCACACAACCTGGATGGCGAGGCTGAGAGGCCGTGCCGTCCAAAGTCATGTTTGGTAAGTCCACAAGTGCCTTTTGTAAACAGGGCTGGGGGCAGAATTCTCAAGCTCTGAGCACCCCCAGCACCTGCCGCTGTAAAATAGACTCCCTCTTCCAAAATCCAGGGCACCGGGAGCGTTTAGTTCCTGTCTCTTGCAAGGATTCCATGCAGACAACCTTGGCAAAAGCGTGTGGCAGACTCTCCGCCCTACCAGCAAAGCTTAAATGCTTTCTCATCTGGTTATTCCCCTCACTTGGCCAGCTGGTCAGGCTTGCTTTCCTGGGCACCACCTGAGTATGAAGGACTCCTTAATTTCCGCCTAGCGTATTTGAAAATGCAGACAGATGCGACTTAACTGGAAACCGCGCGGCGCCTGGGAGTTCATTCTGTATGTGTGAATATTTAAAGCGTTCACACTGTGTATTTTTCAGTGTATTTCCTACTGTGTAGGACCTGGCTACTTCTGGGTTTGCTGATTCCCAGCAGATTTTGCACAGGTGTATTGCCTCTTGTGTCAATGGCACTACTCTTGTTTTCTAGCGTTGTGTGTTGGGCTTCAGCTGGTCTAAAGACATTGAAACCAGAGCAGCTGGCATGTACAAAATAAAAGTTCCGGGGAATACTTGCCAAAGATCTTTAAATGTAGCAAAAATCTTCTTTTTAGAATAAGATAGTGACGTAGTAATTTTTTAAAAAAGATGTTACAAATGAGATGAGATGCTTAGATGAAGGCAGATGGCACTAATGAATGACTGTAGAACTTGACTCTGACGTGTATTTAAAGATGGGAACAGAAATAATCATCCGCAAGTAAGATAAATGGTGTGTGTTTTTTTTATGTTCGCAAAGCATTGAATACAATTGAATTATGTTTATATGCCGTATGGGAATTTATATTTAAGTGGGCTATATTCTGAGCAGTTTTAATGTAGCTTATTCACAGATGCTGGTCCAGAGGGCTGTGAGTTTGTGTTCTGTAGCCCTACTTGGCCTGTATCAAATAAAAATGGAAACACAATTCTCTGCTTTCCTTTCCTTTCATGATGGACCTTCAGGGTACAATGGGGAAGGGATGCATGCTCTGGCCTCCACCAAAGGTCTACTGGGAGAGGCAGTCTGGCTGATGGCAGAGGCTTGGGTTGATGGTCGTAGGCTCAATCCCCACCATCTACAGGACTGGGAAATCCCTTTTCTGAAATCTTGGGAGAACTGTTGGCCATCAAGAGTGGACATCATTTTGATGTAGAACGGCCAGTGGTCTGACTCACTGTGTGAAGTTAGCTTCCTGTGAGGTTGCACCCCTGGAAGAATATTGTGGTAAGGGAAGAGATCAGCCTGGCGACATCCATTGGCCGAAGAAGAGAAGCAGCCGCCGGGAGTTGGCTTCCCTCTTCCCTGCCTGAAAGGACACTCAGCTCCAGACCCAAAGGGTGACATGTTCTGGGCTCCTCCGTCATCCAGAGGACTAAGGACTATTTGTGAGTGAGTGAGATTACCTGTTGGTTGTAAGCTGCCTTTGGAGTCATTTGATTGGAAGACAGGATAGACCTTCAAAGTAAGCAACAAGTATATTTTAGGGTAGCTTTTCAGCCGTAGGACTGGCCTGTCATTTGATGATCGATATTTTGAGGCAAAAAAAGTTGCCATTTGCCTTAGAACCATAGAATAGTAGAGTTGGGTCATCTTGCCCAACCCCCTGCAATGCAGGAATCTCAACTAAAGCATCCGCGCCAGATGGACACCCAGCTTCTGCTTAAAAGCCTCTCACCATCCGAAAGAGTCTGCTCCACCGTCAGAACAGCTTTTGCCACCAGAAAGTTCTTCCTGATGTTTAGTCGAAATGTCCTTTCTGGTAACTTGAATCTGTTCAGAGGCTTCAAATAGTGGCGTGTTCTGTCTATAGGCCTTGCGCAATTTCTCTTCCATCCTGTCCATAATCGCCTTGCCAGATGGTAAATATTGCTGGAAAGCGAGCAGCAAACATTCTGTAATCTCAACCACATCCACTGCAATGTCAAAACTCTGTTATAAAATGCCTTTAAAACACACACACACAATGGCCACTCTTTTGCTCTTAAGATAATACCCGTGGGGCTCTAGAAGAATTAAATGAATACAGTCCTATCTCAGGTTACAGACACTTCAGGTTGGGTGTTTTCGGGTTGTGCACCGCGCTGAACCTGGAAGTACCGGAATGGGTTACTTCTGGGTTTCGGTGCTTGCGCATGCGCAGAAGCAGCACTGCGGGTTGCAAATGTGCGTCCTGCGCGGATTACGTTCACAACCTGAGCATCCACTGTGCAAAATGCAAATGTTACAGCTTAAGTCAGACCAGCCTTCCCCAACTATGGAACTCAGGTTTGTGAAAGATGCTGGAAATTGCAGCTCTGTAAGGGGGGGAACTACAGCTCCCAGAATTCTTTGAGGCCATGTCCTTTAAATGTCTGTTTGGTGTGCTTTCAGTGTGTGGTGTGTATCTGCTTGTCGTCTTGAGCTAAAGGAGGTCACCCAGGTGGGGAAAACTGTCAGAGCTCCCGGAGGTAGCTCAGGCAATGACCCTGGCTTATTAAAGGTGCTACAGCTACACAAATAGCATCCCTGTTTTTTCACCTTAAGACAACACTCCTCACTGTTCTGAGGTAGAGACGAGCAGCTTCTGACACTGAAACAACATGGCAAATAACAACTGCCAAAAAGCTGCCTCGCTCTGGAAATTGTGTACACAGGAGGGAAGGAATCCTCAGGACATAGTGCTGGCTGGCTGCTGATACTCCCCGGTGGTTATTTGCTGCTCTGGGGAAGTAACTCTGGGTGAGCACAGCAGAAACATGCAGATAGAACAAGCTGCTGCTATTGCTAATGCCTCTGGAGCCTCTTGGTTTCCCCAGCGACATGGTCTTGTCTTTTCCCTTCCAGAGGTTCTTTGTTCCTTTTTGCAAGAGAGATGTTTTGATGCCAGCCTCCTCCAACCACACTGTTACGTTCCATCCGTTTTGTCATATTTTTTATTGGAGTGGGGAGAGAAACAAACTTGTTTTAGGTTATCAAACTATAAACGGGGCAACTGTTACATAGCCCCTTTCCCTCACTCGGTCCATGGCAACCCTCTCCTCGCTTCCTGAAGAGACTTAGTTCAGACATGTGGAGTATTTCGTTAGCTTCTGTCCCATTTCCTACCATTTCTTTTGCACTGCAATAACTTGTTGCATTACAAAACGCTGGCTATTTGACCGATCCGCTGCCATGCCATGCCACATTTTGTCCACACAAGTGTTGTGCGGTGTGGCACAACATCGGACATCGCCGAACAACACTGCTGCTCCCCAAACCTTTCCAAACTTTCTATTACCTCGCAATTCCCCTGTGAAAAGAGCAGAAAAGAACTGAATGCTGGTATGCCTCCCCCACTTTTTGTCACTTTGCTCCTGAGTTAACTGGGTTGCAAATGGATTGTTTCCGGAACATTCTGCTGTCGTTCTCTGCTGCACAGAAGAGGAGCTTCCACCCACGCTCACACACCCATCTCCACCCTCCATCCAGGCGAGAAGGAGTCATCATCTGAGTTTGAGGACTCACTCCAGCCAGGCAACAGGACACAGAAGCAGGACTGCTGAGGAGTGGAGCCTGAGTGAAATATACTCAGAGTCTAGAGTGGATTTCATGCTCTTTATTCAGCTCATAGTGGTGAGGAGGAATGAAAGTTTCCCCAAAGTATCTGCATTATATACATTATTTACACAATGGGCTGCACGTGATTGGCTAATTCTGGAATTCTCCTGTAGGCCAATCAGGTTGTGGATTCACTTCCGTCTGGAGCTGGATTGGGTGGCTCCTGCAGACCAATCATACTGCTGCATTGTTCTAGGACCAATCAGACCACTGCATTCTGAATCCTATTGTTCTAGGACCAATCAGGCTGCTGCATTTTGGATCCTATTGTTCTAGGACCAATCAGACTGCTGCATTTTGGATCCTATTCAACTCAGTAAATAACACTGAGGAGAGAGGAAGGAGATGTAGCCCCTAGAGCGTCCCAAGGGCCAGATAGAGATGCAATTGGCCCCCAGGCCTGAAGCTTCCCATCCATGTTATAAAGACATTATAAGGCACCTTGCTAAGGAGGCAGAAAAAAACAGGAGCCTCTTTTATGGGGAAGAAAACATTTGAGAAATGGGGGGGAGGGAGGGGGGAGGTTTCCACAAAGATTAGCTCACTGTCGCTTGTTGCCCATTTATGTAAGTCATGCATTATCAGCTAAATGCAAAATGGATCTCAAGAGCTTCAGGGCAACAAGGAATTAGTGTATAAAAACAAGTAAGTCTATTGCCTGTTAGTTGTAAGTGGTTTGCTTTTTTTCTTCCTGGTTTTTATATTAGTGAAGAATAAACATTGTGTCATAAATTACCCTATCTTCATCACCCATCTCCCCTTGCAGGCATAAATATTTAAATTATTAGGAGCTTAAACTAATCGTTTTGCAAAGGGTACACTTATTACCTGGAGATGGGATTTTTCAAATTTTGATTTATTTTGCAGTTTTAAGCTCTAGAAATGCATTCATTATGTTCCTGGGGGCGGCATTTGTTTTTTGTTTTGTATGAGCTCAGCAGGAGACTTCTGGCACATAGTCAGGGATTTTTTTGCTAGATGTAAGGAAAGGCCTTCCTGAATCTGACCTTTGGCTCTCAGGACACAAGAGTGGTGGTCTCTTGCTTGTTCACAATTGGGAGGGAGCTTCATAATGAAGTACAATGCGAGCTCTGCTTCCCATCTCTCCTACTAAGGCAGCCTTAGGGAACAGCTACCCCAGGTGACAGCTGAGGGAGAGGAACCCTGATAGAGCTGGTCTGTCACAGCAGAGCTGTTGGAGGGAGCCCCGCTTCCCATCTCTCCCATTCCCCCCGTGAACAGCAGCAAGGAAGAACCTGGTTGTGTTTTACCACTCACTTATCCTTTCCCCCAACTGTTGGATACTGGCCAGTGGCAGGGAACTCGCTCTGCTCCAGCAGAAGCGGCAAAAACCCAGCAGAAGTCAGCAACAGGCCCTGCCTTCAGGAGGCTGTGTTAGTGGGGCAACAGTCTTCCAGACTGTGGGAGCTTTTGCAGTCAAAACTAACAATGCATATCTATGCTAGTTAGCAAATGAAAGGGTTAAGGACTACAGAGCTGTAAATTCCTAGAGAAGGCACAGCTGGGGAGGAAGTATTGTTTGTTTACCATTCCTCTCCCTCCCTCCCTCTGTTTTGAACCATGTAACTGAGCACACATGTGGCTGGAGCTCCCAGGTCCATACTCCATGCTTGAAGATACTTTTGTACTTTATACTAAAGAAGCTTTTACCTGTGCTGTTTCTGCTGTAGTGTTGAACAATGCACGAGTGAGACCTGTGATTACTGTAAGCAAAGCATTTAAACTCACTCAGGTTTGTGGTCTGTTCACTCTGAGAGGGGTAGAGAACTGTAAGCACTTAATACTGGGACATTTAAAGGTCTAGCAACCTATATTTCCCACGCTTTGCAAATGCTGCATAGATTTGTGTTTAAATTCTGCTGAGGGCTGTTTTGGCTAAAGAGTGAGCCAAGCCCGGTGTGCTTTTTGAATTCAGGCAGTCAGCCATTTTTCTCTTCTGTAGTTCGTCAAACCATAGTTGTCAACTTTCAGATTTGAAAATAAGGGATCAGCAGCCTCGAAAATAAGGGATCAGCAGCCTCACCTGTCCCAGGGACAGTCTATGGGATATCTAACAATCTGGGATACCAGCAGGAAACGGCGCTGGAATAAGGGAATTTCCTGCAAAAAAAGGGAAGGTTGACAGCTATGCCTCAAACACATGAGACTTCGGGATCAACCCCAGTTATTTCCCAACACAGATTCCATCTGCTTTGCCCATCATGGTCAGGGAGGTGATGGTGATGATGGCGGCAAGCACAGACCTTGAGATCACCCTTATCTGTCCATTCCAGGTATCTTCCACCGGGTCCAGTCTAACTCCTTCTCCCCACTCCAATTACACTGCAATCAGAGTTGTGGCTTCACCAGTCCCAGCCTCACAGCTCATAGGGGAACAGTGCTGAGAGTGGTATGGTAAGGACCCCTGGACGGTTAAGTCCAGTCAAAGGCGACTATGGGGTCTCGCTTTCAGACCAAGGGAGCCCGTGTTTGTCCACAGACAGCTTTCTGGGTCACGTGGCCATGACTAAACCACTTCCGGTGCAACAGAACACAGTGACAGAAGCCAGAGCTGCACAGAAACACTGTTTATCTTCCCGCCATAGCAGTACCTATTTATCTACTTGTGCTGGTGTGCTTTCAAACTCCTGGGTTGGCTGGGACAGAGCAATGGGAGCTCACCCCGTCGTGGGGATTTGAACCACCAGCCTTCTGATCGGCAAACTCAAGAGGCTCAGTGGTTTAGACCACAGCAAGCGGGGCACGAAGGGAATAGCCTTGCCTTGCTGCTGTTCCCAAGGAACTGGCATTCAGAACCATGCTGCCTCTTATCCTGGAAGCACTTAATCACCATTGTGACTAGCAGTTTCTGATCAATAGCCTTATCTCCTGCAACCAATTAGGTCTCGGCTTAATATGGAGAATAAGTGGCACTGTTACATCCTGCTGGGATCAAGCCACTGGCCGATCTAGCCCAACACCCTGTTCTCACAGTGGCCCATCAGATGCCTGTGGAGGGCCTGCCAGCTGGACCTGAGGTTCATCAGCTTCCTGCCCACCTGTAGCAGCTTTCCAGGCTATGGTGCTAGGAGTCTTTTCCAGCCCCACCTGGAGATGTTGGGGACTGAGCCTGTGACCTTCTGCACCTGAACCACATGCTCTGCCCTCCAAGCTACATCCCTTCCCCATCATTGTTTGTATTATTGCTCCTATCTGGTCAAAGGCCTGGAAACAATGCCTTATGAGGAACGGCTAAGGGAGCTGGGCATGTTTAGCCTGGAGAAGAGGAGGTTAAGGGGTGATATGATAGCCACGTTCAAATATATAAAAGGATGTCACATAGAGGAGGGAGAAAGGTTGTTTTCTGCTGCTCCAGAGAAGTGGACACGGAGCAATGGATCCAAACTACAAGAAAGAAGATTCCACCTAAACATTAGGAAGAACTTCCTGACAGTAAGAGCTGTTTGACAGTGGAATTTGCTGCCAAGGAGTGTGGTGGAGTCTTCTTCTTTGGAGGTCTTTAAGCAGAGGCTTGACAACCATATGTCAGGAGTGCTCTGATGGTGCTTCCTGCTTGGCAGGGGGTTGGACTCGATGGTCCTTGTGGTCTCTTCCAACTCTATGATTCTATGATTCTATCTCAGAAGGCGTGATTTGGCCCATGAAACTAAAGGAGAAGGGGAAGCAGAAGGGGCAATTTTCTCTGCTGGCAAATGACACAATCACAGCCATGTCTGCCAGCATCCAAGTCATGGTTGGGAAAGGAACCACGAATAAATCTTTTGCAGCCGCGAAAAATATTGGCCTGTCAACACTTTAAGCTGCCTCCCTCCCCTATACACACATTAAAACTGCTGCTAGATCTGTTTTGTTCCCTCACCAAGTTTTGAAGAAATGGAAAGTTCCCACCTGGCTTCTGTTTACCTGCGAGCATTCCATGTTTTATTTATTTTTTTAAAAAATCCATTTCTGCCCAAAGAGTTGCAATAGTGCCTCGTGATAAATAATTTAAAAAAGGGATTCTTAATCCTGCTTCAGCTCAGCATTTCTGTATCTCCCTTCTGGTGCTTTTTTGAGCTCCTGGAGGGGTGATCTGCAAACAGCTAAGCCTCGGAATATATTCTGAATTACACGGCGTTGTCCTAAATCTATTCCAAAGCAGGTATTCTCTCCAACATCCCACAATTTTCTCTTGTCGCGAAGCTTCTTAGATGACACCATGCTGGCAAGGAAAGCTGCAGTCTTGGTTACTGAATATGTTTTTGTGTGTGTTTTCTCCCAGCAGTCTGTAATGATTAATTCTGGGCTGAATTAATCCAAAAGTTTCAAATGTAATTTTAGATCGGTAAAAGATACGCAACATGACTGAACAGGGGAAAGAAAGGAACGGCCCATGTCAGAACCCTGCAGTGACATTGTACTATGGGGAATATAATCTCATTCCTCTTTGCGTTATCTGAATTGGAAAAGTTACCTACAACATTGATCAGAGTTGCCTTGTTATCGCTTATTTCCCTCCGCCCCGGGGGCCATGGCTACAGATATATATATATTTTAAGGTGAAGAGGGGGACCTGAGTTTCATGACAGCTAGCCTTGATCAGGAAACTACAGTGGTACCTCTGGTTACGTACTTAATTTGTTCCGGAGGTCCATTCTTAACCTGAAACTGTTCTTAACCTGAAGCACCACTTTAGCTAATGGGGCCTCCCGCTGCTGCCACGCTGCCGCCACGCGATTTCTGTTCTCATGCTGAAGCAAAGTTCTTAACCCGAGGTACTATTTCTGGGTTAGTGGAGTCTGTAACCTGAAGCGTATGTAACCTAAAGTGTATGTAACCCGAGGTACCACTGTATATCAGATTATGGGGTAAACTGGTGGGGAAGCATTGCTATAGGTTTTGTGGGGTGGAACCCTGCGAAACCCTATAAATTAATAAATGGGTGGGATTTTGATTATTTTGGGATAAGAAGGGAAAATCCAAGCCGCAGAGGAATTCCTGAGCTAGCCTATGCTAAATGACCTGGACAAGCTAGGACCCTTAAGAAACAATACAGGGCCAGCGAGGGGCATTGGCAATGCAAGAGAACTGTCATAGAATCATAGAATCATAGAGTTGAAAGAGGCCACAAGGGCCATCAAGTCCAACCCCCTGCCAAGCAGGAAACACCATCAGAGCACTCCTGACATATGGTTGTCAAGCCTCTGCCTAAAGACCTCCAAAGAAGGAGACTCCACCACACTCCTTGGCAGCAAATTCCACTGTCAAACAGCTCTTACTGTCAGGAAGTTCTTCCTAATGTTTAGGTGAAATCTTCTTTCTTGTAGTTTGGATCCATTGCTCCATGTCCGCTTCTCTGGAGCAGCAGAAAACAACCTTTCTCCCTCCTCTATGTGACATCCTTTTATATATTTGAACATGGCTATCATATCACCCCTTAACCTCCTCTTCTCCAGGTTAAACATGCCCAGCTCCCTTAGCCGTTCCTCATAAGGCATCGTTTCCAGGCCTTTGACCATTTTGGTTGCCCTCCTCTGGACACGTTCCAGTTTGTCAGTGTCCTTCTTGAACTGTGGTGCCCAGAACTGGACACAGTACTCCAGGTGAGGTCTGACCAGAGCAGAATACAGTGGCACTATTACTTCCCTTGATCTAGATGCTATACTCCTATTGATTCAGCCCAGAATTGCATTGGCTTTTTTAGCTGCCGCGTCACACTGTTGGCTCATGTCAAGTTTGTGGTCAACCAAGACTCCTAGATCCTTTTCACATGTACTGCTCTCAAGCCAGGTGTCACCCATCTTGTATTTGTGCCTCTCAATTTTTTTGCCCAAGTGCAATACTTTACATTTCTCCCTGTTAAAATTCATCTTGTTTGTTTTGGCCCAGTTCTCTAATCTGTCAAGGTCGTTTTGAAGTGTGATCCTGTCCTCTGGGGTGTTAGCCACCCCTCCCAGTTTGGTGTCATCTGCAAATTTGATCAGGATGCCCTTGAGTCCATCATCCAAGTCGTTGATAAAGATGTTGAATAAGACCGGGCCCAAGACAGAACGCTGTGGCACCCCACTAGTCACTCTTCTAGTCACACTCTTTCTTGCTGTTCTGAGGTGGACATTTGGAAGGCTGCCAGGATAAAAGGTGTGTTGTCACAGGAAGAGTTTAGGGCCTTCTTTATAGGAGGCTTGGGATAGGAGAACAAGGACAGATCCATCTTGGGCAGGCTGGCTGAAGGCTGGCTGGGAGAGATGCCTTTGACTCCAGCGCTGCTGCTGCTGCTGCTTCTTTGATGATCACTCGTAGCTGAGTAAAATTGTCTTCCATAGTCTTAACAGGGAGTCTGTAAGTGACTATGGAGGCCAATTCTGGATCCACACGTCCTTCCACAGTGGGGGCAGAGGTTTCCAGGTGGGAGTTGATCATGGTGAGGGTTTGCCAAGTGTGCCTTCCTCTTGGCATGTTTTCCCCTTTTGTCCTGACTTCGAGTGTCTTCACAGTCCATGACACCTTTGGCAAAGGCTGTTCTCCAGTTGGAGCGCTCGCAGGCTTTCCCAAAGGGATCTGTGTTTGAAAATACCTTGAGGGGCGGTACGGAAACTGACTGGACACCATGCCCTGCTTTTCTCCTTTCGATCTTGTTTTCAAAACAGACATCTGGTACAAAAACTATCTATAAATCCAAACTAGTTTCTGAGATGGGAGTGTTTCAGATTGCAGTGTAAAGGCTTCTGTCCTCTTCTGCTCAATTTCACCGACGTTGTCGGTGATGATCGACTTTCAATACTTGTTTAGTGAGACGAGGCAAAAAACGGGGAAACAAATGACAGCAGTCTCCCCCCCCCCCCATTGGCTTGTTTGTCACAAAAAAGAAAGTCTCTTTTTGAGATATGGCGTTGGGGATGTTCCAGACAGTGTGTTCTGAGAGCAGCCCATGATTGATTTAATTTTCGAAACCCAGGTAACTCTTCAAAGGTGCTATGAACTGTTGGAAACGCAAAATATTTTTGCAGTGCCGTGGTTCGATGTTAAATGAGATTGGTTTTCCCTCTAAGTGAAGCTAATGACACTATTATTAAATTTTTATACAAACGCCAGCCAGATGTAGCGATGCATTCTCATTGTTCTTGGAGCGATGTGATTCACAAAAGCATTGGGGGGGTGGGTGGATTTTTGCCGTTGTTGCTTTTAGTGGTTCTCTTACTAGCAGCTCTGAAAAGTTCTTCGAGAAGGATTAAAGGGATTGAGTAGCTGGTTCTCTCCTCCCTCCTCTTCCCCTCCCCTCCAGGCAAATTTGTATTGACTGAAAATGTTTTATCAAGCTACTTATGCAAATACTTCTCTGAAGGGCCTTCCTGGAGGAATTGATATTTGCTGCAAATGAGACAAGGCATTTACAAACCCACATATCCAGAGGGTGCCTGTTTTTATTGAAGTCTCTGCTCTGGGTTGCTTCAAGGCATTTTAAATCGCCTGCATTTTTTTCAAGATGGTTTTCATCCTCAAGGAGCTGTGGGGGAAGAGAAGTGAGCTGCAACAAGAAGCTGAATAAGGAACTTGCGGCAAGGCACCCAACTAATCGGCGCACAGCTCGAAACAAGATTGAAGGACCAATAACCTCCAGTTGTTGCTGGGCTCCCAGCTCCCATCATCCCCAGTCAGCATGACCAGTAGTTAGGAATGGCCGTGCTCAGCAACATTTGAAGGGCCACAGTTTCCCTATCCCTAATGTAAAAGTCACTGGAGAAAAAACCCCACCTCAGCCTGATGATTGATTGGTTGCGTTTACTTATACAGTGGTACAGTGGTACCCCTGTTTATGAACTATTCAGTTTATGAATTCCGCAAAACCGGAAGTAGTGTCCCGGTTTGTGAACTTTACGTCCCTCTAAGAATGGAAGTCAAACAGTGGAAGGTCACCGGTGGCGGGAGCTGCTTTGCTTCTCAATATTCTCTGGTTGGCCTCTGTTATTTTCTCCTACCAATAGGGAACCTACGTAAGGGCTCTTGGATACCCCATAAGGGGGAAAGGGGCAGATTTTTGTTTACAACAGAATGGACCCAGCAATACGCATTTTCAAGCTCTCGTTGATACCTGTGTACTGAGAGAGGGTGTTGTTTTTCCCCCCTTCTTGTTGTGAGGTTTCAGACAGCTTTATTGAGCTATTTGCCCTTTTCCAGCACTTGAAACAAAACGGGCAAAATAAAATAGCTAATATTTGTCCCAAGCCAGCAAGGGATATCTGTGTTCTGGACCAGTTTTCTGTTTGGGTAGCCGACATAGCTGTGCATCTGGCTACATATCCCCTTCCCCATCCATGTAATGATGGAAAGACCTCCAAGAGCACACAAACTGAGCCTTTTATGGACTAGATAAACGAATTGTGATCAACTGATAAAAACCCACAGCTGTGGCGTATTAACTGGGTCTTGGATTCATTTGGAGCAGCTTAACATGCAATTTCCCCCCTGGCACTCCTCCTGAGTGGGGTAGGGCTGCAGCCCAAAGACAGAGGATCTGTTTTTCAAGTGGAGGGTCCCAGGTCCAATCCCAAATATCGCCAGGTGGGGCTGAGAGATGCCCCATGCAAGAAACCCCAGAGAGCCACTGCCAGTCACTGTGGATTATACTGAGCAGGACCAATGTCCTGACTCAGTATAAAGCAGAACAGAGTGGTATTATTACTTCCCTTGACCTGGATTCTATACTTCTGTTGATGTCGCCTACAAGAGCGTTAACTGTTTTTGCTGTTGCATCACACTGTTCAGCTTGGGGTGTACTAATAATAATAATGATAAATTTTTATTTATACCCCACCCTTCCTGGTTCAAAAACTGGCTAACAACAAATTTAAAACACTTAATTGTAAAAGCAGCATAAAATACAGTATAAAACCACGAATAACAATAAAATTCAAAATTCAGAAATCAAATTAGGGGAAATAAGCATTTAATAATCCCCAGGGCTAGCTGGCTGAATTGGTCCTACTTGGGCCAGTGAGGAGGCCAGGGGAGAATTAGCTGTGGGGTCTCAGAGCGGGTGATCTTCATAAAAGGGGAGGGGGAGGGAAGAGAAGGGAAATAAAAGATCAGGCTGAGTTCAAATTAAAGGCCAGGCAGAATAGCTCTGTCTTACAGGCCCGATGGAAGGAGGTTGAATCCTGAAGGGCCCTAGGCTCATGGGACAGAGCATTCCACCAGGTCGGAGCCATCACTGAAAAGGCCCTGGCCCTGGTGGAGGATAGTCTGACTTCCTTAGGGCCTGGGACCTCTGAACTATGGTTATTCATGGACCTTAAGGTCCTCTGTGGAGCATACCAGGAGATGCGGTCCCGTAAATACGAGGGCCCTAAGCCACAAAGGACTCCTAGATCCTTTTTACATGCACTAAGGACATTGTGGGATAAAATGTCCAACCCCCTGCAATGCAGGAATCTCAGCCAAAGCATCCATGACAGATGGCCATCCAATCTCTGCTTAAAAACCTCCAAGGAAGGAGAGTCCACAAGCTCCCAAGAGAGACCATTCCACAGTCTTATGGTCAGAAAGGTTTTCTAGATGTTTTGTTGTCCTTTCCTTTCTTGTAACGTGAATCCATTGGTCTGGGTCCTACCCTCTGGAACAAGAGAAAAACAAGCTTGCTCCAGCCTCCTTGGCACAGCCCTTTAGATATTTGAAGATGGCTTTCATATCTCCTCTCAGTCTCCTCTTTTCCAGGCTAAACATACCCAACGCCCTGAACCATTCCTCATAAAGCTTGGTTTCCAGACTCTTGATCACCTTGGTCGCCCTCCTCTGCACATGTTCCAGCTTGTCAACATCCTTCTTAAATTTTGGCCCCCAGAACTGGACACAGTATTCCTGGTGTGGTCTGACCGAGGCAGAATAGAGTGGTACTATTACTTCCCATGGGACGCGGGTGGCGCTGTGGGTTAAACCACAGAGCCTAGGACTTGCCGATCAGAAGGTCGGAGGTTCGAATCCCCGCCACGGGGTGAGCTCCTGTTTCCCGGTCCCTGCTCCTGCCAACCTAGCAGTTCAAAAGCACGTCAAAGTGCAAATAGATCAATAGGTACCGCTTCAGCGGGAAGGTAAACGGCGTTTCCGTGTGCTGCTCTGGTTTGCTAGAAGTGGCTTAATCATGCTGGCCACATGACCCGGAAGCTGTACGCCGGCTCCCTTGGCCAATATAGTGAGATGAGTGCCGCAACCCCAGAGTCAGCCACGACTGGACCTAATGGTCAGGGGTCCCTTTACCTTTACCTTTATTGCTTCCCATGATCTAGACACTAGACTGCTGTTGATGCAGCTTAGAATTGCATTAGCTTCTTCTTCTTCTTTTGCTGCTGCATCACTCTGTTGACTCACGTTAAGCTTGTGGTCTACTAAGACCCCTGAGATCCTTTTCACATGCATTGCTGGCAAGCCAGGTGTCCCCCATCTTATATTTGTGCAGCTGGTTATTGTGCGTTGGGTGTGTGTGTGTGTGTGAGAGAGAGAGAGAGAGAGAGAGAGAGAATCTTGTCCTTTGCCTCAGGCAGTAAAATTTCCTGGGCTGGCCCTGTCTGTTCTCAAATAACCATGGCCACGTTCTCAGTTATGCAGTATACAGGTGTTACTTTGCTTCAGCAGATATATGGTGGCTCATTATTTGCAACACAAAGGCGGATTTGCCAGGGATTTATGGCAAAGCAATACTCTTTCTCTTAACGATAGTTATCCATCATAGCTTTTCTCCCTGCCCTTCCTCCAGTCTCGTGCCTCTTTCTGAATTGGCAAACAGGCTGCCTTTCTTTCTCTCCAGTACAGTAATTAGAACATTAGGGCTTTAAAGATGATGAAGTAGATCCGTCTCTGGAGACTCCCTTCTTCGGCTCTTGCAGCTATGCCTGCCGAAACAAAATTCAGGGCACCACACTGCATGCTTAATATGCTGTTACAGTCTCCCTTCTGTAAGCAGAGGGCAATTCGCAGCAGCCTTTATGGCAGAGCTTTATTCCCAAAAGTCAACACCATGACTCTATATGAAGTGGTGTGTATATATGTGTGTGGGTAAGGTTAGAGGATCAACTCTTGATTTCCAAGGGATTTAAACTAACAAAACCATTGATGCCCTTAGGCAGATAGCGTGGAACTGTTTCAGCGCTTAACCTGGATCCTGACTGTGTACCCATTGCTAAAAAACACATTCAAAACATATTCATTCCCTAGAAGAATTCTAGGCCCTGTAGTTCACTAATTATTATTATTATTATTATTATTATTATTATTATTATTATTTGTATTTATATCCTGCCCTCCCCAGCCAAAGCTGGGCTCAGAGTGGCTAACAACAATAAAAGTAACACAGCATTCTAAAATCAATTCATTCTAAAATCAATTCAAAACCAAATTAATGGCAACCATTGGGCTAGAGTTCTGTGAGGATTACCAAAGGAGGGGGTCAGGCTGTGCCCTGGCCAAAGGCCTGGTGGAACAGCTCTGTCTTGCAGGCCCTGAGGAAAGATGTCAAGTCCCACAGGGCCCTAGTCTCCTGTGACAGAATGTTCCACCAGATCGGGGCCACAGCCAAAAAAGCCCTGGCTCTGGTTGAGGCCAGCCTAACCTCCCTGTGGCCCGGGACCTCCAAGATGTTTTTGTTTGAAGACCGTAAGGTCCTCCATGGGACATACCAGGAGAGGCGGTCCCGTAGGTACGAGGGTCCTAGGCTGTATAGAGTTACAACTCCCAGCAACCCTTAATAAACTACATTACCCAGAAATCTTTGAGGGGGGGTGATGTGTGCTCTTTCCCCCTCTAAAATTCTCCTTCCTTCCAAAGACAGCTTGCTGCTAGCTCCCCATAGTTCAGTTCTTGGGCATCTGTTCTGCATGAAGATTGCCTCTGGTTCAATCCTTGCCATCCCTAGGTAGGGCTGGAATGGGCAGAGACCCCGTCTAAAATCCCGGATAGCCACAGCTGGTGTGGGAAATACCAAACTCAATGGATCAATAGTCTTTGGCAAACAAGGCAGCTTCCTAGGCTCCTGTGTTCCATTATGGAGCAGAACAGGGTGTGCTTTGTGAGACAGCTCCTGCCCTCTAAGAGGTTATTCTGTCATGGTCTTCTTGGCTCCTCCTTTGCAAAGGCTTTGGAAAGGATGAACTATGCTTATGGGGATGAGGAGAAACCATCATCCCTTTGGTAGGCGGCATCATTATCATCATCATTTTATTCGTATGTCTCCTTTCCACAGTTAATGCTCAAGGCGGCTTACAACATGACAAGATTTACATCATTACCAACATAACAGAAGTCCCAAACAATAAATAAAGCACCTCAAAAGGTACACTACCAAAGGGAAAACAATTTCCACATAAATCATACAATCTAAAACTGAAAATACAACATGAATATCAATAACAATTTAAAATGACATAGATAAAAAAGAAAAACAATATTATAAAAGGAGGCCACTCTGTCGAGCAGCGGCAGTAGCAGACCTTTATGCCGTCAAGAAAAGCACTGTGAAACTCGGAAACTGTGGGCCCTCACAGCAGGAGAACTGTCCCTGATTTTTTAAGAAATCAGCTTTGACTCTCCTGTTATCTTTTTACAAGAGGAGAGTTCAGCATCATCCTGAGAGAGAGCTCTTCCAGTGGCTCGTTGTTTCCCAGTGCTTTTATATTTTGCTGAAGAGTCAGGCCCTCATGCCAAAGAAGGCAGCTGGGCTGTGAAGGCAGGTTAATGAGCTGAGGGGCAGATGGGCAGGAAGCAGGCTGGCGAGAGACTTATGCTTCAGGCAAGGAGGGTCTCTGGCCACATTCAGACAGCGCTTCATCCCGTCTCCCTGATGTTTCCTTACCTGATCATTTCCATCTTTTTTGTGTTGTCTTGAACAACACAAAAGCAACAGGAAACAAGCTTTCTCTATTATCCATGTGACAGCCCTTCCGATATTTGAAGGTGACTATTATATCACCTCTTAGGCTTTGTCTCAGCCAACATCAACTTTGTTGGACTGGTCATGTTGTTCGGATGCCTGACGATCGTCATCCAAAGCAACTACAGTACTCTATTCCTAACTTAAAAATGGAAAGCGTAATGCTGGTGGTCAACAAAAGAGGTTTAAAGACTTGTCTTGCTGCAATTTTTTTAAAAAATGTAGTATAAACATCAACAATTGGGAAACACTTGTCTGTGAGCGCTCCAATTGGAGAACAGCCTTTACCAACGGTGTCATGGGCTTTGAAGACACTCAAACTCAGGACGCAAGGGAGAAATGTGCTAAGAGGAAGGCACGACTGGCAAATCCACACCGGGATCAACTCCCACCCGGGAACCAATGTCCCCACTGTGGAAGGAGGTGTGGGTCCAGAATTGGCCTCCACAGTCACTTATGGACTCATTGTTAAAACCGTGTTTATGGAAGACAATCTTACTCAGCTACGAGTGATCGCCAAAGAAGAGGAGGAGGAGGAGGAGGAGATGAAGAAGAAGATGATGATGATGAAGAAGAAGCAGCAGCAGCAGCAGCCTTGGCAAGTGTCCAGGGATGCCAACCAGTCTTGCTGGCTGCTTGTTTGGGGCAAGTGACTTTCTTCGGGTTGAATTGGCACTGCTGGATTCTATGCTATACTGAAGAGGCAGATGGACTCAGCCATTGGCCTCTCGTCCTGATTCACAAGTGATTCTTCTATTCAGCATAAGCTGAGGTTAATGATAAATAATTGATATATATATATAAAGGAAACAGTTTTCACTGGCAGCACCGTGTGCTCTCAAAACCCGTTTCCTCCTACATTTTGGTGCCCGCACATCCTCCCATGATAATTCGCCCTCCTACATACTCTGCCTGACCTACATTGTCTTCGAAATAATATCGGCGCTAGGGAAGTGAAAGGAATTTGATTCCGTTTGCATTTAAATGTGAACCTAAGTTGTCCACATCTTCCGAAGGAATGCATGAACTTGAAACCCAGCCAACCTTCAGAATTTTGCACTTTTTCTAAAATTTGCAATGCGGTGCACTGCAGCTCTTCGGTCAAGCAGTGTAGTTAAAAATGCACATGGTGCAAGAAAGCACGCATCAAAAGTGTGCATACGTTAGTGAAAATGATATTAAATGCATTACATTTGGGAGAGTTGCTTTAACAAAAATATTGGCCAAATTTAAATGCAAACGTGTATATTAGGAGAAATCTTACTAAAATGCTGATGGGCTTGCATGAGGACTTATAAAATAATAATCGCAGACTGATGTGGAAATGTGGAGAATTGAAATTAAAATGGCAGAAATGAGAAACATTGGAAGACCAAAATTGACAGATTTGCCCATTCCTAACTGGTGCCAGCTGAATACCAAACTGGCTAAGTTCTGAGCTTGTTTGTCTTCTGTTCCTGTTACCAATAATAGGATTTGAATTGATTGACAGATCTCTGTTATCCTAAACTTCTCACTGTTTTCTTTGAAACGACCAGAGCAATCCTTAAGAATTGGCTGGCTGTTGTTGGAGGATACAGACAGTGGCTTGGACCCTAAGTTAAAGGTAAAGGGACCCCTGACCATTAGGTCCAGTCGTGGCCGACTCTGGGGTTGAGGCGCTCATCTTGCTTTATTGGCTGAGGGAGCCAGCGTACAGCTTCCAGGTCATGTGGCCAGCATGACTAAGCCGCTTCTGGCGAACCAGAACAGCGCATGGAAATGCCGTTTACCTTCCCGCCAGAGCGGTACCTAGTTATCTACTTACACTTTGATGTGCTTTCGAACTGCTAGGTTGGCAGGAGCAGAGACCAAACAACGGGAGCTCACCCTGTCGCGGGGATTCGAACCGCTGACCTTCTGATCAGCAAGTCCTAGGCTCTGTGGTTTAACCCACAGTGCCATCCGCATCCCTAAGAAAAGTTAACTTTGGGAAATAAGGAAAGTTACCCATCTCTTCCTCCCTTTGGCGATCCCCTTGCACCCCATCCCATGTCATCATAATCTCTCTCTCTCTCTCTCTCTCACACACACACACACGTATAATATATGAGAATACAGTATGCAGACTAAAAATTACAATGAAAACGATACAAATGTCAAACGTATCTTTAAGAGCTGGTTGGCAAAGAATCTCAAGTCTTAAAGACCTGTCTGAATGATACAGTTTTTAGAAGGTGTTTCACAATGAGCAGGGGTGGCTCCTGCCCGATCTCTAGTGGCAAGGAGTTCCACAGGGGAGGGCTTCCCAAGCTAAAGGTCTGTCTCTGTTAAAGACCAGCTGAACCTCAGAGGCATTCTTCAGCAGGGCTCCCAGCCTTTGGGAAAGACTCTTTGGAATCACAGGGGCTGCAGGCTGATGGAAGGGACAGGAAACTATTCATAGAATGAAAAAACTATAGAGTTAGAAGGGAGCATGAGGGTCATCTAGTCCAACCCTCTGCAATGCAGGAATCTTTTTGCCTAACATGAGACTTGAACCCACAACCCTGAGATTAAGAGTCTACCGACTGAGCTATTGTGCAGGCAAACACTGTTGGTTAATTTTTCCAAGGACCCAACTCAGTATTTACAGCACTGACTGCGATCCAGAGAGCTATTTCAGCTTGTGCAAAAGGCTTGCTCCTGCCCATTGAGGCTTCCGACTTCCTTCTTTGAAGAACTGTTCTTTGTGCCTCATCGCACGTGTTTTTTGCAAGTCACCTCTGTTTCAAAAGCCTTTTGCCTCTCAGCAGCAGTGGCTGAAGCCGACTTGAGCTGTTTGGAAGTTAAAGCTCACCCGAGCTTGAGGAAATAGTTTTTTGCTTTTAAAAATCCTGTCCATTGACTGGCGGCGGCAGTATAAAAATGGAGTTGCAGCAGGGAGCTCACATCGCCTGATGTTTCCAGACTGCAGAAAGAGTACATCCCTCTGTACAAATATTTCTGGATGGCATCGCTTTCAATAGGAAGGCGAGGCGTTGGGTGTGTATGCTACATCCCTACATCCCACCATCCCTGACCATTGGGGGATGATGGGAGTTGTAGTCCAGGAACACCTGGGGACCCAACATTGAAGAGTGCTGCATGAGGAGATTTCACCCCTCCCATACCCAAGAATCTCCTGAGCAGTCTGCTGATTCTGCAGAGAGGAGGAGGCGTGTTCTGATATCTACTTATTCTGCTCCAGCACCACAGTCGGTCAGTCAGTGAGTGAGTCGGTCAGTGAGTGAGAGAGTTGGTCAGTGAGAGAGTCAGTGAGTCAGTCAGGGAGAGAAAAGACTGAGTGTTATCTCTGTGTAGATAAGGTCGCTGCAGAAAGCAGCTATAACACTCAGTGCAGTCCAGCATCTCCATTTGCATATAGTTTGTATAGTACAGTAGCTGTTAGTGAATAAAAGAAGATATTCTTCAGCGCTGTCGTCCGAGTGATTTATGCTCTGCTGTACTCTGCTGTACAACGACTGTCTTCTTGTTGGAGTGATTTGTGGTGCTCACAGCTCTGAGTTGTGAGTCCACAGCACTTAGACCTGTTCCTGTGAGAAAGGTGGTCTTCTGGAAGTGCTACCCAGCTCGCCCAGCGCAGTCGGGGCTGAGTGGATGAGTCCAGTTGGTGACACTGGCTCAAGGGCGATGCTGACACTGCAGTCATCTCTGTAGTTTAAAAAGAGGTCATGTTAATATATACTTCCTTTTTACTGAAACTCCTTTTTTGCATCATTCATCTTCCTACCATATTTTAAAGACTAGAGGGAATACTACACAGCAGAGGTATTACTGATCTAATCCAGAGATTATGATCTGATGGGTGACTCATGGATGAGATATCTGGAGTGAAACTGTTCCCTGACAATCATAAGAGCTTTAAAGAGTCTTAGAGCATTTCTCCATATTTTTTTTTTAATTCGGCAAAACATTGATGGGAAGCCTTGAGAAGGCTTCACAAATTATTTTACAGAACTTGACAGCCCAATCAATTTGTTACCTAAGTGAAAAATACCGTGCCATCCCAGAGATAACTGAATTAAGGGAGGCTGACAGCTCCAGCAGGGGTACAGAATGATTAGCCTGAGATGGTTTGTGTTATTCCTGTGACATTGATTGTTGAACCAATACTGATGAAAGATAACAGATAAGTACTTGAAAGTTGCTGTTTTTTTAAAAAAAAGAAAATAAAGCAGAAACTGGAATCAATACAAGCTCAACTTGCTTACAGTTGAAGACAGACTTGAAGTTAGGAATGTAAGTTGAAAGAATAAAACCTATGGAAATCTAGCTTCAAATAAAAAAATGGGGTTTTGTTTGTTTGTTGTCCATCTTGGCTCAAAACAGAAGGTCTGGCAACAGCTCCAAGCAGACGCCTGTGTTCTTCTTCGAGCCATAGATTTTCAGATGAATGCAATGTTTATGTAAAGGTAAAGGGACCCCTGACCGTTAGGTCCAGTCACAGACGACTCTGGGGTTGCGGCGCTCATCTCGCTTTATTGGCCGAGGGAGCCGGCATACAACTTCCGGGTCCTGTGGCCAGCATGACTAAGCCGCTTCTGGTGAACCAGAGCAGCACACGGAAACGCCGTTTACCTTCCCGCCAAAGCGGTACCTATTTATCTACTTGCACTTTGATTTGCTTTCGAACTGCTAGGTTGGCAGGAGCAGGGACCGAGCAATGGGAGCTCAGCCTGTCATGGGGATTCGAACCGCCGACCTTCTAATCGGCAAGTCCTAGGTCTGTGGTTTAACCCACAGCGCCACCCACGTCCCATTGTTTGTGTGGGGGTGTCCATAACTCTCATTTGGGGACAAAAGTCTGTAAATCCTAGATGTTATTTATAAATCATAAAAAAAGGTAAAAAGGTAAAGGACCCCTGGACAGTTAAATCCAGACTATAGGGTTGCGGCACTCATCTTGCTTCAGGCCAAGGGAGCCGGAATTTTTCCACAGGCAGCTTTCCAGGTCATGTGGCCAGTATGATTAAACCGTTACTGGCGCAACAGAAAACCATGACGGAAACCAAAGCACGGAAACGCCATTTACCTTCCTGCTGCAGTGATACCTATTTATCTCCTTGCACTGGCATGCTTTCAAACTGCTAGGTTGGCAGGAGCTGGGACAGAGCAACAAGAACTCCATCGTGAGGATTTGAAGCGCCAACCTTCTGATCGGCAAGCCCAAGAGGCTCAGTGGTTTAGACCACAGCGCCACCCGCTCCCTTATAAATCGTATGCATGTGATGGATATTTGCTGCCACTGTGGGAGATGGAAAGAGAATAGATGGAGAACAGCATCACCTGGGAAAATGAGCAGAGTCTTCAACAAACTAGATGGTAGGAATACCACCTGCACCCCAACTTTCTCTAAGTATTTAACAACAGAGCCTGGGAGGATTTTGATACAAGTTGTGGCACACAACCCCCTCGTGGGATTTGATATTTGCCAGCCTCATCATCTAGAATTAAATAATGCTGTACTTTCTTCTTGTTGCTTTCTGTGCTAACAGGAAGTAACAATGCCTGGATTTCAATAGCGAGAAGGGGGAGGATTCGGCCACTCAGAATAACACTGGAGTCGTTTTTGTTGATCCTGTAATGGGCTAATTAATAAAGATTCTGCTACAGCTCCATGGTGTAACAATTATCAAAAGACAGCGCTAATGACTATTAAATAGGGTAGCATCACAGGCTGCAGCAGTTTAATGATGGGAAGAAATGGCTTGTACTGTTGTGGTTGGCAATGATTTATTAACCTTATAGCCTGTGAAACAGCTTGTGTGAATCGTCAAGAGCTGACTGTCTATGCAAAACAGAGGCAAGAAACATGCCTCTGTTATATATAACCAGCATGCTTGAGTCTCGGAATGCATGAAGGGGTTAAAACCATAGAGTAAGCTGTCCTGTCAGGCTTAGCATATGTCACTTCCCCACACCTTGGGAGAAAATAGGTAAAACCGAGTCTTTTTGTTAGAATTATACAATAGAATCATAGAGTTGGAAGAGACCACAAGGGCCATCGAGTCCAACCCCCTGCCAAGCAGGAAACACCATCAGAGCACTCCTGACATATGGTTGTCAAGCCTCTGCTTAAAGACCTCCAAAGAAGAAGACTCCACCACACTCCTTGGCAGCAAATTCCACTGTCGAACAGCTCTTACTGTCAGGAAGTTCTTCCTAATGTTTAGGTGGAATCTTCTTTCTTGTAGTTTGGATCCATTGCTCCGTGTCCGCTTCTCTGGAGCAGCAGAAAGCAACCTTTCTCCCTCCTCTATGTGGCATCCTTTTATATATTTGAACATGGCTATCATATCACCCCTTAACCTCCTCTTCTCCAGGCTAAACATGCTCAGCTCCCTTAGCCGTTCCTCATAAGGCATCGTTTCCAGGCCTTTGACCATGTTAATGCAGTCTCCATGTGAATATTGGTATGTAAGGAGCTCTGAGCCAGTCGCTCCAGCCAGCCTCATGGCTTTAACCAGCCTCTTTTGTTTCAGACCAGAATGGTGTCTGAAATGAGCATTCTTCTATCTACAGTAGTACCTTGGGTTACAGACACTTCAGGTTACAGATGCTTCAGGGTACAGATTCCACTAACCCAGAAATAGTACCTCAGGTTAAGAACTTTGCTTCAGGATGAGAACAGAAATCACACCGCGGTGGCGCAGTGACAGAGGGAGACCCCATTAGCTAAAGTGGTACCTCAAGTTAAGAACAGTTTCAGGTTAAGAACAGACCTCCAGAACGAATTAAGTTCTTAACCCAAGGTACCACTGTATACCAATAGCTTAGAAACCATTTTGCAGCTTACGAAATGTGTGGTCTATCTCTGTGCAAGGGAAGTGCGACAGTTTGGAAAGAACTTTTAAAAGGTGGCAATGTTGGGTTTCCCTGGAAGGGCACATTTTAAAGATTCTTTTACAGCCTAAACGTCCACGCTTTCCCTTGTTGCATGTTTTGCGATGTTAAATCTCTGCTGGGATTCTCTCACCAAAGAATGCATGCCCCAATCTTGGGTTTTGGCTTCCGGGATCCCAAGAGTAACTAAGCTTCACATTACGCTGTCATGCGCAATTCCACTCATGGGGCAACTCTGGGAACAGTTTGCCTTGTGATGAGCAGAGGCACAGCAAATTGCAGTGAAGTACCTCTAGGTCCTGGACTCTACCCACCTAGCCTAGCTATTAAATTATCCAATGTTCCAGTTATTCCTTTTGGCCCTGTTTTCCGACTATCTCCATGCTTCTGCTTCCTCCTCTGCCTTCCCTTTCAGATCTGACATGCCCTTCAGCCCCGACTTCTGCCTTGTCCCAGGGTTCCTGGTTTCTGACTCCTCTCCCGCTGTTCCCCGGCTTTGACATGCTAAGATCTCAGAGCATTGATTCTGCCTTCTGATCCTTTTCCGATCATTTTGTTTTCCAACCTTGCGGACCAAAAGGACAGAAAATTTTGAGATCAGGCGGTTTTTGCATGAAGGAATGTCAATAATCCAAGGAAAGTTTGCTTATTTATGAATGCTCCCCTTTGAGAGGCCACATCTAAATATTTATTTGTTTGATAGGGGGGGTGGTTGTTAAACTTCCTACCTTCAGGAAACTTGGTTTGGGAGGAAGGGTTGTGGGAGAGCACATGGAGCCAAACTCCAGATAGTTTGAAACCCACAACTGCAGTGAATTGAACATGAATCAAAAAGCAGCAATTATACACCAATCTCTCCCCACCTTCCTTCTTCAAAAGTGGGAATTAAGTATACTGGGTGTATTGTAAAAAGGTAAAGGTACCCCTGCCCGTATGGGCCAGTCTTGACAGACTCTAGGGCTGTGCTCTCATCTCACTCTAGAGGCCGGGAGCCAGCGCTGTCCGCAGACACTTCCGGGTCACGTGGCCAGCGTGACAACGCTGCTCTGGCGAGCCAGAGCAGCACGCGGAAATGCTGTTTACCTTCCCGCTAGTAAGCGGTCCCTATTTATCTACTTGCACCTGGGGGTGCTTTCGAACTGCTAGGTTGGCAGGCCCTGGGACCGAGCAACGGGAGCGCACCCCGCCGCGGGGATTTGAACCGCCGACCTTTCGATCGGCAAGTCCTAGGCGCTGAGGCTTTTACCCACAGCGCCACCTGCGTCCCAGGGTGTATTGTAGGGCAGGGCAATATCTGGTCTTCAACACTGTGATAAACATCTCGATATATCTATACAGTAAGGTTACCAGATGTCCCTGTTTGTCAGGGACAGTCCCTGGATTTACAAATTAGTCACCATACAAAATCCATTGAAGTTGAAAAGTGTCCCTGGATTCATTGAAAAAAATCGGGGAACCTTACTATACAGTATATTGCAATATCTGAAATAAGGATGGAGCTTTGCCAGTTTTGAGATTTTTCCTGTATCGTGATTTTTGCTGGCACCTGCTCTTGTGATTAAGTGTCTGGTGCAGATGTGACCTTAGTCTGCTTTGCTATACATACATACATTTCTCCCCCTTTTCTATATATAATAAAGTTTCTATCTGTTTTCATCATTATTTTGTTTTTCCTTTTGTAGGCATGGTGGACAAGGAGAAATTTTTTTTTTATGATAATATTTTATTAAGTTTTACAAAAAATATAAAGCAACAATAAACAAACATCCTTACAACAAAGCAAAAACAACAAAAAAACAACAACAGAAAAATAGACACTACAACACACAAACACAAAACAGCAAAATACAACAAAGAAAATAAACGTATTAAAAACAATTTTTGTCTCCTTGTATTCTTTACATTAACTTATTTCTCCGACTCCCCCAGACCTTCCTTCTCTGTATTCCAGATCAAGTATTCTATCAGGAAATTCTTTCCCTCTATCATATTTTGATTTTCTTATACTCTTAAAGTCTAATAGATAATTGCATTTCCTTAAATCTGACAAAGTATTGAATCTTTCTCTATTCACTTTTTCACTAATAACCGTTCACCCTCAATCCGATGTCATCAAACATTCATTATCTTATAATGTTTCTGTAAATAGTCTTTAAATTTTCTCCAGTCTTCCTTCACCGTCTCTTCTCCCTGGTCTCTGATTCTGCCGGTCATTTCTGCCAATTCCATATAGTCAATAACTTTCATCTGCCATTCTTCCAGTGTGAGTAGCTGTTGTGTCTTCCAGTACTGTGCGATGAGTATCCTTGCTGCTGCTGTAGCATACATAAAAAATGTCCTATCTTTCTTGTGCACCTGTTGGCTAACCATACCCAGGAGAAAGGCTTCTGGTTTCTTCGGGAATGTGTATTTAAACACTTTTTTCAGCTCATTATAAATCATCTCCCAGAATGCCTTTATCTTTGGGCACGGGTGGACAAGGAGAAATTGGACTGGCTCTGCTATGTTGGTCAGTTGCATAAGAAAATTCAGTAAGTAACCAGTGATCAAGTAGTGAAGATCTGTGGTGACATACTGGAATATTACTGATTACTGCAGTCCTATCCATTCAGATGTTCAAGGGATAATTGCGGTTATTACGTGAGTTATGGAATTAGATAAATTGTTCTGACTCATCAGCTGAATCCTGATTTGCTGACATATTTGTGACAGAACTAGGAATTATCGGGTGCTTTTAAAAACAACCACACAGATTCCTCAGAAGCTCAATTCCTGCTCTTTCATCAGAGAATGCAGCTTTCGTTTCTCTTGTATAACAACATGATCCATGCCTCATCCAATCAGGTTCAGGAGTTGTGTGTAGGTTCTTACGTTAAAGGAAATCAATTTTGTATCTTTTGAGCGCTTCTATCATACCTTATACTCATTTGGGAGCATCCATTGTTAGAAAATCTTTGAGGTTAGTGCTGCAGTTAGAAGCTACAAAAGCAAATATTTTGAAGTCATTTGCTTTTCACGGATGTCTTTCCCTAGTGAAAAATATCGAGTGTCCAATTTATTTTAAATTAATTCCTAATCCCTCAAGAGCTATGATTGCTGAGGATTTAATATCTCTCTCACATTTTTACTGCTCTGCTAATGGGCAAGGCAAAGCCAACAGCGGTGCCTTAGCTCCAGTTTCAAACCATAGGCTTCGGCCAGGGATGGGAAACCTGTGGCTCACCATGTTTTTTTATTCATTTATTGGGCTAACAACAACAACAACAACAACACACCAGGCTGACGGATACAATAAAAATAAAAAGCTGTGAATACTTTTGAATGCAGAAAATAAAACCAAAAGCCCATTACTGTCATGAATGGGATGAATCTTAAAGAGGAATGCTATCACATCTTCTTCAGCCAACCTAATCTATGGACAGATTGCAGATCTGGTACATATGAGCCCAGTTTTGAGCTGACTGCGAGTATCGATTGCTGGTGACCTCTGGGTCCACGGCAGCCTGCCATTTTACATGCTGAAGCTGCCAAGTTAAGTCTTGGAGCACTACTGAGAGGGCCTTCTCAGTAGTGGCACCTGCCCTGTGGAACGCACTCCCACCAGATGTCAAAGAGAACAACAACTACCAGAGGTTTAGAAGACATCTGAAGGCAGCCCTGTTCAGGGAAGCTTTTAATGTTTAATAGACTATTGTATTTTAATATTTTGTTGGAAGCCGCCCAGAGTGGCTGGGGAAGCCCAGGCAGATGGGCGGGCTATAAATAATAAATTATTATTGTTTAGATTATTATTATTATTGGAGCAGAGAGGTGAAGAAGGCAGTGACAGGCAAGGGATTCTTTTGAATTGGACACTCCCACTAACCTCATGGGAGGGGTATTTCCAGGGAGGGGTATTTCCAGGACTAAGGTGAAACACTGAATCTCCCTTATTATTTTGCTGTTGGTTGCTGCATGCGGTTCAAGTAATCTTGCTCTATTTATAGTATTGAAATGTGGTTTATTGAACGTTGTTATATTTTCATTTTGCTGTGTTATTGTTGCTATGTTATAGTTTTGCTATATTATTGTGACATTGTTTTTGTTATGTACTGATACTGTAGATAGTTCAGGTCCACATATGCAAATAAGGGATCGAAAGTGATGTTCAGTGATTGGATAGTTACAGAAAGTGGTTACAGTTACATTGTACTGGAGCTCTATATAAGCAGGCTGGCTGAACCCTTCAGTTCAGTTCTGTTCTGGCCTGTGAATAAACAAGAGCTATTTGGAGAATCGCTGTGTCGTCTGATATGTTCACCCACAACTTAACAGTTTTGGGAATGTTTGTTTGAAATGCATTCTCGTTTCTTTGTTGTAAGCTGCTTTGAGCAGGAGTGTGTGTGTGTGTGTGAGAGAGAGAGAGAGAGAGAGAGAGAGCGACATACAAATAAAATGAACCAATGATTGAATACACCAGCTCAAAAGATTCTGCCTTTAGTTGTCTTTGTCATTCCTGTCTAACCACTAATTTTTCAAGTGACGGTCTGGGGACCCGAAACCCTCCCTTATCCCTTTCCTGCTCCCTTTCAAAGAGCCAATCTTCCTGCTTTTGCTTCTTTTCACTAGGCCAGAAATTCAATTTTACAGCCTGGCCGTGTTGCTTTCCGTAAGTTACCGTATTTTTCGCTCCATAACACGCAGTTTTTTCCTCCTAGAAAGTAAGGGGAAATGTCTGTGCGTGTTATGGAGTGAATGCCTATGGATGGCGGGGGAATCTGCTGCAGTTGTGAGCAGTCCGTGGCTCGCTTTGAAACAGCAAAGCGGGTGTAAGCGGCTCGTGTCAGCGAGCCGAGCCGGGGAGGAGGGAGAGAAGCAGAGCGGGGTTGGCTGCTTTAAAACAACCCCGTGCTCTCTGTCCCTGCCTGCAGTTTTTTGCTGTCCGATTTTGGATTAGCCACTGTGTGTGTGTGTGTGTGTGCTTGAGCTATCGTTCTCCTCCTCCTGCTTCCCGTTCACTCTCCCAGCGCCCCTGCGCTCTCCTGCGACTTTAGGATTGATACTGTGTGTGTGTGTGTGTGGCATCATTCTCCTTCTCTTGCTTCCCGTTCACTTTCCCAGCGCCCCTGCGCTCTCCTGCGACTTTAGGATTGATACTCTGTGTGTGTGTGTGTGTGTGTGTGTGTGTGTGTGTGTGTGTGATCGTTCTCCTTCTCTTGCTTCCCGTTCACTCCCCCAGCGCCCCTGCGACTTCCAGCGCCCCTGCAACTTTAGGGCGACTTTAGCATGGATCCACATGGATCCTCAGGATTTTTGCATTGGGCTACCCCAAACTCACCGTCAGATCACATGTCTGTGGCCACAGCATGAACCACAAAAATCATACATCCACTGTTTCGTTTAGAATATTTTTTTCTTGTTTTCCTCCTTTAAAAACTACATGCGTGTTATGGTCTGGTGCGTGTTATAGAGCGAAAAATATGGTAATTGATAGCATGCTCTAACCCTTTCCTACAGAACCTACAGAGAAAAGAAAGTCTCCAATCCAAGATGCTGTCAATAAAATTAGAGGTGGATGTGAGTCATGAAATGCCGGATTCAGACCCCTCAAGTCTACTTGAATGCAGCGCTTCATTGTGTGTTTGTGAAGAATGATATGAGGACATCGGGTTCAGCTGGCAATTACTTCCATTCCTCCCAACATCCTTGGTGATAGCATGCCTTTCTTGCTAGGCACTTCACAAGGACGACTGAATCACTCTGACTCATTTACATATGTCTATGGATAAGCAGAAGCAAACTCTCAAAGGGTTGGGAAATTAAACAAGTCTCGAGCGTCAAAAAAGACAATGGAAGTTTCACACAACCGGTGGGAAGACGTCAAGGGCAAGCATGGTTATATCATCATCCATCACTGATGATTGGGAGTTGGTGTCCATCAACCTCTGAAGGGCCACACACTCCCCCATCCTTGGTTCATAGCCTTGGTCTTCAATGGAACCCATAAAACAAAGGATAACTCAGTTGGTTAGAGCATGGTGCTACTAACACCAAGGTTGCAGGTTTGATCCCCCTATGGGACAGCTGCATATTCAGGTTGGACAAGATGATCCTCAGGGTCCCTTCCAACTCTATGATACTCTGAACTGGGGCAAATGCCATACCTCTCCCCCCTTCCTATGGTGACATCATGTCCCCTGTAACCCTGGCAACCTCCCCCTCCCAATTCTTATGTCTATGTCCATTACTGAAAGCCAGGGGAAGGACAGTATTTACATTGCTCTTAATGACCCAGTACTCTGCTCTCTTTGTCTTTTAATAATACCTCTGTCAAGGATGATGATGATGATGATGATTTATTGATGTGCCACCCATCTGACTAGGATCATGGGTAGGCAAACTAAGGCCTGGGGGCCAGATCTGGCCCAATCACCTTCTCAATCCAGCCCATGGACGGTCCAGGAATCATTGTGTTTTTACATGAGTAGAATGTGTCCTTCTATTTAAAATAAATAAATAAATAAACAAACAAACAAACAAATAAATAAATAAATAAATAAATAATAAAATTGGGCAGCTTCCAACAAAATATTAAAATACCTTAATACATCAAACATTAAAAGCTTCTCTAAACAGGGTGCATCTCTGGGTTATTTGTGGGGCCTGCCTGGCATTTTTACATGAGTAAAACGTGTGCTTTTATTTAAAATGTATCTCTGGGTTATTTGTGGGGCATAGGAATTTGTTCATTCCCCCCCCCCCAAAAAAAATATATAGTCCGGCCTCCCCCCCACAAGGTCTGAGGGACAGTGGACCGGCCCCCTGCTGAAAAAGTTTGCTGACCCCTGGACTAGGTGGCCCCAGCCACTCTGGGAGGCTCCCAGCAACAAATAATAAAAGCACAAGAAAGCAAGCTAAGAAAGAAAACAAACTCATATCAATAAATTATCATCTTCATCCTTCTTGACAGAGGTACCATTAAGAGATGGAGAACTTGGGTTGCTCTTCAGGCATCATTGGACTCCAGCACCATGGATAGCTCAGTTGGGTAGATTGTGGTGCTGATAATGCCAAGGTTGCAGGTTCGATCCCCTTTTGGGACAGCTGCATAGTCTTGCATTGCAGGGGGTTGGACTAGATGATCCTCAGGGTCCCTTCCAACTTGACGATCCTATGATTCTATAATTGACTCTTCCTCGACCTACGCTTGTCCTCCCTGTCTTCCTCCCTACCAGTTCCCAATGTACATCAACCACCATGGCTGGAATTGAACCTGGAAACTGCTGTGCGGGAAGCACGCATTCTACCACTGAGTTATAGCCCTTCCCCACATCCCTATCAGACAGATAGTATTTTTTTTAGTTTTGAAAAGCTCCTGTTAGTGCTATGTGGGATATCTGGCTGGGTAGAAGAGTCGCAAATTGCGCAGTCTAGCATTATCTGATGGAGCATGTTCCTCCATCTCCTCTAAATGTAGAAAACGATTCTGTTTTAATCACTGAACTCCCAAATCCCTAGTGAAAGGAGATAAAAAAAAATTGAAACCAAAAGTTTTTAACTAAAAAGTAATGGCAATTCCAAAGTAAATTACAATAGGAATGTGTTTCTTTGAAAGCAAAGATCACAGCTGCACGCTATATATGAAAATTATAGCTGTATTTGGAATGTTCTTTTTTGTGTGCAGTTTCCATGAAAGACCGAGTTAAAAAAAGATACTTTCTCTCCCCGCAGTTCAATATTCCTTTTTAATCTTTTGAAAAGCAGTCAATGACCCACCACCCTAGACTCAGAGGAACGTAATTAAGCCATTCATAATTTGTGTGCCTAATGAAGTACTTCTGTTGGGACTAGCAAAGTTGGGTTTCGTTCAGCTACATCAGCAGGAATTGGACATTCCCTCCGAGACTTGGGTCTCTTATAGGAAAAACAATTATGTTCTAAGAGCCAGATCTTCAAACTGACTGGATCCCAATATAGTTGGCATTTGGCTTGTCAGTGTTGTCAATCAGCTCAAGCTACAGTGTCTCAAGTTATGACCAACGTTCCTACAGGTGACACTTAGTCCCTCTCCTTGGGTAGTTGTGCTGAGCATCGATGCCAGTTCTTGGATCCTGGGCAACTCTGCGCACATCTGGGTCCTGCAGTGGGACTGCTGAGATCATTGGCTTGAACAGGAAGTGCAGCCAGAGGTAAAGGTAAAGGTAAAGGTACCCCTGCCCGTTCGGGCTAGTCTTGACAGACTCTAGGGTTGTGCGCCCATCTCACTTAAGAGGCCGGGGGCCAGCGCTGTCCGGAGACACTTCCGGGTCACGTGGCCAGCGTGACATCGCTGCTCTGGCGAGCCAGAGCCGCACATGGAAACGCCGTTTACCTTCCCGCTAGTAAGCGGTCCCTATTTATCTACTTGCACATGGGAGTGCTTTCGAACTGCTAGGTTGGCAGGCGCTGGGACCGAACAACGGGAGCGCACCCTGCTGCGGGGATTCGAACCACCGACCTTTCGATCGGCAAGCCCTAGGCACTGAGGCTTTTACCCACAGCGCCACCCGCGTCCCTGGAGCCAGAGGTAAGTTCAGTTAAATGCCAATGACAGCAACAACAATATTAATCCATTGGTGGTTTTGCAGCAGGAAAAAGCAAGCCCATCCATACAAGACAATGTGCCTTGGTTTTTGCCAGTGCTGTAGATCTCTGTAATATTTGCTACACTATTCCAAAAGGTCTTTCAGCACTTAGGAGCAGCTTGTGGTGGGGAAGAGCTGTAGTGTGTGGGCAGGAGGGCAGGAAGCGTGTTGCTGTGGCCAAGAGCTGAAGGGAAATGCTGACCTTTATCCCTTCCTGGCTCTTGCCACCAGGTGCAGTGAGTTGCCAATTGGCCTCACCGTGCCTCTTCAGAACAAACCTAGGAAGGCCCCAGTCCTGCGAAGCCCTACTGGTCACACGGCCTGGCTCCTGCATGCACTCCTGACAGGCAAGCTCTGGCTCATCTTTCTCTCCAAGCTCATTGGTGGCAGCACAGGCAGGGGAAATAGGGACAATCCGGAATCAAAGCCGAAGCCGTGATGGTTTCCGTAATTCTGGGACTGTCGTGGAAAACTGGGACGCTTGGAGGGGATGGCATCAACCTGCCGAATGGTCGACCTGCCCCTGTGACTGAAGCACAACACAAAATTGGATTAGAAGGGGAAGGGGAGAGAGTAGTCTCTTCCAATCAGGCTGGCTAGCCCATTGCAGCAGCAGAACGGACAAGCACAACAGTCACTATTGAATAAACGTCTTCCGAGATGCTCTCTCTATTTGCAATGGCCCAAACCTTTGATTGCTAATGCGGTTGTTCTTATTGTAACCTGTTTACTGAGAACAAACGGTAGTTTCGTCCTTGCTTCCCACAAACAAGGCACTTAAATTGATGTCATACACATACTAATTACCATCTGCTTGCGGCATCCATTGTAGTTAACAACAGAATGAGGATTATTATTATTTTAATTTTTTAAAATGAAGCGTTCAGCTGCAAAATATTAAGCCGAGCTCCATAGAGTCGTCTCCTTAAAAACTGATGTTCTGGAATTATTTTCCAAACTGGTTATTTTCTCAAAACTTTTTCTTAATCAAGCAACACTGGATAAAATCCAGGAGTTGCGGTAAAAGCTGGGCTTTGCCCCAAATGCAAGCGGGAGCCTGGGAATTGCAGGTGCCAGGAAACCCTTCCTAATGTTCTTTAAGTACATAACGTTAATTAAAAGGCAATGATTTAATTCCTAAGTTTGGGTTTTGTTCTAGCCTGGTCTCCTGCGCAATGACTGTGCAGAAATGCCAAGGATAATATGAAGGCATAGTTAGAACTCAGCTAAGCTCCCAAGAGGTTGTTGTTGTTTTTTGCTTGATATATAAGGATATCTACCCTGCCTCTGTCTTCCTAATTTAACTGTTTTAATTGTTTTGCTATTTTAATGGGCTTGTTTCCTTGCACATTTTAATTGTGGGAGTTTAATTTAATCCTTTGATGGAGTCGTTTTATTGTGAATTTTAATTGTCTGTTTATATATATATATATTGCAATTGGTTTCATGCTTGTAAATGGCTTCAAAACCATTTTGGCCTTCATCATCATCATCATCATCATCATCATATGTGTGCATGATACTCTGCAAGCACAAGAGGACAGCTCCCGTCCCGAGGTCCTTGCAAATCTAAAATTGTGACGTTGGGGAAATATTAGAGGAAGGGGAGGCAGGGCTGATTGGTATAACTCATCGGTAGAACTCAGTGGGGTTCACAACATAAAAATACAAGATAAAAAACCCCCACAAAATCAGTGCTGGATTTACGTATAAGATAAACAAGCTATAGCTTAGCCCCCCAGAAAAATTAAAGGATGTCCATTTCCAAAATATAAGATAAAAAAACCAATAAAATAAAACCTACATACAGCAACAATGTTTTGTGTTGTGTAGGCTCCTATGGGGTCACTATTAATATTCTTCTTCTTAATTGTATTCCAGGTCAACAATTACTTGGATAAAATACATATTTTGTTATGTGCAAATGGCTTTAGATATTAGGTCCACAAATTACCATATAGCCTATACCGTATTTTTCGCTCCATAAGACACACTTTTTCCCTCCTAAAAAGTAAGGGGAAATGTGTTTGCGTCTTATGGAGCGAATGCAGGCTGGAGGCTCTGCTCAGCCCTCCTTTTAAAGAGCTGCGTGGAGTGTGTGTGTGGCTCTTTTTTTTTTTAAGAATATTTTTTTATTAACCGTCCAATCACATAAAATCAAACTAAATTACAAAAATTCCAAATTACACAGCTGAATTTTTAATTTTTGTTGGGGGCACCCATATTTCAAGTTCCAAAGGAGATCCAATCAACTTCTTGCTTCTTACTGCTGTTTTAATGTCCACAAATCTAACCTTATGATGTTCACAGTACTATCCAGTCCTTTCTTATTGTTTTTCTACATCTCTTGTTGTTATTTTCATATATTTTTCCTTTCTCTTTGTGACCTCTGATAGTCTCCACAAGCTGGTTAGAACAGTTTGTAATCCTGCGTGGATATTATTATTTTTATCCAGTAGCCATATCCAGACGTTTTCCATATAACATCACTTCCATACATCAAAACAGTCTTAGTGTCATTAATCTTCACCAATTTGCCTCCTTTCTCAAAACCTCTGAGGAGATTCACCAGGAATGCAGTCTGAAAATAAGTCCGTTCCTGTTCCCGGCTATAAATCCTTTGGCAAGATGGCGACTCCGAATTAATTGCTGCGCCATTCCAAAAGCTCTTATTGCTTCTCGATCTCCATAAAGCATACTTTTGGTTAAAGTTTATCTCCACACAGACCTTAATCATCCTGCTTGGGTCAGTTCAACGACGATTCTAATGAGGAGGGGTTCTTGTAAATCACATAGAAGGAAAGTAAAAAAGGTTCCCCCCCCCCCATTCAGTCCCGTTGTCAACATACCCGGCCTTCTTGTGTGTGGCTCTTGGGGGCTTTTCCCCAAAGAGGGAGAAGGGCAGCCCAGCAGTCCCTTCTCCCTCCTTGGGCTCCACGCGGCTCTTTAAAGGGAGCGCGGCTCTTGGGGGCTTTTCGCGAGGTGGGAGAAGGGACTGATGGGCTGCCCTCTGTCCCTTCCCACACCTCCCAGAAAAGCTAGCAAGAGCTGCTGCCAGGCTCTGCTTAGCGCTCCCTTGTAAGGGCTCCCTTTTGTCCCTCATCTCGCTTTGCTGGGAAGCCAGCAGAAGAGGTGCTGCACAGCTATCGCTCTTGCTCTGCTGGCTACAGCGAGAGCTGCACAGCTTGCAGGGAGCCAGTGTGGTGCAGTGGTTAAGAGAGGTAGTCTCCTAATCTGGGGAACCGGGTTCGAGACTCCACTCCTCCACATGCAGCTGCTGGGTGACCTTGGGCCAGTCACACTTCTGTGAAGTCTCTCAGCCCCACTCACCTCACAGAGTGTTTGTTGTGGGGGAGGAAGGGAAAGGAGAATGTTAGCCGCTTTGAGACTCCTGAAGGGGAGTGAAAGGCGGGATATCAAATCCAAACTCTTCTTCTTCTGCTGCTGTGCTGGCTTCTCAGTGAAGCAGGAGGAGGGACGGAAGGGTTTAAAGCAAGAAAGGCGAGAGCCACTTACATGCTCTGCACAGAATATTTTTTTTCTTGCTTTCCCCCTCTAAAAACTAGGTGTGTTTTATGGTCAGGTGCGTCTTATGGAACAAAAAATACAGTATTCAACACAAAAAACAGCCACAACTTGTTGTTGACAAAGGACAGCTGGACATATAAAGGGCCCCATTACCTTCAGTAGCTTAGGGCCTCATCAAACCTAAAACCAGCCCTGCACAAAATACATAATAAAAACAAGGCCAAACCAAAAACCACCTGCCCCCCAGCCCCTCCCACAAACTCATTTAAAAGGATATAGGATGTTAATCAGTCAAAGGCTTGGTTGAAGATGGTTTCGCTTGGTGCCTGAAAGTGTATAGTGAAGGCATCAGCTGAACATCCCTGGGGAGAGCGTTCCACAAATGAGGAGCCACTGCAAAAAAGGCCTGTCTTATGTTGCAACCCTCCAGACCTCTTATGGAGGAGGCACACAAAGGCCACAGATGATGATCTCAGGGTCTTGGTGGGTTCATATGCAGAGAGGCGGTCCTTGAGGTACTGCAGTCCTGAGCCATTTAAGGCTTTTATGGTCAAGACTATTGCTTTGAATTGGGCCTGTGAACTAATTGGCAGCCAGTGCAATCAGGCCAAGATGGGTGTAATATGCTCAAACTGTATTTTGATATGTTGCGAGTCACCTTCAGCAGAAATTTGCAAAGAAATGGCATACAAATGGTATATTTTTGAAGATAAAGTGGCGTATACATTTCTTAATATTAATTGCTTTCATATTTTACCTTTAAAAGGGATGTGGGTGGCGCTGTGGTCTAAACCACTGAGCCTCTTGGGCTTGCCGATCAGAAGGTCGGTGGTTCGAATCCCCGCGATGGGGTGAGCTCCCGTTGCTTGGTCCCAGCTCCTGCCAATCTAGGAGTTCGAAAGCACACCAGTGCAAGTAGATAAATAGGTACCGCCCCGGCAGGAAGGTCAACGGGTTTCTGTGCGCTGCTCTGGTTTTGGTGTTCCATTGCGCCAGAAGTGGCTTAATCATGCTGGCCACATGACCCGGAAAAACTGTCTGCAGACAAACGCTAGCTCCCTTGGCCTGTAAAGCAAGTGCCGCAACCCCAGAGTCGTCTGCAACTGGACTTAACTGTCAGGGGTCCTTTACCTTTACCATTTTATCTTACCTTTGCCCCATTATATTTTGTTGGAAGCCTCCCATAGTGGCTGGCGTAACCCAGTCATATGGGTGGGATGTTGCTGTTGTTGTTGTTGTTATCAAAGCAAGTCTTACCCTATAGTTTCCAGTGGTTGTTTGCAATCACCTCCTTATCACAAAAGGTTTGTTCTCAGGGCTGGGGTGGGGGTGGGGGTGGGGAAAGCACCCAATCAGCTTTAATAGCACAACCTGCATTTGCCAGTTTGCGATTGAATCCCACCCAGAAACTGTGACAGTCTGGCTGTACTCTTAGATCCATGACACAACTCAAACAGTTCCCGTTTTTCTGCCAAAGGGCTGTTTCGCTGCCCCCTTCAAATTATTTGTTTTTCTTAGCACCAGCTCCCCCCACCCTGCCCGTCACTAATAAAGCTTGAAAGGTCCTCTGAGAGGTGCAGACATCAGACAAATATCAGCGCACTGTTTTTCGCTGACAAAGCTCTGAGCAGCTCAAATTGGCCTCACTTCCTTCTGCAAGGTGACTGTCTGCATGCCACAGCTTCGTTAGATGACAACGGCTTCTTAGTGTAGTGCTCTGAGCAGCCGTCTGGGCACCTCAGTGTTGGAAAAAGATAACAGGCTTACAAAACTGGAGTCCAGACTCCACCTTTGTTTCCCGAGTTACATCCTTGTCAGAGCAAAATGAATTAAAGCACTCCTGTCATACTAATTGCCATCCACCGTGAATCTGAAATCTGTTTGTTCTCACTTCAGATGTGCAGTTGCAACAATCCAATCCAAACAGCAATAGATGTTCACCCAGAGGGGCTGACAGGTTGTCAAAAACACATGATAAATACAGTCTTTTTTGATTTCAGAGTAATCCTGGGATTCCACAGATGATTATTAGACGATGACTCGTGGAATCATAGAGATGGAAGGGACTTTGGAGATAATCTAATCTTGGGAATGTTGTTGTTTAGTCGTTCAGTCGTGTCCGACTCTTCGTGACCCCATGGACCAGAGCACGCCAGGCACTCCTGTCTTCCACTGCCACCCGCAGTTTGGTCAGATTCATGTTTGTAGCTTCGAGAACACTGTCTAACCATCTCGTCCTCTGTTGTTCCCTTCTCCTTGTGCCCTCCATCTTTCCCAACATCAGGGTCTTTTCCAGGGAGTCTTCTCTTCTCATGAGGTGGCCAAAGTATTGGAGCCTCAGCTTCACGATCTGTCCTTCCAGTGAGCACTCAGGGCTGATTTCCTTAAGAATGGATGCGTTTGATCTTCTTGCAGTCCATGGGACTCTCAAGATTCTCCTCCAGCACCAGAATTCAAAAGCGTCAATTCTTCGGTGATCAGCCTTCTTTATGGTCCAGCTCTCACTTCCATACATCACTACTGGGAAAACCATAGCTTTTACAATACGGACCTTTGTTGGCAAGGTGATGTCTCTGCTTTTTAAGATTCTGTCCCTATTTTCATCAGATAAATATTGGAGGGTATGCAGCAATCTAACCCCTGAGCGATCTGAAGGCAGCCCTGTACAGGGAATTTAAAAAAATTATAATTAATGTTTTGTTACAGGAAAAGAGGTAGTAAGGGAACACCTAGCTACCCTCCAGATGTGGCCAGACTCCAACTTCCGTCTGCCCTAATTGGCATGGACAATGAAGAGGACTGGAGAAGAGCATAGCTGTCAGGCCACCATAAGGGCTGCTCAGAAGTGTTCAGATCTTCCTTTGATTTGCATATTTACATTTGCCCTACAATATATGGAAGTGGCTTGTCGAAGCATCTCTGCACAACTTAACATCATTACATGGGAAAATGCTGCTAATTTATTTATAAATGTATAGCCCACTTTTACCACCCTAGTTCGGCTCTTCTTGTTGTCAGCGCAGCAATAAAGACAGAGGAATAGCAACCATTGCTTTAGTACTGTAATATATTATAATAAAACTGCCAGATAAGCAAGCTGAGCACTACAGAAAAACTATCCTCTAAAGGTTTATAATATGCCTTACAAAACTTCCATCAATTTTTATAGATGTGGTCTAATCTTTTATCCGCTTTTTAAAAACACACAACTCCTAGCCCATTGTCTGAGATGGAGGAGATAAGCATGCATCTAATTCTCCCTTTGTGGGTGCTACTTTGTTTGCTAACATTATATTCATAATAGCATAGAAATTGTAGAGTTGGAAAAGACCCCAAACCTCTTCTTGAGAGAAAGTTGCTGCTTGAAAAACCTCACAAAAAACTGGGCTGCTCTCAGCAGCACGGCAATGTCCACTTGCTCACAGCATGGTGACCATGATAGATAGCACTGTGTGACTCCAGGATGCGTGGCTGCCCTGCGCGCCAGTTGGAATTAACTGTTGGGCTCCTCCGAAAGATTGATTTCTGTCCTGCTGTTAGTACCGGGGAAGTAGCGAGACAAGGCAAAAAGCAATCAAACTCCTTCTTCTTGGCGTTTTTCTCTGGCTTCACTGACCATTAAAATAGTCAGGGGAGTAGGGAGACAAGATGTTCACCCAAGAGACTTAAAGCGGCTCTTGCATTTGTTCGCTTTGTAAAAGGAAAATACAGACCTGGTGCAGGGCAGAACTCTAATTCGCATGACAAATGCCTCTGCTCTCCCCTTTTTCCTCTAGGGAAAGGGCTGTAGAGCAGGTTATTTGCATGCAGAAAGTAATTTTGTTCCTCGGATGCCAGAATAATGTGGCTGGTCCTGGATGTTACATGCCTTGACTTATGAGGTGGTAGGTAGGATTGCAGTTTGATAGGTAAAGGTAAAGGGACCCCTGACCATTAGGTCCAGTCGTGGCCGACTCTGGGGTTGCGGTGCTCATCTCACTTTATTGGCCAAGGGAGCTGGCGTTCAGCTTCCAGGTCATGTGACCAGCATGACTAAGCTGCTTCTGGCGAACCAGAGCAGCGCACAGAAACGCAATTTACCTTCCCTCCGGAGCAGTTCCTATTTATCTACTTGCACTTTGATGTGCTTTCGAACTGCTTGGTTGGCAGGAGCAGGGACCGAGCAATGGGAGCTCACCCTGTCGCAGGGATTTGAACCATCGATGGCCAAAGTATTGGAGCCTCAGCTTCAGGACCTGTCCTTCCAGTCAGCACTCAGGGCTGATTTCCTTAAGCATGGATGTGTTTGATCTTCTTGCAGTCCATGGGACTCTCAAGAGTCTCCTCCAGCTCCATAATTCAAAAGCATCAATTCTTCGGCGATCAGCCTTCTTTATGGTCCAGCTCTCACTTCCATACATCACTACTGGGAAAACCATGGCTTTAACTATACGGACCTTTGTTGGCAAGGTGATGTCTCTGCTTTTTAAGATGCTGTCTAGGTTTGCCATCGCCTTTCTCCCAAGGAGCAGGCGTCTTTTAATTTCGTGGCTGCTGTCACCATCTGCAGTGATCATGGAGCCCAAGAAAGTAAAATCTCTCACTGCCTCCATTTCTTCCCCTTCTATTTGCCAGGAGGTGATGGGACCAGTGGCCATGATCTTCGTTTTTTTGATGTTGAGCTTCAAACCAACAACCCTTCTTTGTTGCTTAGTGGTATCATATTAAAAAAATATATATTGGAGTTTTACTCACTTTATACCCGTGTTTATTATCTTACGCCCCCGTCCAATGTTTGCGCACATTTTGCAGAGAAGTAAATGGAAACAACAGCCAACAATCTGGATGAAATCAAGAAGTGTTCAAGTAACGAAAATGATTAAGGGATGAGTTTTCAGCTTTACCTTCTGTTCACATAGAGGACCTTTCCTCTCTCTCTGCTGCTCTGAGCCACTAGGCGTGAGGCAAGCTATATGGGATTAATTTCAGGGGAGCACAAATCTTTTATTTCTACACTGCCTCCAGATAAGGGGCAGCATGTTTTGGTGGAAAGGCTTAAGCAGCAAATAAATCAGATAAGTATTGATAGCTTGTGGAGCTGCCTCAGAAGTTGCCAGCTGGTTTACACGAATATAGGAAACTGTATTAAACCAAGTCAGATCATTGGCCCAACTTGTTCAATATTCTCTTTGCTCATTGGTATAAGGATGTAAGAAGAGTCTGTTGGGCCAGGCCAGTGTCCCAGTGTTTACCAGATGCCTATAAGAAGCCCACAAGAAGGACCAGAGTACAATGGTCTCCCCAGGCTTTCAAACAGGGATATCTCCCAACCTGAACTTGAGGTGCTGGTGGCTGAACCTGAGAGCTTCTGCATGCAAAACAGAAGCTCTGCCACTGAAGAGCACCCCTTCCTCAGAATGAGGAATGAAAATCAGGAAAAATAAGGGTTCTGGGAGCTTATTTACATGTAGAAATTATTTAAATGGGCAGGCAAGCAAATGTCAGTGTACTGGAAGAAGCAAAGATCACCGGTGTCAAAGCAATGACTCTTCAACATTAACTTTGTTGGACTGGCCACGTTGTTTGGATGACTGATTAGCGTCTTTCAAAGCAACTACTCTACTCCCAAGTTAAGAATGGAAAGCGAAATACTGGCGGACAACAAAAGAGGTTTAAAGACACTCTCAAAGCAAACCTAAAAAAAAATGTATAAACACCAAAAAATGGGAAACACTGGCCTGCGAGTGCTCCAATTGGAGAATAGCCTCTACTAAAGGCGCCATGGATTATGAAGAAGCATGAATTCAGAACGAAAGGGAGAAACGAACTAAGAGTAAGGCACGTTTGGCAAATCTTCTCCTAGGAAACCTATGTCCTCATTGTGGAAGGATGTGTGGATACAGAATTGGCCTCCACTGTCATTTACAGACACACTGCTAAGACTGCATTCATGGAAGACAATCTCACTCAGCCATGAGTGATCACCAAAAGAGAGAGAGAGAGATGTCAAAATAAGAACCAACAATTGAAGGGACTGGAGGTTCACATCTGGCTCCTGGGTTCTGAGTTTCCCTCTCCCTGGTTTGAAGTAAAATAATGATCATGTGCAAAGCCAAACTACACATTTAATGGAACCATGTAGTTAGCTAACACCTTCCATAAATAAAACTTGTTGCACTTTTACAAACTCCAGTGCCCTGTGGGGAGGGAAGAACCAAGGATATTAGTGAAAAAGGAGTTGGCTACAAAGGATTGCAGATGCAACCCCTGACACCATAGCTTGTTTAAAACCTGAGGGGAAAACTGTAAAGCGGCTTGAGGAAACTACTGGGGAGAAAGCAGATGAGAGACCTACAAGGAGCAGCCAGAAAAAGGACTCTTTATCAGCAATACCTGGCAAATGGCCACAAGGCATGGCAAGTGAGGACTGTGAAAGGAAGAAAGGGGGGGGGAGCAGTTGTCTCTGGGACAAAGAATAAATGGAAATGGTTCTTGGGCAAAGTCACTGCATTATGTATTATGAACAGGTGGAACCCCAGGAAGAGGAGCTAATGCAGTTTTCAGGAGGTATCTTGAGAGTGCCCTGTAACGTCCATTAGTATTAGGTCTTCTGTACAAGACACCCCGACTAGGACAAGAAACAAATTATCCCTCCAAATTTTTCCCAAAATTCCTCTGGGACTTTTGGTGTTGAGCGTTAAAGGGAGCAATTTACTTATTTAAAAATCATTTTCTAAGCTGCTTCACATTTTAAAAATTCCAAGCGGTATGCAAAAATACAACAATAAAACTATCATAACACAGGAGACACAACACAAAGAACAGTATAACAGGAACACACACACACACACACAGAGAGAGAGAGAGAGAGAGAGAGAGAACAGAAAATCAATAACAACATGGTTCAATCTTACGGGTCGGGGAAGTCTGGACAAAAGGTTTTGTCGTTTTACAAGACCTCTGAAGCAGCTGATATCCTTCATGTATGGCCATGATGGATCTCTGACTTCCTTGACTGACAGGTTTTGTGCAGCTAAGAGAGAAATCTCTCCTGACTGAGCAAAGTCTTTGTCTGCCAGACATTTTGGGGACTCAGAAGCCACATGATGTATATCTGACAAATGTTAGTGGCTTTCTTTTGTAGCCTTACTATCCCCCCGACTCAGATTCCAATTGAAGTCAAGGAAGAATTCAGGAGCATGTAAAACTTGCCGGTCGAATTACGAGCCCCAGAAGTATGTCTCTGAGTCTGACCTGGGAGAACTCCGACAGTATCTCTATAAGCAAGTTGGAATTTGAAGTTTGTCTGTCTCTATAGCTACTATCTATGGCCTGCTTCAAAGGGTGAGGATGGGTCCCTGACCAAATTTCCCCAGAATTTTCCATGGTAACAAATTGGCTGCAAGCTGGTGTTCCTGTATAACAAAATTGTCCGCTAACCAACATGAACATTGCCTGATGAAGTTTGCCAAGAACATGGACCAGATGGTTCATAATGATATATGTTTCCATGTCAACAATGTGGACAGAAATTTAAACTGTTACTTTCCTCTACAAATAATTGCTCTTAAAACAAAGGGATCTTGACCTTACTTTCTGAATGGATCTTCATATATAGCTCTGAGATGAATGCCTGGAATTATTTTTTTTTAAAAAAAAGGCTAATCCCTTAAATTGGGCCAATTCATATATTTGACTTTTAGTTAGCTAAATCATCATTGTGTGGGTTTAAGCACCCTAAAAATAAATAAATAGGTAAAGGCTAACTCCATGCAGGACTTAATTTAATAAATAATATAAAATACTTTGCCGTTCTAAATGTGTTTGTGAGAGTGGGGTTTATGGTTTGTTTTTGTTTGTATTATGTATTTTGTGTTCTCATTTTGCATTTTTATGTTGTGAACTGCGAAGCTGACTCTTGGCTCATGACACTATCATCTTGGGAGCTCATTGATAAAATTTTACGTTCGCTCATGCAAATCAAATTGATGCATATAAACAAGGAGAGTGTGTCCGTGTGGTAATGACACGATGATGATCCCAATCTAATTAATTGCGGCACTTAAATCTCTATCTGCCACGAGCAAGATCAGATCATGTTTGATTTAATAACATTAGGTAACTTGGTTGCAGTTACAAGCCTATTCAGGGTGTTGATTAAGCACATGAGTGTAATGAAATCAAGGAAGCTGCATGAAATCAGGGGGCACGGAGGGCGATGCAATAAAGATGTCTTTATTGTAATTGTATGCTTTGTTAGAGGATGCGGGTGGTGCTGTGGGTTAAACCACAGAGCCTAGGACTTGCTGATCAGAAGGTCGGCGGTTCGTATCCCCGTGACGGTGTGAGCTCCCGTTGCTCGGTCCCTGCTCCTGCCATCCTAGCAGTTTGAAAGCACGTCAAAGTGCAAGTAGATAAATAGGAACCGCTCCGGCAGGAAGGTAAATGGCGTTTTCATGCGCTGCTCTGCTTCACCAGAAGTGGCTTAGTCATGCTGGCCACATGATCTGGAAGCTGTACGCCAGCTCCCTCGGCCAATAAAGCGAGATGAGCGCCGCAACCCCAGAGTCGGCCACGACTGGACCTAATGGTCAGGAGTCCCTTTACCTTTACGCCTTGTTAAGTTTATGCTATAAGCCACCCTGGTAGGGCTTCACTGAAGGATAGTGTGTAAATGTTTAAAAGAGAAGAATGAAGATTGGGCGGGGTGGAGGAATAGCTCAGATGTTCCTGGCACCACCTTTCTCCTTCCACCAGTAAAACTGTAGAGCTGTCCAATGTACCAGAGAGCAAGGTTCCAGAAGAGCAGGGGAGCTGTCCAACCGCATTCACAGGAAGCTGAGCTAGGTGATGTGCTGTATCAGCAATGGCTAGGCACCAAATGAGAAGCTTTATAGCTGATCATGGCTGTGCCTTTCTGGAGGACCAACGTGGTCCTGATGCAGAGCACATGCTGAGCCCTGTTTTAGTGGAGAGGGGAATGTAGCTTCTGATCTGGGCTTCTGCTGAGGCCCATAATCTATCTCTGCCGTCCGAAACCTTGGAAGTGATTTTTAGTTTTATTTTATGCGTTTATTAAAAATAAACCACCCAATTTACCACATCTGGGTCTCAAAGGGACTTACAAAAAATAAAACTACTACTACTACTACTACTACTACTAATAATAATAATAATAGTAATAAATCTTATTTATACCCCGCCCTCCCCAGTCAAGACCGGGCTCAGGGCAGCTAACAACCAATAACAAAAACAAGTTGATTGAAATACAACTTAAAAAACAAGATTAAAATACAGCATTAAAACATTAAAATGCAGCCCTACCACAGGAGAAGAAAGGAAAAAAGAAAGAAAGAGGGGGAGGGAGTCAAATTGATTCTAAGCCAAAGGCCAGGTGGAACAACTCTGTCTTACAGGCCCTGTGGAAAGAAATCAGATTCCACAGGGCCCTGGTCTCATGAGACAGAGAGTTCCACCAGGCTGAAAAGGCCCTGGCTCTGGTTGAGGTTAATCTAACTTCCTTAGGGCCCAGGACCTCTAGCGTGTTGCTGTTTATGGACCTTAAGGTCCTCCGGGGGGCATACCGGAAGAGGCGGTCTCGTGGGTACGAGGGTCCTAGGCCGTGAAGGGCTTTAAAGGTCAAAAGCAGCACCTTAAATCTAAATATGGGACAGAATTCAACTAATGAGTCACGTCAAATGAAGCCTTGCTCAAGGGCTTCTACTTGAGCAAAGGGGCTTTCCTTCATCCTTCCCCATGTGCCCCCCAACCCCAAGATTGATTTCTGGCATAGGAAGATGGGGTATGATGTGAATTTATCTTTGAACCTTATCTTCAATCCAAATTATTTGCTCTGGATTAATATAGCCCAAACCTAATAGGCCACTTAAGACTAGTTTGGTAAGGAGGAGAAGGTAAATATTCACAATTGTGAATCCATCACCAGCCTTGGTCAGCAATTAACTTACTGGAGAAGGAAGAGAGTCGTGGAAAGACAACATGGAGCCTCTATCTGCAGGGCTGCAGCTTAGTATGCAGGGCCATAACTGAATAGGTCCCAGGTTCATGACCTTGCAAGTCCAGATAGAATGGGGAAAAATCCCGAGAGAACCAATTCCAGTCAATAGATGGCCCATTGGTATGTTGTCACATAAAGGCATCTTTCTAATACAGTGGTACCTCGGGTTACATATGCTTCAGGTTACATATGCTTCAGGTTACAGACTCCACTAACCAAGAAATATTACCTTGGGTTAAGAACTTTGCTTCAGGATGAGAACAGAAATTGTGCTCTGGCGGCGTGGCAGCAGCGGGAGGCCCCATTAGCTAAAGTGGTGCTTCAGGTTAAGAACAGTTTCAGGTTAAGAACGGACCTCCGGAACAAATTAAGTACTTAACCCGAGGTACCACTGTAGCTGGTTGTTTTTGGACATATCAAGGTAATAACACCAAACCAATAATGAATGAGATTAGGAGGAATCGATAACACAACAACACCTGTCCTGAGTTGATTTTTATATATAGCGCTAATAATCTGGCAAATATATAGTGCACACTCTCTCTCTTTAAAAGTGTGGCAATTTACTTACAGCACATCCATCGGCTTACACACCTCAGCTTGTGAGAAGTGATGTTTTTGTTTATTTGCAGTGATAGGACTTGACAGGTTGTTAATCGTCTCCACTCTGTTCTGGCCTGTCACCAAGACTCACAATAAATCCCAAGCTATTACCACGATCCTTATGGCCAGATCCTGTGCATGTATACTCAGAAGTACGCTCGCTGTGAGTTACGTCCAAGTAAATGTTGTTGTATCTGCTGCCTACTGAAGAGCTTCTAGGCAACTCACGGTTAAAAATGAAATGCACAATATCACCATACATTATTTTTTAATTAAAAAAGAAGAAGAAAAACATGTAAAATTCAGCATTGCAACCAAACACGCAGCCACAAATCCCCTCTTCAAGCACTAATCAGGATAAAACACAGAGCCCCCTGTGTAACTATGAGCAGCTCCAATAAGTAATTTTTAGCCACTGGCTGAGAAAAAAGAGGAAGTTAATTCCAAAATATTGACAAATTGCAAGTGCTGTTGAAAAAGCTGTTGGAGGGGAGTCTTTGCCTGGCACTGAAAAGATTATAAAGTGTGTGTACCAAGTGAGCTTTCCTCAGGGAAGCTTTTCACAGGCTGAGAAGCTCTTCTTTCCAGATTTCCGCACTCCAAGAGGGCCTTTCCCAGCCTGTTCCAGTGTGCCTTTTCATAGGTAGGTACCAAATGCATTTGGGTTCAGCTCAATCCAGGAATCCCCTTTGCGATATTCTACACATGCTAATTTTTATTTTTTAATCATCTTTATTTGACTCCTCCCCACTCACAAGAATGTCTTGCAATGTAAACACATTAAAACCAAGAATAAGAGCATGGGTAGGCAAACTAAGGCCCGGGGCCCAGATCTGGCCCAATCACTTTCTCAATCTGGCCCGCGGATGGTCAGGGAATCAGTGTGTTTTTACATGAGTAGAATGTGCCCTTTTATTTAAAATGCATCTCTGGGTTATTTGTGGGGCATAGGAATTTGTTCATTCCCTTCCGCAAAATATACTCCGGCCCCCCACAAGGTCTGAGGGACAGTGGACCGGCCCCCTGCTGAAAAAGTTTGCTGACCCCTGAATAAGAGCAAGAAGAAAGAGGAAGCTAAAATGCTCATCCATAGATATACAGTGGTACCTCGGGTTAAGTACTTAATTCGTTCCGGAGGTCCGTTCTTAACCTGAAACTGTTCTTAACCTGAGGTACCACTTTAGCTAATGGGGCCTCCCGCTGCTGCTGCACAATTTCAGTTCTCATCCTGAAGCAAAGTTCTTAACCTGAGGCAATATTTCTGGGTTAGTGGAGTCTGTAACCTGAAGCCTATGTAACCTGAAGCGTATGTAACCCGAGGTACCACTGTATGTAAAAGGGAAGATCCTACTCACCCCCTACCAGAAAGATGAGCACAAAAGAGATAGAAGATACAGTAGAAGATAGAATCATAGAATTGAAGGGACCGCAAGGATCATCTAGTCCAACCCCTTGCAATGCAGGAATCTTACCCAGCATGGGACTCAAACCCACGACCCTGAGATTAAGAGCCTCATGCTCTACTGACTGAGCTATCCTCTGCCACAAGCAGACCTACGCACCCTCCAAATTAAGAGTCAAAAGCCTGGGTGATTAAAAATGCTTTTGCCTGGTGCCTAGAAACAAACAATGATGGCATGTGGAGGGCCTCCCTGGGGAGAACATTCCACAGATAGGGGGCCACCAGTGAGAAGGCCCGTTCTTGCATCACTATCTCCCAAACAACCTTAGGAGGAGGCACATTGCTCTGTTCCTGCCTCTCCCAAACTGATGCCATCCTGCTGTACTGGTTTGCGCTGATGGGAATTGTAGTGCAAAGCATCTTCAGGACCTCAGGTTGAGGAAGGTTGCCCATTCCCTTCCTTCCCACCATCTTTTTGCATAGCACAGCATATTCCAGTTGCCTTGTATTGAGTTTGTTCTCTCCACGTTTTGTAGCAAAAAGCCATTTCCAGCTACATTCACTCAGGAGGATGGCTTGAAATTACGGCATCAGCTTGGAGGCAGCTCCATTTGGGGGCAGAACAATAGCCAGAGGACAGGCAAGGCCTGTACAAGTTGGCCCAAATCATCTTTTTCTTTACAGAATTGATTGGGGTCACCTCAAAGTGCCCATTTTCGACTTGGACTCGAATCAGAAAAGCCATTTCGAAATGAAAGGGCTGTACAAGATGCAGCCGTGAAGGTCACATTCTGACGAGGTTCATATATCCTGAGTCACAAAAGGGATGCAGCAATGGCATCGTCAAAGGCCTTCCCTTTGTCCTGAAGACTGTGCTGTTAAGTTGCACCTCTGTATCAAGGAAGCTGCCGCCTCTTCTTTTAGAAGGATAATAAAGCAGCACCGTCCATTGAGTTCTGGTTTAGGAGTTATGCCAAATGTGTGTGTGAGAGACAAGCTCACCGTCTTATCCCTGGCTAATGGTGTGTTTCAACCGGGTTGCTGATTCCTGTATGTAAACTGTTGTTTAGTCGTTTAGTCGTGTCCGACTCTTCGTGACCCCATGGACCAGAGCACGCCAGGCACTCCTGTCTTCCACTGCCTCCCGCAGCTTGGTCAAACTCATGCTGGTAGCTTCGAGAACACTATCCAACTATCTCGTCCTCTGTCGTCCCCTTCTCCTTGTGCCCTCCATCTTTCCCAGCATCAGGGTCTTTTCCAGGGAGTCTTCTCTTCTCATGATGTGGCCAAAGTATTGGAGCCTCAGCTTCAGGATCTGTCCTTCCAGTGAGCACTCAGGGCTGATTTCCTTCAGAATGGATAGGTTTGATCTTCTTGCAGTCCATGGGACTCTCAAGAGTTTCCTCCAGCACCATAATTCGAAAGCATCAATTCTTCGGCAATCAGCCTTCTTTACGGTCCAGCTCTCACATCCATACATCACTACTGGGAAAACCATAGCTTTATCTATAAGGACCTTGCATAAATGTTTAGCATAAATGTCATTGACTGTTGTGCTGGAGCAGAACCATGGAGATACCTTCCCACCACTGACATTGCTGCAGTTTTCCTGGACAGGGCAATGGTGATGGCCAAAGAGTCACAGACCAAACATCAACCTCATGTGTATACGCATTTGGATTTTGGGTATATTGACCAAAGGCCTGGCGGAACAGCTCCGTCTTGCAGGCCCTGTGGAAAGGTGTCAAGTCCCGCAGGGCCCTGGTCTCTTGCGACAGAGCGTTCCACCAGACTGGGGCCACAGCCGAAAAGGCCCTGTCTCTGGTCGAGGCCACTCTAACCTCCTTGAGGCCAGGGACCTCCAATATGTTATTGTTTGCAGACTGTAAGTTTCTCTGCGGGGCATACCAGGAGAGGCGGTCTCGTAGGTATGAGGGTCCCAGGTCGCACAGGGCTTTAAAGGTATAGAATTGCAGCAGAGTTGCAGACACTTTGGACTGCAGATTAAACTTCTGAATAGCAGTTGCTAGAAACCACAGAAGAGAGAGCTCTTGCGCTCGAATCTTGCTTGTCGGTTTCCCACAGGCATTTGGATGGCCACTGAGAACAGGATACTGGCCTAGATGGGCCATTCTTATGCTCAGTGGCGCTTGCTTCCAAGTAGATATACACAGGCATGTGTTGCAAGTCATCTAAAGAATCAGACATAGGGAACAGCAAGGATACCGATCATACAATTAAATTAGAAATAGATGCAGAGATGAAATGTATCATGCAAGAATATATGTCTCAACCATGCCCAAAACCCTCCCACGAAGATCAGCAGAAGTGGATTTTAGATCAATAAAATTGTGACCATAATTGTAGAGGGCAAGCTGGGAGTGTGTGCAAGTCAGCCGAATGAATTAGCAAGAAGTGAATTGATTATAAATGGCGACCAGTGTGTGGTATAATTTTGTTTTTGTAAACCCTTCAGATGTGATTCACAGGTCACTTCATCTGGCGGAGTCTTGCTGAAGGAGGTAATATGAAAACATCAGCGTTAAATTCAGTGATCCCATAAAAATGCAAGGATTTTCTTTCTTATTCTCATTTTGCCTCCGAGAACAACACGGCCTCCTTTCTTCAGTGTGACTCATTCTGATGTATATTAATTCAAGGACATCTAGAATGCCATTCATGAAACAAAGGATGTTAAGTTCAGGACCTTCAGTGCTAATATATTTTATTCTAACGTTCACCTTGCTCTTGCACTTTGCTCTGCTTAGAAGTCATGAAGTGCTCCTCTAGCAGCCACTGAATGCTCTTACAGCCCTCTCCTATGAATGAACTAAGCGAATCATCTTTGTAACTGCAGTGAGAGGTGACAATGAGAGACATGTGCAAGAGCAATAACACAGCACTAGAACACATCCAAGAGCCGTGAGCTGTGTCTCACCACCTTTTGCTGAACAAGTAAGAGCTGTTTGACAGTGTAACGGTCTCCCTCGGGAGGTTGTGGACTCCCCTTCCTTGGAGGTTTTTAAGCACAGCTTGGATGGTCACCTGTCTTGGATTCCTGCACTGCAGGCCATTGAACTAGATGACCCTTGGGGTGGTTAGGATATAGTTCCGTTCCACCTTAAAAGGGAACAGGCATGGCTGTTGTGTGTCACATGCCTGTTTACTTCCAGCACAGGCTTGCTGGGAACTTCCGTTTGTATATTGCTTTTGTCCTGCTGTTTGCTGGAGACGAAGGGAAGCAGACATGTTTTTCCTTTGTTCCTGAACTATGCTGAATAAACACCTGTAAATAATGCTTACACATGTCTCTGTCCGCCACTTCCGTTGTGAGGATTTATTCACTCTGCTTTCTGTAAATAAAAAGTCAATTGCATTCCAAGCCTCTGGCCTCTTCTTGGTTTGCAGGGACCCGGCACTCCCTTTCAGTTCTTGTGACAGGTAGGTAGATTTTTTTGGCCTGGTGGGCCAATCTTTAGACTGCAGGACAACTTTGACATGGACCACCACCCCCTGTCAATCATCTGATTTCATAATGGCCACATTCATACCAGACATTTAAAGCACCATGATTCCAGGTGCCACTTCAAACAGTCATGGCTTCCCCCAAAGAATTCTGGGAGCTGTAATTAAATCCTGGAAGAGTTGTTAGGAGACCCCTATTCTCCTCACATGGCCATAATAAATCTCTAAACAAGGATCAAACACAATCACTTCTAGATGGGATGAATCACTTTCCATTCCAAGATTTGTCCCACCAGCCTGCTAAAGCAGGATGAAAGGTCTCTTCTGCTGATCAGGCAAAGGCAGTAGACCAAGCTTCTGGTATTTATATCAGGTCAATCCACTCTAGAGTTTTCATATTCCCTGCCAATGGCTGATATTGCACAAACTAAGCCAAGCTAGAAGTTTCATAGTGTTATGTACTGAGTTGAATAGGATTCAAAAGGCAGCAGTCTGATTGGTCCTAGAAGAATAGGATCCAGAATGCAGCAGTCTGATTGGTCCACAGGAGCCACCCAATCCAGCTCCAGGTGGAAGGGAATCCACAACCTGATTGGCCTACAGGAGAATCCCGGAATTAGCCAATCATGTGGGGCGCATTGTGTAAATAATGTATGTAAGACAGACATTCTGGGGGAAATTCCATTCCTCCTCACCACTATGAGCTGAATAAAGAGCATGAAATCCACTCTCTACTTCGAGTATATTTCACATAGTCCCTGCCGACGGCTGATGTTGCACAATCTAAGCCAAGAGAGCACCAGTGTTCTCTGAGAGGGACTCATGAACCTTCCACAACCTCCTGAGGTTGCTGGACCACAACCCCCATCGCCCCCAATTACAGGCTATGCTGGCTGGGGCCGATGGGAATTGTAGTTCAGCATCATCTGGCGGACACTACGTTAGAGAAGGCTTCCTTAGCCCCTCTCTCAACACACCAATGCTCTCTGGCATGCTGCCTTAGAGAGTGGAAATAAAGTCACAATAAAACAAGAGGCCGTGTGTGTGTGTGTGTGTGTGTGCGCGCGCGTGTGTGTGTGTGTGCGTGTGTGTACAAGTGTGAGACGAAGCAAGAAGTTCCTTCCGATTTCACTGTCTTGGAATATTATAAATTGCCCAGGAGGAATTATGCTTTAATTGCTCTTGGTTACATGAAACACATATTCTAATTACTTTATTAAGCAAAGCTATAATGATGAGAAGCCCAAGCAATTAAGTATTATCTGTCTTAGTCACTTAATCGGAAGGGTGCAACGCACAGCTCCACCCCCCTCCCCAGCACTTTCTGTCGCAGATAACGAGGTTGGCTTTGAACAACCACTTTAAAGGCAACATCCCCCCCCCAAAAAAGGAGCAAGCGACTTGTAAGGATTGATTAAAGAAGTTTGATTTAATAACTGGGCCGGGGATAGAAATGAATAGATGTAGAGATTTCTCTCTCTCAGGCCCCAAACTGGATGTGATGCTTGTCATGTGGTTTGTTGTTGTGTGGGGCAGTGGGTGTTGTGGTGAGGGGCATCTGAAGGCAGCCCTGTTAGAAGAAGAAGAAGAAGAGTTTGGATTTGATATCCCGCCTTTCACTCCCTTTAAGGAGTCTCAAAGCGGCTAACATTCTCCTTTCCCTTCCTCCCCCACAACAAACACTCTGTGAGATGAGTGGGGCTGAGAGACTTCGGAGAAGTGTGACTAGCCCAAGGTCACCCAGCAGCTGTATGTGGAGGAGCAGGGAAGCGAGCCCGGTTCCCCAGATTACGAGACTACCACTCTTAACCACTACACTACACTGGCTCTCACCCACACTGGCTCTCACTGTTAAGGGTAGCTTTTAATGTTTAATAGGTTATTGTATTTTAATATTCTGTTGGAAGCCGCCCAGAGTGGCTGGGGAAACCCAGACAGACGGGCAGGGTATAAATAAAAAAATATTATTATTATTATTATTGGTGTCACACACCAGGGTATACCTTCAGGGGTGATGATCGCAGTTACAAGATGTATTCGTATCCCTCCAACATTTCTCTGATGAAAACAGGGATGTCCTAGTCTACATCAGGAAGCTTCTCCCGTGTTTGATATCACCACACTCTTATTCATCATACACACATATACATCAGTCACCTTGAGCCAAGTGCAACCTCTCTGCCGAATTTACCTCACAGGATTGATGCAAAAATAAATAAATAAATGTGTGAGGGAAGGAATCGTGTACAGCTCCTTCCACAGATAAAGGAAATGAAATAAAATTTTAGCCGTAAAGTGCCTTGAGTTTCTGTTGGGGAAAAAGGTGGGATATAATAATAATAATGATGATGATATAATAATAATAATAATAATAATAATAATAATAATAATAATGGAAATTTTGAGAATGATTAGGAACATTCTGGTATGAGTACATACAGGAGTAAATCCTGTTGAACTCAGTGGGAATCTAGTTCTGAGTAAATATGCTTGAGATTGCAGTGTAAGGCTGCCGAGTCTCTACCCAGTTACTTGGGGGTAAGCTCCATTGAATACAGTGGGAATTCCTTCTGAGTAGACAGTGTAAAGCTCCATTTACAATAAAGGAATAAACACTCCGCACATTTCCTTAAAAATGGCTGGCTGCGGAAGCATTGCAATTAAAGTATTCAAATTGGATTAGTGACTTTTTCCTTCAAAATTTTAGGAAGGGCTTTGTAAGCCACCTTCACCATTTTCTCCACCTGGTACAGGGGTTTTATTTTCTGTATAAACAGGACTACATTCTTTGCACCTACACACCCACCCACCACTTTCAATTGTTCTCTGAGACACGGAGGGGAGGAAAAAAGAAAAACTGGGACATTCAGAGGTCAGATCAGAAACTTGGATGGCTTCTATAATTCTGGGACTGTTCCTGGAAAACCAGGACACTTGGAAGGTATGTAAGATAAAGGGTAAAGAGACCCCTGACCATTAGGTCCAGTCGTGGCTGACTCTGGGGTTGCGGTGCTCATCTCGCTTTACTGGCTGAGGGAGCCAGCATACAGCTTTCGGGTCATGTGGCCAGCATGACAAAGCTGCTTCTGGCGAACCAGAGCAGTGCACGTAAATGCCGTTTACCTTCCTGCTGGACCGGTACCTATTTATCTACTTGCACTTTGACGTGCTTTCGAACTGCTAGGTTGGCAGGAGCAGGGACCAAGGAACGGGAGCTCACCCCGTCGCGGGGATTCGAACCTCTGACCTTCTGATCGGCAAGTCCTAGGCTCTGTGGTTTAACCCACAGTGCCACCCACGTCCCTTAGGAGGGTATGTACAAGTCATCATCAAAGAACTCTCCAATGGAGACAAGGTTGTCAATTCAGTACAAAAATACCAAGCTCAATATCACAGGGAGCTCAGGCAAGGTAGAACAGGTTGAAGCAGTAATGCTTCTGAATACTAGAAACCACAGGAGAGAATATTCTCTTGGGCTCAAATCCTGCTTGCTGGTTTCACACAGGCACCTGGTTAGCCAATGTGAGGACAGGATGCAGCCCCTGGCCTTTACAAGACTGTACACAACTCATATGCAGCCGCAAGCAAGTGAAATATATTAGTAGCAGATTTGTTAGGGCAATCAAAACGGTCATTAAAAGTGATGAGGGAGTTCTCCAGGTGGTTTCCCCCAGGTGTTGATTGAAATCTATGACACCGGGGAAGTAATTTGTGTTTCCTAATTTAGGAGGAAAATTTGATGGCTCTGTAAACAGCTATGTTGGGGGAGGGCTGGGGAACCATGCCCAAATTACTTGTTTTTTTCTCTCTTGCTCATAGGAAAATCCTAGAGACAGGCAGCTGTCAGTACAAAACATCTGCAAGGAGGTTGTTGCGCGACATTAGTTATATCTATTGTGTGTGCCCATCAAAAATGATGTGTTTGCTCAGCTTTTGTAGTTGTCATTAAAAGGCAAGATGTTTGATGAGAAAGCACAAAGTTGGAGGCAGAGAAGGAATCTTATGGCTGCCTGGTGGCTTCTGTAAGAAAGATTAGCAGCTGCAGCATTTGGGATCTGTTTCAAGGGGGACCATGAGAGCTGAGGATCAGTCCCAACATGTTGTTCCCTTTGTGAATGATGGAAAACATCGCCTTTTGAGAAGCTGGTCTTAAATAACGTAAGCTTTGGAGTCTGGTGTTTAAAGAAAGCTGTGATTTGAGATTGTACAAAAAGGGGAAAATATATGCAAATAAGTATATTTGCACAAATGTAGTTAATTTGCATAGCCTATCTGCATAGCAAAATTTAGTATTTTTGTTTCCATTTTCTCCCCTTTACATAGACTAGATGATTTGTATGCAGCAATGGTTGTGTGTGGATTTTGTTTTTTTAAAAATAAGCTTATTCTAAGATTTGCCAAGAGAGGGGAAGTGAAAAGGATAAAGCAAAAGGATTTTTCAGTGGAAGGGTCTCCCTCAGGAGTTTGTGGACTCTCCTTCCTTGGAGATTTTTAAGTAGAGTTTGGTTGGTCATCTGTCATGGATGCTTTGCTGAGATTCCTGATTGCAGGGGGTTGGACTAAACAACCCTTGGGTCCCTTTCAACTCTACAATTCAATGATTCTATGATTCATCAGTGACTGCACAATATAATGAACTGTATGTGTGTCTGCTTAGTTCTTCTATGCCTGACTCAGCAATGAGCTTTGGGGTCTTCAATGCCCACTGCAAATGAGGAGTGAGATTTAGGTAAAGGTAAAGGGACCCCTGATAGTTAAGTCCAGTTGCGAACGACTCTGGGGTTGCGGCGCTCATCTCGCTTTACAGGCTGAGAGAGCTGGCATTTGTCCGCAGACAGTTTTTCCAGGTCATGTGGCCAGCATGACTGAGCTGCTTCTGGCGAACCAGAGCAGTGCACGGAAACGCCATTTACCTTCCTGCCGGAGTGGTACCTATTAATCTACTTGCACTTTTGGGTGTGCTTTTGAACTGCTAGGTCGGCAGGTGCAGGGACCGAGCAACGGGAGCTCACTTCACCATGGGGATTCAAACTGCCGACTTTTTTTTTTAATCGGCAAGCCCAAGGCTCAGTGGTTTAGACCACAGCGCCACCCACAAGCTTTACAAGACCTCAAATTCTTCTCTGGCTTGGCGCAACACCTGAGCTACATGTGAACTTCTGGCTCTCAAATGAACTCTTATATATCCTGAGATAAGTGATGGTCTCTGCAGTGGAGATGCAAAAGTTTTACAGAGGCAGTCTTGTGGCTTGCAGCTCCTCAATGTGGTCTGGTGAATTTTTTTGTCAAACATTCCTTCAGTGTCATTTAGAATGGTTTTCTCCCCATCATGTGTATGTGTTCTTTAAGGGGAATGAGATTAATTAATGATGGTCGTGACAAATATCTGCTAACTCTAGGATTAGTGGCAGTCTGCCCTTGAAAACCAGTTGCTGGTACAGGACTGTGATTTTAAATAGGCAATTAGAGCGTGCCAATAAACTGATCACTGAGTGTATATATACAGTGGTGCCCCGCAAGACGAATGACTCGCAAGACGGAAAACCCGCTAGACGAAAGGGTTTTCCGTTTTTCAATGCACTTCGCAGGACGAATTTCTCTATGGGCTTGCTTCGCAAGACGAAAATGTCTTGCGATTCTTGTGATTTTTTTCCGCTCCCCACCCCCTTTTTCTAAGGCACTAAGCTGCTAATAGCCTTTTAGCAGCTAATCCGCTAATCCCTTAAGCCTTTAATAGCCGCTAATAGCCGCTAAACTGCTAATAGCGCTAATCCGCTAATAGGGTTACTTCACAAGACGAAAAAACCGCAAGACGAAGAGACTCGCGGAACGGATTCTTTTCGTCTTGCGAGGCACCACTGTGTGTGTGTGTGTGTGTGTGTGTGTGTGTATATAGATTTTCTTGTTTTGCAGAAGTATGTGTAATGTCTCTCGTATTTTTTCCATGTAACATTTTTACAAATGTTTCATTTGTTGAGACATTAGGGGGAGGGGAAAAAAGGGGGGAGGGGGGGAGATGGTTGGGGGTGGGGTCAGGTGGCGATGTTTCTATTATGCTTAATGTATGTAGGGTTTGGTGTCAGTGTTGCTTGTGCTGTTCACTTGTGTTCCTTTGGTGGTGAGAGAGGTTGCGGCTGGCCTAGAAGTTGTCCGTCTTCTCTTCTCCTAACCAAGATATTCAGTTTTATCACTTGAAGCCAAGCTTTGGGAAACTCTTCATTTAACTGATGTTGGAGAATTGGAAATTTCCCCAGTGCCCTCTTCCCAGTTACTAAAACTTGCAAATTAATGAAATACCAGATCTCTGTCTTTTGGTAAAGCTGGATTCTTTACATAACCAAATATGATAACTACTAAGTTTATTAGCAGAATAATGACCTCTGCTTCTCAACTTACAGCCATCTGAAAAATTATTACGATTGGACAGCACCAAAATATATGGCGCATGTCTCCATTTAGGGCATTGCATTTTCAGCTCGGATTGTCGGAGCCCCTGTAAAGTTCTCAAGCTCTGCTCTAATAAGGCACTAGAGAACAGGAGGCAGACTGAAAGGCAGAGGCACTTACTGCATTACATCTGTTTAGAGTCATGAATTGGTTATTCCACAGTTAATTCTCTCATCGTTTTCATGCCTGGCCTCTCACGTCTCCAGCAGTTTCCTCAGAACTGCAGAACTGCACCTCCTGGCTGTGATAAAAAAGGGTCAATTAAATTAAATGCAAATTGCACAATCATGCCATTTTGAATCACGAGCTTACATTCTCGTTTTATTGCGTCATCTTTAGTGTAATTAAGCTTCCACTTAAGCTTCCAGAATCTGTGCTGTGCTGTCCTTCACTTCGGTTTGCCAAGTGGAATCACCAAGTTAAGCAGAACTGTTACTCGTGGTCATATTTATAGCCTGTCTTTTCTCTGAGGAGACTGGCAGAACACATTGTGGTTCTCAAGAATGCTTAAGGAATTTCATATTTGTGAGCTGCAATGCTGAACAGACCCAATCCAGACTAATGTGTGAATTGGAACATAATTATTAGGGCTGTGCACCAGATTCAGCTGAAACCTCTTGAATTGAGCCAGTTGTGGATAGGGGAGGGGAAAATTCGGGCTTGGGTCAAGTTGGCCAAGACATCTTCAGATCACGCCAAGTCAGGCTACCTAGAGCCAGTGGCGTAGCGTGGGGGGTGCAGGGGGGCCGGCCGCACCGGGCGCAACATGGGGGGGGGCTCGCACTCGCAGCTCTCTGCCCCCTGCTAAAATCCACGGGTTACGGGGCGCAAATTACTTGCCTTGCCCCGGGTGCTGACAACCCACGCTACGCCACTGCCTAGAGCAATCCAGGGCTATCAAAGGAAGGGGCTTGGGCTGAAGGACTTTTAGGATCTGCTTCACCAGATGTCTATAAGAAGCCCATTCACTATCCACTCTTCCTTTTATCTTCTTTAACAGATTTTTAACTTATATGCAGAATTCATCATGCGTAGGGCTGGGCTGGATGAATCCCAAACCGGAATTAAGATTGCAGGGAAGAAATATCAACAACCTCAGATATGCAGATGACACAACCTTGATGGCAGAAAGTGAGGAGGAATTAAAGAACCTTTTAACGAGAGTGAAAGAGGAGAGTACAAAATATGGTCTGAAGCTCAATATATATATAAAAAAAATACGAAGATCATGGCCACTGGTCCCATCCCTGCAACGGGGTGAGCTCCTGTTGCTCGGTCCCTGCTCCTGCCAACCTAGTAGTTCAAAAGCACCTCAAAGTGCAAGTAGATAAATAGGTACCACTCTGGCGGGAAGGTAAACAGCGTTTCCGTGCGCTACTCTGGTTACCAGAAGCGGCTTAGTCATACTGGTCACATGACCCAGAAGCTGTACGCCAGCTCCCTTGGCCAATAAAGCAAGATGAGCGCCGCAACCCCAGAGTCGGCCACGACTGGACCTAATGGTCAGGGGTTCCTTTACCTTTACCTTTATGCATGTCTATAGTGCCTTATATTCTTAACAGTCCCATTTTAAAATCTTATTCATGCTATTACAAGTTTGGAAGTTCAACTAATGTAGAAACCTGTACACAAAGCTTGCAGTATATGCCTTAAACATTTCCCCTTAAAAAAACAGCAACACAAAAAACCAATGTTCTTTTCTTTCTTGGGTTTCAGATTATGTAAATATGTTCCTCATGCTTTATTAATTTGTTTTGCCAATCTTCATCTTCTTTGGCGGTGGCTTCTTCTTTCTGTAAAGAAGATGCCGGAACAAAGTCTTTCACATAGTAAATCCAATAAATCCTGTATCTTCCAAAATCATAGCTGCTGCTTCTTTTTTTAACAAAAGCCATTCTCAACATTCTCTTCAAATCTTTATATATCACCTCCCAGGCCTTCTCAATAATTTTACATTGCCACCGCATATGGTAGCATCTCAAACCTTTTGCCAGCCCTCCCCGCTACATCACCACCTGTCAGGGAACTGCCATTGGAGCCGGAGGTGGAGAGAAGGCTCCAGAGGGATGCCGGAGAGGGTCCCAGTAGGGAGAGAGGCAGCCCATCCGCTGGGGAAGGAAATCAGCGTAACACCAGTGGAGAAGGGGGGCAGATGGGGGAATCGGAGAGGTGGCTCCAGGACTCTTCGCCGGAGACCAGCGGAGAGAGTACGGGTACTCCGCTGCCCACACCCTCCCTGCGCAGAAGACTTCCGCACAGGGAGAGTAGGAGAAGACTGGGCATCAAACGGCTTTTATGCTGGAAAAGGTTCAAGAAACGCCCACTGACGGATTCTGCCAGCGACTGAGGCAGCCACGAAACTTGAGGCTGTCCAGACAGAAAGGGTTCAACCAGGTAACCTAGCCAGGAGTGGCGGCAACTTACGCATGAGCAACCCCTAGAACCATTACACCACCAAAGCTTCCCAAATCAGTTCACCCATGGTGTCGTTTTTATCTTGGACCAGATCATAGGCCTCCCAAATCAATTCACACAAGGTGCCATTTTTGTCATGGGCCACTCTGACGTCCCCTTGCAGTTTCCTAGGTCCTCCCCCACACATCCCATCCATCCCAGTGGCAGACCTTTCTGTCCGATTCAACATCGCAGAGTCACTGGGGAAGCACCTGTTAAACTGCAACCCATACAACCAATTTCAACAGATTACTGAACATTGCCGGTACCTCGGCTGCTGCTTCGTTTATTGAAGTATAATAGAGACAAATTAGCTCCGTGGCGCACCGAGTGCCTGGGATCCCTAATTGCATCGCAAACGACTCCTCATTATTTATTTATTTATTTTGTAGGAGCCGTGCTAATTCAATCAGTTTTTTGTTTTGTTTGCTCCATCTAATGCAGGTGCACAGCGTGACTGATGTCTAATTTCCACCAATCTTCATACACACACAAACACCTCCTTTTCTTACACGCCATCTGGAGGGATCACCAGTGGGGAACTTGAAATCCTGTAGCGATGAAGCAAATTAGGTCAAATCCAACCCGCTACCCTTAAAAAGAAATAAGGTAGTGGGATGAGGAGAAAAGAAAGAAATTGAGGAATTCCCTGGATGAAGCCATCTTGTTTCACCTCCTTCAACCCGAGTGTGGAGGCTGCCAAGTCGAAGTCATTAGTTGGGGGCAGGCCCCTAATCGGCCCTTATAAGCTGCCAGCTTGGCTCCCTGTGGCCGCCATTTTACGCACAGCGGGCCCCTCATGGAGGAGACGAGTGGGTGGCGAAACCTACCATTAGCAAAGTGCACTTGTTCAATTGCTCGTTTATTGCGGGTAATGGGAAGCAGATGAGATCAGGCAGATCTTCACAGTTTAGTAAGGGGCAGGGGGCATGAGAGAGGTGTGGAGAAAGCAGACCCTCTAAGCGCCACTATTTTCCAGGGACTGTCCCAATTTTACAGAAGCTGTCTGGGTTTCTGATTTGATTCCGGAATGTCCAGCTTTTCTTAGGATGTCCCTTGTTGTTGTTTAGCAGTGTCTGACTCTTTGTGACCCCATGGACCAGAGCACGCCAGGCACTCCTGTCTTCCACTGCCTCCTGCAGTTTGGTCAAACTCATGCTGGTAGCTTTGAGAACACTGTCCAGCCATCTCGTCCTCTGTCGTCCCCTTCTCCTTGTGCCCTCAATCTTTCCCAACATCAGGGTCTTTCCCAGGGAGTCTTCTCTTCTCATGAGGTGGCCAAAGTATTGGAGCCTCAGCTTCACGATCTGTCCTTCCAGTGAGCACTCAGGGCTGATTTCCTTCAGAATGGATAGGTTTGATCTTCTTGCAGTCCATGGGACTCTCAAGAGTCTCCTCCAGCACCATAATTCAAAGCATCAATTTTTCGGCGATCAGTCTTCTTTACGGTCCAGCTCTCACATCCATACATCACTATTGGGAAAACCATAGCTTTAACTATACGAACCTTTGTTGGCATGGTGATGTCTCTGCTTTTTAAGATTCTGTCCCTATTTTCATCAGATAAATATTGGAGGGTATGCAGCTATCTAACCCCTGAGCGATCTGAAGGCAGCCCTGTATAGGGATTTTTTTTTTTAAAAAAAATAATGTTTTGTTACAGGAAAAGAGGTAGCAAGGGAACACCTAGCTACTTTAAATGAATTCAGATCTCTAGGCCTTGATGAGCTGCATCCAAGGGTACTAAAGGAGCTTGGAGATGTAATTTCAGAGCCCTTGTTTGTTATCTTTGAGAATTCTTGGAGAACAGGTGAGGTCCCTATAGACTGGAGGCAGGCAAATGTTGTCCCCATCTTCAAAAAGGGGGAAAATTAAGGCCCAGGTAACTACCGACTGGTGAGCTTGACATCGATACCAGGGAAGGACCTAGAACAGATAATTCAACAGGCGGTCTGTGAGCATTTAGAAAAAGATGCTGTGATTACTAAGACCCAGCATGGGTTTCTCAAAAATAAGTCATGCCAGACCAATCTGATATTTATTTTTTTTGGAATTAGAAATTTTGTGGATCAAGGAAATGCTGTGGACATTTGGGCCATATTTTTCAATATGAACCATCCTGATCCACACTTCTTGGACTAATTTGCGGCTCGGTACACAGATGTTCTTCAGTTTTTGAAGTTCTGAGAATTTTCTGATACAATTTTTTGTGGCGATATCCGCATCCTACACCCGCATCCTATGGAATCCGAACAGTGGAAGGGCACCGGCGGCAGGAGGCCTCATTAGGGAAAGTGCGCCTTGGTTTAAGAACAATTTCGGTTTAAGAACGGACTTCCGGAACAGATTAAGTTTGTAAACCGAGGTACCACTGTACAAGAATATTGTGAAATTCAGTGCAGTGCAGGTTTCTTTTTTTTCTTCTTAAAATGGCAGATCAGTCCTCAAACAGCACAGAACAAGCTTATGACTGACCTGTGTAACTGACACAGGCAGCAGATAAACCGATTCATCCATCCCTATTCATAACAATGTATTGTTTCATTTTTGTCTTTATTTGCCTTCAGGGCTTTGACGAGATTGAGCTGGGTGGAATCAATGTCTTGAGAGAGATCTTGGTAGCTGTCCAATTAAGTGCTGAATGCTGTCAGGTGTTTACAAAGATCATTAGTCATGATGAAGTTTCCTGGAACAGCGGTCGCAACTACCCAATCATGGCTTTAACTTTATCTTATCCTGATGAGATGGGCAACAGGCTCTTGTGGAGCCGATGATGTACGAGGTCCTGCAGATTCGCTGATAACCATTCCCTAGGCAATCACCGCAGAGCTCAATGGAAGAAGGGGTCATGACCTTTTTGAAGCACATCCTGCAGTTTTGAAGCTTTGCCATTGCAGGGACTAGTAAAATACAGCTGCTGAAGGATTAGTGAGCCCTCTTATATAAGGCTAAGTTGGGATTAGCTGCTGAGAATGCTTGCCTGTACTGATAAGAGTGAGCTGATCCCAGAAAGTCTTCTTTATTTGGTTGGAGGAATTCATTTCAAAGTAGTGTGATTCAGCTTTCTGTGCTTTGCACACTTCAGCCTAGAACTTGTCCTTTTGTGGGGGAAAAATCAATATTTAGCTGCTGTTAGAAGAAAGAAAGAAGGCATCAGCACAACCAGGTACCTTCACTTGCCCCACCTGCAACGAAACATGTCTCTCCTGTATCATTTTTTACAGCTGCCGCAGGTGCTGTAACTCTCCTGAAATATACTCAGAGTCGAGAGTGGATTTCATGCTCTATATTCAGCTCATAGTGGTGAGGAGGAATGAAAGTTTCCCCAAAGTATCTGCATTATATACATTATTTACACAGTGGGCTGCACGTGATTGGCTAATTCCGGAATTCTCCTGTAGGCCAATCAGGTTGTGGGTTCACTTCCATCTGGAGCTGGATTGGGTGGCTCCTGCAGACCAATCATACTGCTGCATTGTTCTAGGACCAATCAGACTGCTGCATTTTGGATCCTATTCAACTCAGTACATAACATCTCCAGTGGTTTGACTTCACCCCCCCCAAAGGCACACTCTGTCTCCGGAGACAGAAGGATGCCAACCAACTCAGAGTAGACCCACTAAAATTAATGACTATGACAAACCAAGGTCCATTAATTGCAACCCTTGCAGTCAACAATTAATAAAAATGATACTCTAAAAATGTACAAAGTTGGCTTGTTGGGTTAAACCAAAGGCCCATCTAAGCCCAGAACTCTGTCTCCACCAATTTTTGTTGTTGGCACCTGTCTATCGTGGAATGAGAGTAACTTAAATAGTTTGACTTTACTCCCGAAGGCGCACTCTTCCATTGTCTTCCAGTATCACCAATAGGCAGCCAAGAATTCCACAAGGAAGGCATGTTCTGTTGTGTACCTATGAAGATCAAAGATTCACTTTCGCATCACTGCTTATAACAGGGGTGGGAAACCTCAGGCCTAGGAGACCAAATACAGCCTCTGGCCATTGTGACTGTCCCCAGGCCATTCTCCTTACTACCCTTACTACACACCCTCCTTAAGTGTCTTTACCTGGCTGGAAAATGCCCTTGAACGTGGAGAATTACTCCTGTTTTCCTGGATGGAGGACAGAAAAGTGTGGTTGTGTGTGTGTATGGAAACTAGCCTATCTACAAAGGTCAAAATTTACTTTCATTTCTCTGCCCACTTCTTCCTCTGGCCCCGCCCACCACTGATTTGCAGGTCCTGAAAGATTATCCACAGTGCTCAGTCTGAAAAAGTTTTCTCACCCTTGGCTTTTAGGCTTTGATAGTACTTAGCTTGCTTGATGTTTTTTCCTCTACTTTCTGTGTAACTGCAGTCTATACAGGTTTAAACAAATGGATCTGTTGCTGCTGCACCTAACAGTTATTAAGTATAATTGGTTTAATGGACACTGAAATGGGAATGACTATGTGTATTAATGAAAGATTTCACTTGGGGATTTTCCATGGGCTATACTGAAGCCAAGAATAAGACTCTGAGTTCTATCGGAGTTGATAATTAACTATTGTTGTTTTCTGCTAGCTAACATGTGAGTGTTTAACCTTAGATCACATGAGAGGTATTGAATTGCAAATCTGCCATCTTGGAAGGGTGGTGGCTGGAGTTCTGAGACTGTGAGAGTGAGGATATAAATGAAACTCTCCAGGTAAACAGCCTCAGGCAGGATGCAAGCTGAAATGCAGGCTGTGGGGAAAGACAGACCTCTGCTAAGTCTGTTGGAATTAGTTCATATTTTGTAAGATGCTGAACCTATGCCTTGCACTGGCATATGTCTTCTGGAATCATTTGGATGTACCGTTGATGTTTTTGTTATGTTTTGAAGGACGTTCTGCAAATAAAGTTTTAATTAAACTTATGGGCCTTGATAATGTTTTACAGTCATATCTCGGGTTATAGACGCTTCAGGTTGGGTTTTTTTGGGTTACGGACCTCCGAAACCTGGAAGTACCGGAACGGGTTACTTCCGGGTTTCGGCGGTTGTACATGTGCAGAAGCACTAAATTGCACTTTGCGCATGCGCAGAAGTGCCGAATCGCAACCCGCGCATGCGCAGATGTGCAGTTGTGGGTTGCAAACGCTGTGGGTTGTGAACATGCATCCCTCACAGATAACATTCGCAACCTGAGCAGCCACTGTATTTCCAAAAAGGAGTCAGTTTTTATGCATCCAGTCGCTTCAAACTACACAATATTAATGTCTGCAATAATGGTAGCACCACACACAGTGGATTTAGCCTCTGCTCTGACCTCCTGACCTTCTCCAAGAGAAGAATCAGTAGGTCACACATCATGGACACATGAGAAACTATTCCTTTTTCTCATCTGCAGGAGCTGACAGCTTGCTTTACTACACTGTCAAGTGCTTTGGGTCCCCAGCCTTCGCTAAGAAAACAGCAATGGAAAAACCCTGGCTAAGCTAATATTCTCTGTCACAGAGCTTGCCTGTGGGGGGATGGACCCCTGCATTGTGGGCTTAGAGATACGGTCTTTGCTTAAAGCTAATGCTGTTGGCATTTAGAATGAACTTTAATTCCTTTAATTGCCAAGCTTAGCTGCTGATATTCAGAAGAATTCTAACTGAAGTGTTTTGGGTTTGATTAAAACAAAAACAGGTGGAGGACAGGGAAATGCTGGGATATATCAAAACACCAAGGAGAACTGAATAATGCTGTACATTTGTATTAATAAGAGATGGAAATCAAAGGTATGGATCCTGAGAGGAGATTTAAGGCAAACTTGCCTTTTATGGTGCTGCTGTTTCCTCTTCCAGCCAGCCAGTTATGCTGTCTTCCAATATACTCCATTACATTCTCCCAATGGTCAGTGGACACTCATTATGCTTTGCATGCAGGCTAAGACCCTACCTGCCCGCGGACTGTCTCGCCAGAGTGGTGCATGCTCTAGTTATCTCCCGCTTGGACTACTGCAATGCGCTCTACGTGGGGCTACCTTTGAAGGTGACCCAGAAACTGCAATTAATCCAGAATGCAGCAGCTAGACTGGTGACGGGGGGTGACCACATAACACTGGTCTTGAAAGACCTACATTGGCTCCCAGTACGTTTCCAAGTACAATTCAAAGTGTTGGTGCTGACCTTTAAAGCCCTAAACGGCCTCGGTCCTGTATACCTGAAGGAGCGTCTCCACCCCCATCGTTCAGCCCAGACACTGAGATCCAGCTCCGAGGGCCTTCTGGCGGTTCCCTCATTGCAAGAAGTGATGTTACAGGGAACCAGGCAGAGGGCCTTCTCGGTAGTGGCGCCCACCCTGTGGAACACCCTCCCTTCAGATGTGAAGGAAATAAGTAGCTATCCTATCTTTAAAAGACACCTGAAGGCAGCTCTGTTCAGGGAAGTTTTTAATATTTAATGCTGTATTGTTTTTAACATTTGATTGGGAGCCACCCAGAGTGGCTGGGGAAACTCAGCCAGATGGGCAGGGTATAAATAATAAATTATTATTCTTATTCTTATTATTATCCTTAATGGGTACATGAGCAACAGTACTCATGCCCAAACACTGCAGATAAAGGGAATTATTTAATATTCTATTTTCAATATTTGCCCCAACTGTTTTATCATTTTTAATGCAATGCTGGCTGAATGAGGTGCTGGCTTATATATTTATAAAAGTATGCTCATTCTCCTTCACTGAGCTAATCTTGGTGCAGTCCTACAGTAGTACCTCGGGTTACATATGCTTCAGGTTACATACGCTTCAGGTTACAGACTTCGCTAACCCAGAAATAGTACCTCGGGTTAAGAACTTTGCTTCAGGATGAGAACAGAAATCGTGCTTCGGCGGTGCGGCAGCAGCAAGAGGCCCCATTAGCTAAAGTGGTGCTTCAGGTTAGAAACAGTTTCTGGTTAAGAACGGACCTCCAGAACGAATTAAGTTCTTAACCTGAGGTACAACTGTATTATTATTATTGCAAACATATAGATAATCATACCATGATGTGGACCTCATGGTGCATAAGCCTGGGCAGTGTTTATGGAGGTCCTGGGCTGCCCAGACAACAAGACCCCCCTCTTGGCCCGGCTGGTGTGGCCCAAAGGACCAATACGTTTGGCACCAGCTTGGCTGCAGCAGTTGCCGGAAGGAGGTATACGAGTTGTCACCCTACCATCTTAGGGACTCCATGCTGGATTTGCATAGGGTTTACTCCTGAGCCTTTTCTTTCCCCCAAATATCCTGCAAGGCAGTCAAGGTTTAGGATCATAGATTTCTTTCTCCTAGAGGGGCTACCTTCCATGTTGACGAGCCCCACCTGCCCCTCACTTCCCTCTACAGTTCGTGCAGAAACCACCTTGGCCGTTGGACCAACTATTGGTCTCGTCCACTCAGTCTGCTGGAGCCTTATGTGGCATTTGCCCTCCTAGGTTCATAAGGAAAGGGTTAACTAATTGTAAAATGACTAACCAATGGGAACCCAAGGGGCAGAGTTAACTGTGTATATGGTTTAAGCACCCCTTCATGGATCATTGCCTTGCCGTGGCGAAGGGGCTTGAAGAACTCAGAGAAGCTATGAACTATGCCGAGCAGGGCACCCATGATGAACAGGTCATAGTGGAGAGTTTTGACCAAACGTGATCCACCTGGAGCACGAATCGGCAAGCCACTCCAGTATCCCTGCCAAGAAAACTCCATGGACAAAGACAACGTGGAAGACAGGAGTGCCTGGCGTGCTCTGGTCCATGGGGTCACGAAGAGTCGGACACGACTGAACGACTAAACAACAACAAATGGTTTAAGCACAGAGGTTTTTTGGAGGAGTTAGAGTTAGGGTGGTTGAGAAGACAGTCTAGAGAAGAGAAGTCTGTGGGCTGGGCTAGTCTGGTGTGAGAGAGTTAGAGAATTTGTTAAGAGGAGTCAGTCAAACAGCTGAGATAATCAGTCAGAAGGTATTAGGAAGGTATAGGCCGGTAAAGAAACAAAAGTTAAGAAACTGACAAGAATATTATCTGAAAAACCATAAACTTGTTAATGTTTGTAAAATAAACTTGTTTTTTTTTTGGTTCACTTTTAACAACTGACTGGACTCAGTGTTTTACCAGAGAGTAACTGGTTGGTGGCAGCGGGGAAGTGAGCACAGTGGTGGCACAGGTTTCAATAGACCGTTAAACGTCCGGGGACCCTGTGTGATCGCCACAGCTGTCTTCACATGCAGGGCAAGTCCCAAACTCACTAAGGGTTTAAAACCCATTGGATACCCTCACCTGGTTTAGCCAACCAGTCAGCCATTTCCTGGGGTGTGGCTGCTGTCTCATGCTGACAGCTTCTAGGAGCCACAGGTGAGAGCTGAGTGCAGGCAGGGTGGGTACCAAAGGTGGACAAACTACCTCAGAAAGAGCAGGATGTGTCTCCCACCAGAGGTACGACCCCTAACACCACCCCCTCACAAAATGATATTTCGGAGAAACGATAAATTGTGAATGAATAAACTCAATGCTGTTTTCCCCCTGAAATGTGATGAGTAACATTTCCCTCCACCTACCCACAAAAGCCCGTAATGAAGAAGTGCAACTGAATGACAGCCAGCTATTTAAAACAAAATAGCAATAAAGTGCTCAGATCAATTGAGATTGCATAAAGCGAAAGCGAAAGGACGGGTTTAATCTGCTTTATTAAAAATATATATAGATCTAGCGTGGTTTGTATCTCTTGGCGATATTGCTTGATTGCTTTGACAAAATGAAGGCAGCGGTTGCGGCGGCGAAGTAACATAGGAGCAATGAAAGGTGGGGGAAGGGAATCAGGGAGGAGGGATGTTGAACATTCAAGGCTGGTTAATACACTGCTCCCCCACACCCACTTCTACTGGCAAGTAGGCTCCCAGTACGTTTCCGAGCACAATTCAAAGTGTTGGTGCTGACCTTTAAAGCCCTAAACGGCCTCGGTCCTGTATACCTGAAGGTGCGTCTCCACCTCCATCATTCAGCCCGGACACTGAGATCCAGGGCCGAGGGCCTTCTGGCGGTTCCCTCATTGCGAGAAGTGAGGTTACAGGGAACCAGACAGAGGGCCTTCTTGGTAGTGGCACCCGTCCTGTGGAACGCCATCCCTTCAGAAGTAAAGGAAATAAGCAGCTATCCTATCTTTAAAAGACATCTGAAGGCAGCCCTGTTCAGGGAAGTTTTTAATATTTAATGCTGTACTGGTTTTAACACTTGATTGGGAGCCACCCAGAGTTGCTGGCGAAACTCAGTCAGAAGGGCGGGGTATAAATAATAAATTATTATTATTATTATTATTATTATTACTACTACTATTACTATTACTATTACATGTTGGTAAGGCATAGGAGCAAGCTAGGTTCAGTCAGCATTTAAGTCCCCAACCTTGACTCAGCTGAAGAAATGCCACATAACTTGCTTATCCCAGCTCAGCCAGGGCTCAGTTGGCTAACAAGCTGTGCTCACAGCTAGAGGCATAAATGCTTCTGAATACCAGTTGCTGGAGACCACAGGAGCAGAGGCTAATTTAGGACAATGCAACTGGTTTCCCCACACAGGACGTAGGGCCCAAGGGAGCACCTTCCTGCCTCTTTCCCAAAGTGCTGGGCTTTGGGAACGATGGATGCAGGTGGTGCTGTGGGTTGAACCACAGAGCCTAGGACTTGCCGATCAGAAGGTCAGCGGTTCGAATCCCCGCGACGGAGTGAGCTCCCATTGCTCGGTCCCTGCTCCTGCCAACCTAGCAGTTCGAAAGTTGAACTTCAGGTTGAACTTCAAAGGAGAAAAATCATGGGGTCGCTGATCTGACTTTCATGACAATGAATGTTGATCCTGATGTGCTTGTGGGGTGTTTACACATCTTTCTGTTACTCATTCATTCACCCCACACTTTTGAATGAAATTCCCCATCGTTTTCCAAACCACAAAATGTCCGCTTTTTTATATATATAAAAAAAGTAGATTAGTTGTGCTAGGATGACAGAGCTCTTTAGTCCTCTTTAATTGTGCAAGCCTAAAGTTCTGGTGTGTTAATCAAATTAATGGCAGTCCGGAGGCAATAATCCCTAGAAATCGCACACTGCACTTTTTGGGTGATAGAAGACGGTGTTAAAGCATACTGGTAAGGTGATCTGTTAGAGCTCTGGGAACAAAGAACATGTCAGGCAGGCAGGACATATTCTTCTCGCACTCTTAAAAATTATGCTTGTTTTTTGCTGTGTTAAGCTCCACAAGATGCAATTTGGTCATTTATAAACTATGTCCTGTAAGGCCTAAATTAAACCCCACGTTGAACAAATGGCTGCCATACTCTTATGTCGAAATCTGCCATGATTGTGAGGGGCTGAAAAATGCTCTTTTCATGGCACGGAGTACAATATTCATCAATGATTATCCTTCTTTTGCAGTGAAAAGATGATTGCCTCCCTAATTTTTTTGTCATCAGATAACAATGCATTTATGTTGCGTGTGCATTGTATTTTCTGTCTCTAGGCTAATGCATCTCCTTTTGACGTCACTATCAATAACCCTGCATCTCTGGGTTCATCTTTCCTATTTAAAAAGATAATGGAAAAAGGCACAAAGAAGAAGACTGACTGAAAATAATTCAGACGTTGCTGTTAAGATTGTGAGACGAGCCCAATGGTCCATCTAGTCCACAGTCCTGTTTCTTACTAGTTTGGATTAGGCAAGAGGGATGCCAGTTCAGGTGATGGAGAGAGAGTTTAAGAACATGCAGTCGCCCCTTCGAACAGCTCAGTTCTCGAATGTTTTGGCTCCCAACGCTGCAATCTGTGACTGTTCCAGTTTGCGAACTATTTTTGGAAGCCGAATGTCTGACGGGGCTCCCCTGGCTTCTGGTTGACTGCAGGAGCTTAATGTATCCAATCAGAAGCTGCGCTTTAGTTTTGGAAGACGAACGGACTTCTGGAACGGATTCTGTTCGACTTGCAAGGTATGACTGTACAAAGGACATATAAATGAATCAGGCCAATGGCCCATCTAGTTCTACATTCTGTTCTTACAACGGCCATCAAGGTGCCCACTGGATGCCTGCAACAACATTCTCCTCTCTTACAACTAGAGCATTGCTGCCTCCATCTGTGGAAGGAGACCATAGCCATGGTGGCTAGTAGCCAGTGCTATTTTTATAGAAAACGAGGTGCTGGAACTCACCATGGACACTTCCCTTCTAGTGGCAATGGTGCCCACCTGAGAGGTGCTGGAACAGAGTTCCAAAGAGTTCCAGGTGAAGAAGAAAGCCTTATTCTCCATGAATTTGTCTAATCCTCTTTTAAAACCACCCAGTATTATACCACTTTGAACAGTCGTGGCTTCCCCTAAAGCAGCACAAGAACTGCATCTTTTTAAGGGTCCTGAGAGTCACTGAGAGAGCTACGATTCTCAGAGTGGTTTAGAAATGGAATCAATCCTTCTCCCCAAAGAACTATTCACCACAATGTGAATGTTGGAACTCTATGTGTGTCTCTGAAAACCAGTAGCTGAGGAGCAAAAGAGGGAGACAGCTTCTGCCTTCAAGCCTTGCCAATGGATTTCTCAGAGACGTGGAGTTGGCAGTTGTGTAGATTTTGGGCTAGATAGACATTTGGGTGAGATAGACATCTTATCTTCCTTCCTTTCTGGATCTCTGGATTTCTGAGTTGCCCGTATATCTCTGAGCCCAATTCAAGGTATTTGTGTTGACAAAAAAAGCCCTAAATGATTGGTTTCCCTATACTTTAAGAACCGTTTGACCCATTGCATGTCTGCCTAATCAAAGAGGTCTTCGGGGGAATCACTGCTATAGGCCCCCCAATGGCTTGGATTGGCACATTTTTTAACAGGCCTACAAATGACCATATTTCTGTGTATGGATCAAGTCAGATCAAATACATTGTGCACTGTCTATATCATCTATCTATCCATATCTATCATCTATCTATCTATCTATCATCTATCTATCTATCTATCTATCTATCTATCTATCTATCTATCTATCATCTATCTATCATCTATCTATCTATCTATCTATCTATCTATCTATCATCTATCTATCTATCTATCTATCATCTCTCTCTCTCTATCATCTATCTATCACAGGGGTCAGCGAACGTTTTCAGCAGGGGGCCGGGCAACTGTCCCTCAGACCTTGTGGGAGGGCACTCTATATTTTGAAAAAAAAAAATGAACAAATTCCTATGCCCCACAAATAACCCAGAGATGCATTTTAAATAAAAGGACACATTCTACTGATATAAAAACACGCTGATTTCCAGACCGTCCACGGGCCAGATTGAGAAGGCGATTGGGCCAGATCTGGCCTCTGGGCCTTAGTTTGCCTATCCATGATCTATCTATCTATCTATCTATCTATCTATCTATCTATCTATCATCTATCCTGTATTGCCTTTATAAAACTCTCCCATGGGTAAATACTTCTATTCATTCAGAATTTCCTTTTAGGCCAATCAGATGGTTTCAAAATTAGATTGTTATTAGGCTGTGTGGCAAAATAAAGTGGTGTTGTGTAGTGGTTAGAGTGTGAGACTAGGACTTGGGAGATCAGGATGAATGAAGGAGAACCATCTAAGCTCCTCAGAGAAAAGACAGGATATAAATGCAATAATAAATTACCATGTGGATATGGTACTTTTTGTAGTGGTCCAAAATAAAACATAATCAAACATAAGGAAGAAAGCGTAGAATTTCTGTGAGAGAGTTTTTAATAATATTTACTCAGGAGAACAATGTCAAAGTTGAAGTGAATTTGTTTCTTTGCTCAAAGAGAATGAAGATCCCTTTGCCCAGCCTCCCCCAAGAGGAGGAAAAAACATAAATGGAGAACATTACAGAGGAAAGGTTAATAAATTGAACAAAACATTGAACATCCATGACAAAAAAAGCAGCATGCCAATCAAGTTCTGGTTAAAAAACGAAACCCAAAGCAGAATAAAGGCTTACAAATTTAACAAACCGTCCAGTCCTTTGGAGAAATAGCAGGATATTTTTATTCAATTTAGTTTTCTGCACACAGTTGGCTATGAAGAAAAAGTTGCTTTACAAGTCTTGAGAAATTCCGGGAGGATGAAAGCATGAACATGATTGCTCTGCCATAGTCCAACACAGAGTTATGGCACTTATGGAAGAATCGGTATGTCTGAGCCACACGCCCCAATCTATAGATCCATGGCTGCTCATGTGCACCTGGATATCTTGTGAACATGCAACCTGGTGCGCATGCGCTGCGCATACCTCAGCTACATCGGGAATCATGCGCACAATTGGGCGCTGCATGCGGGAATTTCCATCCTGATCTAGAAGCCGGGGCTGCACGGCCCACAGCTCTGTAAAATATGCTGCAAATGCAACAACCAAAGGTTCGAGGTCAGGAAGAGAATTGTGCATGGAGGAATTGGACTGAGATCATGTATTTCCTATTTAAAATATAAGTACCCTACCTTTTTTCTCCGAAGAGACTCAAACAATAATAAAACAATTTTGTGATTTTAGGTTGTAACTGCCCTGAGACCTGCAGGTATAGGGTGGTGCACAAAATTTATTTATTTATTTAACAAACAGAACAAAGCAAACATCATCCTTAAGCAACATGATAATTCACTCACATCCTAAAGTGAAGAATATCTTTAATCAATTTGTCTTTGATTGTCTATGCAGTAGAGATGAGGATGTTGCCTTGTGTAAATTCCATCTTGGGGCGGATCTGCACCCATCGTTTATAACATTATAAAAACGTGTTATTAAAATGGGACACCAGGGGGCGCTGGAGAGCAGCGAGCCACCGGCAATGGGAAACTGCATCAAACATTTTTAACGTTTTCAAATATAATGTTCTATGAGATCAATGTAGATCCGGCCAAAGTCAGCACTGTTTACACTGACTGGCAGGAGCTCTCTGGGATTGCAGACATTTTCCAGCCTTACCTGGAGACACCAGGGACTGAACCTGAGACCTTCAGCACTGAAGGCAAATACTCTACTGCTGAGCTAGGGCTGAGCTAGGGACTCAGAAGAAGCAAGTAACTCTTCATTGCCTGACCTTGCAAGTTTGAATTTCCATTTCTTCTTTAACGAGGTTAACATTCCAGCTCTCCTTCCTCACCCAACAGCAGACTGGCCCAGTTGCAGCTGATTTGACCAGCTTCTACTACCACTAGCCCCAACCAATGATCAAGCCAATGCTCAAGGATTATGAGAGATATACTTCAACCACATCTAGAGGACAGCATAGTGGATACCCCGGTGGATACCCTACAGCCCCAGCCGCTTTGCACGCACTGTTGGATCCGGGCCCCTCTCTTCTGCATTCATTTCAAAGCAGGGGGGCCTTCTCGGTGGTTGCTCCCAGGTTTTGAAACTCCCTCCCCAGAGAAGCTGGACTGGCTCCTTCCTTCCTGTCCTGCTTCCATTGGCCAGGGGAGACTTTCCTGTTCCAACATGCTTTGGGAATCAACTGCTTTTAATGAAAGGGCTGGTGCCATGAAGTTTGTACTGGAATTATTTAAAACAGGTTTTATATATGTATATAGTTTTAATTCTGCCAGTGTTTAATTGTATTTTAATGATTGATTGTCATATTTTTTAGTGGTTCTTGTTTTTATCTGTAAGTTGCCTTAAGTCCCAGCAGGGAAAAAGGATGGGGTGAATATAATAATAATAATAACAACAACAACAACAACAACAACAATGCAGTTGTACCTCGCAAGTCGAACAGAATCCATTCCGGAAGTCTGTCCGACTTCTGATACATTCGAAAACCAAGGCACGTCTTCTGATTGGCTGCAGGAAGCTCCTGCAGCCAATCAAAAGCCGCAGAAGCCCCATTGGACGTTCAGCTTCCAAAAGAACGTTCGAAAACCGGAACAGTCTCTTTTGGTTTTTGATCGTTCGGGAGCCGAGACGTACAGCTCCCAAGGCACTTGGGGGCCGATGTACGACACGTACTGTGCTTTTTATTTTTAGGGGAAAAGGTACCACTACTCACCATGCCACAATTTAAACATTTGGTCGGGAAAGGTGCTGGCATTGTGTACCCTTGAGTACCCCCAGAAAAAAGCACTAATCCTCCTCATTATCTGTCCACAGAGAGAAATGAGCCTGTCAACCAGCTCCCTCCATTTAAATGAAGAAGGAAGCCAGTCTTTCAGAGCCCCCTGCGTTCATCAGGATGCATGCGTGTTGCAGAATCAGGCATATATATCACAAACACACACACACACACACACACCTTGGAATCACTTACAAATGGTATTTACTAGTATAGAAGACATTGTGGTAGAAAGAAGGACAGAGTAGGCGCATTGCGTCGCAACGAGAGTGCCAGGTCTGTCGATGTTATACAGCAGTGAGGGCTATTAGATGTGCCGTCGGGGCACTTTTTCTGTTCAAAGGCTCGCTGCCTGGCAGCTGCCTCCAGCGGCACTGAAGAATCCAGCTTTGAAGTGCTGGTAGCTGAACACGTACGCCTCTAGAGTTTATAGTTGCTAACTGTACAAAACATTCCCAAAGTGTGAAAAGTCCACTTTCAGTCTGGCACTGCAGTTGGCATTTCATGCTATCGGGAGCAGAGGGGTAGAGAGGGAGGGAGGGAGGGAACGGCAGATGACGGGCGATTAACCCCATTTCAAATAGGTCTTTGACGCACACTCTTGAAACGCTGCAGTGTGGCTTGAGATTGACCCTGCATGGACAATGTTTAAGAAAGCGCCCTTCTCATCATGGGCTTCTGTTCTCCACCTGCCCACACTGCCTAGTTAACTGAGGTTCCAAGGCAAGCAGAATGGCCCTTAATTTCAGATGTCACCTTAATTTCAGATGTGGTGCATGCAGCACTGAAATCTAGTTCTTACTACATCTGCACTAAACCTGCATCGAAGGCTGTGAAGAAGAGTTTGGATTTGATATCCCGCTTTATCACTATCCGAAGGCGTTTCAAAGTGGCTAACATTCTCTTTTCCCTTCCTCCCCCACAACAAACACTCTGTGAGGTGAGTGGGGCTGAGAGACGTCAGAGAAGTGTGACTAGCCCAAGGTCACCCAGCAGCTGCATGTGGAGGAGCGGGGAAGCGAACCCGGTTCACCAGATTACGAGTCCACCGCTCTTAACCACCACACCACACTGGTTCTAAACAATTGAGTCTAAACAAGTCTAAACAACTGAGTCTAAACAACTGAGCCTCTTGGGCTTGCTGATCAGAAGGTCGGCAGTTCAAATCCCCGTGACGGGGTGAGCTCCCGTTGCTCTGTCCCAGCTCCTGCCAACTTAGCAGTTTGAAAGCACACCAGCGCAAGAAGATAAATAGGTACCACTGTGGCGGGAAGCTAAACGGCGTTTTCATGGCACTCTCTGGCACTCGCCATGGTGTCCTGTTGTGCCAGAAGTGGTTTAGTCATGCTGGCCACATGACCTGGAAAGCTGTCTGCGGACAAACGCTGGCTCCCTCGGCCTGAAAGTGAGATGAGTGCCGCAACCCCAGAGTCACCTTTAACTGGACAGTTGTCCAGGGGTCCTTTACTGACTGCTGGTAGGGGCTTGTATGATCCAATTTTCCTTCACCTAAAAATAAATCTCAGCATGTAGAAAACAGGGAGAAAGGTTCCTAAGCTACTCTTCTCCCTGAAATATAGTTTCCTATGCCCAGGGATTTGTTTTGTGCCCAGTGCTATGAGTCCCCCACTACAGTTTAAAGTAGATATTTAGCACTCCAGAAATAAGTAGGTCTGAATACCTGAGTGCATCAGGATGGTTAAGCATCAGAGAACTTATGTTTTCCCCAAAGCAATATTTTGCAAAATTGTGTTCTGGGACACCCTTGGAATACCTTGCAAGGGGTTCCCCAATGAGAAGAAGAGAGACATACGAAAAGCAGCAATGGACAACCTTCAATGAACAACAGTTTGCTAGCATACTATCCATCTTCCACAAAATATGCAGATTTGTGAACATGGTAAGATTCATTTACAGTTCCTATGGGACAGTGGTGAGGCCTTGTTTGAGCTACAGAATGTTCAAGTAAGAGAGAAGGAGGGAAATATTCTGGAGGGAACAGTTTTAATGCCTCAGTTAAAACAGTTAGTGAGTCTGGGACTAGGGTAGAGAAGTAAAGTTTATGGAAATTTTGGAAAAATTGAAAAAAGTTCAGTGTGGAGTAGTTTTACAAATTGTGTGAAATGTGGTGTGTATAAAAGTATTATGCTTGCAACAAAACAGGTAGCCACCCCCTTTCCCCTCAAAAACAAAAAGCAACAAAAAAGCAAGAAACCATCAACATAAAAATAATAATCAGATTTGCCCCTTAGCACCAACAGCAAATAAAGTTAAGGTCCACCTCAATATTTAAGCTCCATAGAAGGTCTACCCTTTGAGTAGTGCCTTAAAAAAAGAAAGAAACAGAAGACACAACATATACATGCAGTTTATTCTATCTCATTTTCTGAACTACTGCTATTATTTTCCATTTCTTCTTCCTCTTCCTCTTTGCCATTTTTCTCATGGACTTCTGAAAAATGGCTTTGGGGGAAAAAATGGGAAAAACCTGTTTTCCTCCCATTTTTTCCCAGTTTTTTCCCCAAGTCTTCCCATCTCTGCTTGAGGACAGCCAGGGCAAAGCATACGGCAAATTTTTTTGCATGCCAGGCCCAGAAGGAACCAACATTCAGTTACTGAATATTATGTTGCACTAAGGCTCTGTTTGAAAGGAAAAGGAGTGTGTGTTTATATAGAATCTGTTATTATAAACCACATGATGGTAAGGGAACTTCTGAACAGTTTACAAAAATGTTTACAACAGAACATAAAAATGATTGATAAAGCGCAGCTAAAAGCAGGTACAGTGGTGCCTCGCAAGACGAAAAGAATCCGTTCCGTGAGTCTCTTCGTCTAGCGGTTTTTTCGTCTTGCGAAGCAACCCCATTAGCGGATTAGCGCTATTAGCGGTTTAACGGCTATTAGCGGCTATTAAAGGCTTAAGGGATTAGCGGATTAGCTGCTAAAAGGCTATTAGCAGCTTAGTGCCTTAGATAAAGGGGGTAGGGAGCGGAAAAAACCCCCCAGGAATCGCAAGACATTTTCGTCTTGCGAAGCAAGCCCATAGGAAATCCGTCCTGCGAAGCACCTCCAAAACGGAAAACCCTTTCGTCTAGCGGGTTTTCCGTCTTGCGAGGCATTCGTCTTGCGGGGCACCACTGTATAGACGAGTATTCAAAAGATGATTAAAGTCAGCAGTGGTTAAAAGGCAGTAAATCGCATGCAGCTTCTGCGTGTTGAGATGGGCTGTCCCTAACAAAAATGTTTTGAGCAGTTGCCGGAAAGAGTACAGTGAGAGCACCTGGCAGGTGTCAGTCGGCAGGGAGGTCCAAAGTGGAGGTGCTGGAAGGCCTGGATAAAACTGGGGAAATGGGGGGGGGGGGGGAGAGAGGGACAGGTTTTTTTGTCTGTTTTCCCCCCAAAGCTGTTTTTTTCTATCAAACAATATTTTTTCATTTTTTCTGGAAAAAAACAGCTTTTGGGGAAAAAACGGGGGTAACCCTGCTTTCCTCCCCAATTTTCCAGGTTTTTTCTAGGCCTTCCCATCTCTAGACTAGGGTAGGTGGCGGATGGAGTTATTGAGTTAGGAACAGGCCTGCCAGATGAGAACTCGTATTTTTTAAAGTTTCTTTGTAAAAACATACCATGAGAAACACTGTACAGTGGTACCCCGGGTTACAGACGCTTCAGGTTTCAGACACTTCAGGTTACAGACTCCACTAAACCAGAAATAGTACCTCGGGTTAAGAACTTTGCTTTAGGATGAGAACAGAACTCGCACGGCGGTAGCGCAGCAGCAGCGGGAGGCCCCATTAGCTAAAGTGGTACCTCAGGTTAGGAACAGTTTCAGGTTAAGAACGGACCTCCGGAACGAATTAAGTACTTAACCAGAGGTACCACTGTATTCACCAACAAATTAGCTCAACATTTGTTTCTTCTTCCATTCTCTCTCCATGAAGGAAAGCTTTTACATGGCTAATTCTGGTCTGTCTCTGGCGGAAATCGCATTTTAAAGGTTGGAATATCCACCTCAAAGCAGGGTGTTCATGCTGAGACCACAACACTTCCACAAAGTGATAGGACATCCTGGAAGACGTCCTAAGATGCTGTGGAACATGCTGGGGTCTCCTAACACAGACATTGACACAGAAAGATCTGACAACCACTCCCCAAAAGTGGAATGTTAAAACTTATGGTGTACAGCAACATGGCAAATTCTCCTTCGTATTATTTCACAGATGATAATGTGGCAGAATAATAAATATGGGGTTATCTAATGAAGGTGTTTGGCCAGTCCAGCCTTCCCTACCCTGGTGTTCAGGGTAGATATGTTGGACCATAACTCCCACCTCCCATTACCATTCATCATGTTGGCTTGGGCTGGTGGAGCTGTAGTAGTCCAAAATATCTAGAAAGCTCAGGTTGGGGAAGGTTGGTCCAAATCGTACAATGCAGTACATATGCAAAAGTGAGGAGAGGTTGCTCATTGCTGAAGAAGGTTGTAGGGCAGGATAGCCAGTACAATGCTGCCCTCTAGATGCTGTTGGAGTTCAACTCTCATCAGTTCTAGCCAGCATGGCCAATGGTCAAGGATGACAGAAGTTGTGGTCCAGCAGCATTAAGGGGTCGTCATGTTGGCTACACCTAGGTAAAGGTAAAGGGACCCCTGACCATTAGGCCCAGTTGTGGCCGACTCTGGGGTTGCAGCTCTCATCTCGCTTTATTGGCCAAGGGAGCCAGCGTACAGCTTCCGGGTCATGTGGCCAGCATGACAAAGCCGCTTCTGGCAAACCAGAGCAGCGCACGGAAACGCCGTTTACCTTCCCACCAGAGTGGTACCTATTTATCTACTTGCACTTTGACGTGCTTTCAAACTGCTAGGTTGGCAGGAGCAGGGACCGAGCAACGGGAGCGCACCCCGTCGCAGGGATTCGAACCACTGACCTTCTGATCAGCAAGTCCTAGGCTCTGTGTTTTAACCCACAGTGCCACCCGTGTCCCTTGGTGTGGGACAAAGGGAACTCTTGCTTTTCTTCTTCTCCTTTCTCACTCTTCTTCCTCCTCCTTCTTGAAAAGCATGCTTTGACAACATATCAGATGGTGAATGACCCATCACCCACAACAGGTCAAATAAAATGCATTCTTTACATAAAGTGTTAATGCATTCCAGAATAAATCTTGTTGCTGCTGGATCAGACTAAAGGCCCTACGTAGTCCAGTATTTTGTTCTCATAGTGGGCTGCTAGAACATGATGCACAGAAAGAAGGCTAAGCTAAGGGTTGGAGAAAACAAATCTGTGATGTGGTCTGAGGGAATGTGATACGGCAACCTTGCTGAAGCTAAGCTGATCTGGGTCTGGTCTCTGCCTGGATAAGACTTTCTTAAAACCTTACGTATGCCACCTTGAGTTCCAAGCTTCAGCTACTCCACCACAATGAGAACACAATACTGATTCAGACCATTGACCCTTCTAGCCCAGTGTTGTCTGACAGCAGTTCTCCAGAGTTTAAAGGAGGAGTGTTACTGATCTGAGGTCTACTGCCAGTCAGTGTAGACCAGTGTAGGCCTTGCTGTAGACAATATGGAGCTGGATGGACCAATGGCATGATTCAATATTGGCAGCTTCCTGTCTTCCTAAAGTTCTTTCCTGTCACCTCCTTCCTGATCCTTCTTTTAATGGAGGATGGCAAGAATCAAACCTAGGACCTTCTGAAACTTTCTGCAAAGTTTCCCAGCTCTGTTAGCTAAAACAATGTCTTTATTAGCCAGAACTTCCAGTGTACCTCTGTTTATCATGGAGCAATGCCTCTCCTTCAGTTTCTCAGCTACTTTCTTCCCCCAGGAATGAAGGTTCTGTTTTTCTACCTCCTTTGCAGGAGAGTTCATAATTTCAGTGGGTATGGGGCTAAGTCAACCTTATCATAGCTGAGGGTAGTGTGTGTTAGGATATTTCCGTTCCACCTTAAAAGGGAGCAGGATGTTTGTGTCACAGCCTGCGCATTTCCTGTCTCACAGGATGTTTCTGTTGTGTCTTTTGCTTTCGTTTCTCTCTCACTGCCAGACATCTCTAGCAGGCAGTCATGGTTTTTCTCTGTTCTGATCAACACTTAATAAACTTCTATATAATGCTCTCCTGGGTGCAACTTTTGCTGTGCATATCTGCTGATAAGAGCGTGCATCGGCTCTAGAATATGGAAAGCTATTTCTGGAGCTCCTGTTGCTAATTGCTGATACTGCGTGTCTACGGGAGATTGATGGACGTCCGGAGACGACATGGAGGTCAAGATGGACTTTGTCTCCCTGGCAGTATCCCAACAGTGTGGTCTGACTCAGTAGAAGGTAGCATCCTGTGACTTCTATAACAACACTGGACAGCTGTCCGGAGAGTGAAGACAGCTTCCCTGGCTTACCAGACTTCCAGGGAAGCCCAGCTGCGGACATCACAAGGTTTATAGGAAGTGTAAATGCAGACTTCCATAAAGATGATTCATAAATTGAAAAGAACTGATACTCATTTTTTTAAAAAAGCAACAAAAAACTGGCCATCTTGAAAGTAAGGTAAAGCGCAGTGAAAACCCTGCCCCCTACTCCTGAGAATGTTACCCAAATGTTCTCTCCTGTGGGATAATTTTTGAATGCAATTTCTTTTCTCGTGATTTGACAGCAAATGTTAGGGTGGAGGAGAACACAAATAAATATTTGGCACAGCGCGAACATATCTTCTAATGATATCATTTAAAATGTTCTGTGCCCTGAAATGAACTCCTTGTGGAAGCATTCCAGGCATCAGTGAGATTTCAGTCACGTCATCACAACTCAGTAAGTGCAGGAGCTTGGCGGATTCGCACTTAGAAGTGGTTTTGTACAACTGCTGAAACCTCATCGTAACTCCTGAAATTTGGGTCCAGGACTTTTGCCGGGTGAAGAAACTGCAGGATCTTTTTTTTTTTTTTGCCAGCGAGCACATAACAGAGACATAAATATTCCATGCCCTCATTGTGTTTTACAAGCTCAGGTCAACTTGCTACTAAGCAAGAAGAAAACCGTTTCGCTCTTACATCATATTAGTGATTTCCTTTACAATGTAATTAAAAATAGCACTTGTGCTGGAGGTTAGATCAAGCCCATTGCAGTTACAAAATATTTACAATAAAATAGACTTCGGGTCATAATGCCAGGATTTATCCGTCCCCTGTCCTCCATTGCCCCCAGATATAGCTAATAGCATAGCAAAGGAGCTGGGGAGAAAAAGTCAATGACACATTATACAATTTGACATCAATTCCTCGCACGCTTGATAAACCTTGAGGCAACCTCTGTATTTAGTATGATAGCATTCATGGAACCAGCCAGTGAAAACAACAATTCCCAACAGATTAGGAAACAGGATTTCCCCCCAGCTCCAAGAGAAAGTCCTGCAGGAAAAATGCAATATACAAGATTCACAACGTATTTACAACATCATTTATTTCTGCACAGAGAAAAGTCTCTTTAAAACTCTTCACCTCATGCAGCAATTGAAAGTAAATAAATAGAAGCACACAGACAAAAGTTAACCCTGTTTGAATTCAGACATGTCCTCAACCAATGGGAGGGGAGAGAGGTAGCGAAGCCACATTCATAGAGTCATAGAATTGTAGAGTCGGAAGGGATCCTGAGGGTCATCTAGTCCAACCCCCTGAAATGCAGGAATCTGAACAAAAGCATCCATGACATCTTGTTCGTTATGTTTGACTAGCAAACTGTCTGTCATTGTGACTAGTGTGGTGCGGATGACAACAGGACAATCGAGTAGGTGGGGAGGGGGAGGAGAGCAGCCTGGTCTCTGTGTTGCCCCAACCGCTGAGAATCAAGCACTGCTCTTCATCTACATAGTGCCACTTTGGGTTCTGTCTCTTGGTCACACTAGACTGTGACACAACAGTAGGATTTCAGTATAGCTAGATCATCAAAGCCCATCAAAAGCTTCTGGTTGAGCATAGACCAGATCAAAAGTTACAGAGCGAAACCACAGTGTCAGGGACTGGACTGAAGAGGAGGCTTGGGAACAAGCCCCTCTTTCCCCTCTGCTTCCCTTGGAGGGGGGGGACCAGCTCCCCTTTCCCCAGTAGTTTCCAGAGAAGAGTGAGAACAGTAATTATTATTATTATTATTATTATTATTATTATTATTACCCACCCATCTGGGTGGTTCCCAACAGATCGCCAATAAGAATGAAACTTCAACCATTAAAAGCTTCCCTAAGCAGGGCTGCCTTCAGATGTCTTCTAAAAGTCAGATAGTTTATTTCCTTGACATCTGATGGGAGGGCTTTCCACATGGTGGGTGCCACTACTGAGAAGGCCCTCTGCCTGGTTCCCTGGAACCTCACTTCTCACAGTGAGGGAACCACCAGAAGGCCCTCCTTGGTGCTGGACCTCAACATCCAGGGTGAACGATGGGGGTGGAGACGCTCCTTCAGGATTGTATTACAACAAAACACACAGAGCTGCCAAGTTATGAGATCTTAGGGGAAGGAGGGGGAGTCGGAAAACTGCCAGCAGAGACTTCCTTGGAGAGCACAGAAGCCCCCCCCTCACCCCGTACTTGTCACTCACTCAGAATTCAACAGCAAAGGGCTCGATGACTTTTGACTCCTTAAACCTCCCGTACAGCCGTGGGCTGTAGCTGGGGAAGGAAGGGGCTCAGAGTGAGCAACGTCACCATGGCGTTAAGACTGGGCCGCTTGCCTTGCTCCACAATTGCTGAATAAAAACCACAAATATGAACTCTCTTGTTTCTTCTTTGATCCTCGATGCTACCAGGGGAGGAGAGAATCCATTGAGCCTGACACACACATTCCCTATGCCTCATATAGCATGAGGGGAGGTGCCCCACAGGAGTTCGACAGAATCTGCCCATCTCCTAGCTAGGGATGAGCTAAACTGCCACTTCCATCTTGTTCCATTCTCACTGGCACTCACGTCATAGCTCTGCCTTGTCCCATTTTGCGTGGTCAGAACGGACACAAAATGCTGACTGCATTTTGTACCCACATCTCACATAAAATATGCCACTTTCGATGCATTTATCCTTAAGATACAATGTGTGTTTTCATGCACACTTTCCCCAGACCGAAAGTATATTGCAAAATCTGGAGATGTGCTTAATACGGCTGGCAGCAGCAGCGTTCTGGTCTGCAAGTGAGCTCAGACTAGGTTGTTCCACTGCGAAAAGCAGCCCAGAACCAAAACCCTCTCCCATTCCTGCTCCTAGCCGCTGGGCGGAATGCATTTGTCCGTCCATGGCACATAAATGTTCTCCCATGCGCCTGTGTGGCTTCTGCGCCATGGGCAGAAACCTTGCCATATCTTTGGGGACTATGAGGACTTTCGTAGGCTCTAGAGTTATTGCCAGTTGCACACGCTGAACAAAATGCACATCACATGTGTATCTTCTGTTGGCAATAAATACAATCCCTTCACAGAAACCTATTATTTAAGAGAGAATAAAATGCTTGAGAGAACACACCTCTCTGTTCTGAAAGCAGTAGATTTCTAAAGTGTCATCTGCTCCCCCCCCCCTTTTGCATTATGAACATTATACTTCAGCTTTCTTTTCTATCCCTGACATATATAAACATATATATATTCAAATGCTGGTATTAATTCTGTAAATCTTCGAAACGGAACTGATAATTTCTTAAATATGCAAGTATACAGAGGTCTCCACGCAGTTTCGGTATATCCTTCCTGAGTTTCAAAGTCACACTAAAAACATATAACCTCTGTCAAAATTTACTAAAATAGCTTTTTCTTCTTTGCCGTATCAGAATTAATCGCCCCTTGCATTTACAGTGTCTTTACGATGAGAGGTTGCGAGATGGAACTGAATCAATGTTAGGCAGTAAAGTGGCAGGAAAATGGTAAAGAACATACAGTTTTTCTACAGCTGAAAAACAAAGTATTGCTCATAAAAGGGAACATTCACCATGAACAAACAATGAGCGTGATTCAGTCCATGTCAAATACTTCTGAAGCCCAAAGAATTCTAGATACTGTAGTTTGTCACAAATGCTGGGAATGCTAGCTGTGCGAGGGTTAAACTACAGCTCCCAGGATTCTTTGGGGGTTGAGACAAGTTTGCAGTCTAAGGGGGCAATCCAAACCCCAGCTGCAAATTGCGGAGGGCAGAATGGGGCACAGAGCAGCAGAGCCACCATTCCATTTACAGCCTTGTCCTGGTGGCAGGTGATGAAGGTTGGGCAAGAGGATTGTTGTATCAGCCTGCAGCTCATGCAGCCGTCATGCCCAAGTAGAACAAGGCTCCATCTCATGACAGAAGTGGGACAAGCTGCTGCGATGTCAAAACTGGACGATTGTTCACCATGTGCATATAGGCCAGCCATGTCAGCTCAGAGTTGGAATGGACAGATATGCAAGCGTCAGTTTTTCACCCCCCGCCCCAAGCCCAAGTCCGGTTTGCCCCATTTCTGCATCACGTTGCGAACTGTCTTATAAATCCACATGGAAAATTTGTACTCATTTAAGCGCCTGTTTTTGTACTAATGCACACATTTTTGCAATAATCTCCCCCTAATATTTTTGAACATACTTTTTTTTTACTAATGCGCATGTTCCTCTCATACATGCTTTTCTTTGTATGCATATTCTGCTTGGAAAACAGCACCATTTGGAGATGTGTCAATTCAAATGATAGCTGTAGTTTTGGTCTGCACATAGTTTCAGAAGGTCCAGATTTCAGTGATCTGCATTAAAATGAGTGGATTGATCTTTCTTTGTCCCCTAAAGCTTGGGGACAATATCTGTTCTATATTATACATAAGACAGGGCTGGCATTCAGCTGAAGATGCAGGCATTAATTTTCTTTTCCCTAAGAGAAGGGGAAATTGTTAGAAGTCACCGTCCACAACACATCCTGACAAGACAGTGCAAGCATTCTGCTTCCTGAGAACCATATTTTATACAAACGTTGAAGGACCCTGGTAGACCTGCTGTTTCTACATCCAAGTCCAAGGCTGGTTTCGGCCTGTTGGTTTGTTTACCTTCTTCTTCTGTATTCCAAAGCCAACTTCATATTGATACCTAGCTATCAAATATAGAAACATGTAAACAGAAGGTGCGTTGCCAAGAAGACAAGATTCCAGTCGCCACAGCACGCTCATTCAGTAGGGGAGAACACAGGACAGGGTAAGCCGGAACAAGATGTACAACTTTAAGAAAAGCATTGTTGGAATTCACAAAATGGTGCCCTTCTGCATCCACTGTCCCCCTATCTACAAGGTCTCGGTTTTGAACTGGTCATTGTTATTTAAAGCAGGAGACGGCTTGCTCTTCTGAACTTCGGTCCCTGCTTTGGATGTGTCCTGAAAAAGCAGCCTTGGCACCCACAAGGACATTAAGATCCGTTTGTATTCCTTCCGGAAGTTTTGGTTCAGAAGTCCATAGATTATTGCGTTAAGGCAACTGTTGAAGTAGGCCATGAAGTAACTCACCACAAACAACCACTCGGGAACCCTGGGCGCTATTTCGGAAGGGTTGATGGCCACAGCCAGCCCAATGAAGTTCAGCGGCGCCCAGCAGAAGGCAAAGATCACAAACACAACAAACATGGTGACAAAGTTCCTGAAGTCACTCGGCTTCAGCCTCAGCTTGACTTCTGACTTCACTCTCCTCCGCACTTGGATCACCAGGATCCAGATTCGAAGGTAGCAGAAGCTCACGATGGTGATGGGCAAGATGAAATGGATGACGACCACGGCAATGGTATAATAGGAGCTGGCTGTCTGGGTGAAGGTGCATGAATAGATGCGCGGGTCGTACTTGAGAGAGCCGACGAAAAAATTGGGCACCGTCGCGATAACCGTCAGCACCCAAATCAAGCAGACGTACATCATGGTGTTCCACCAACTGTACACTTTGTCGTACGCAAAACTGTGGCATATGTAGCAGTACCTGTTGATTGCGATGGCGGTGATGTTGAAGATGGAGCCAATGACGCTCAGTCCCATCACAAAGCCGCTTGCTTTACAGTGCATATCCCCCAAGGACCAGCCATTGTGGAAGATGGCCGAGAGCACTAAAGGAAAAGGGTACAAGGCCACCACTAAGTCTGCCAGGGCCAGGCTCACCACAAATGCATTACCTAGGAGAAGGAGAGAGAAAGAGAAAACACACACACATGAATTGGACATCCCAACTCACAGGAAACTAACAAACACCTTCAAGTGACAAGTAATAAGGAGCAGCAGAATACCAGAATTGCATGCCTGTTAAGACTGAAAATCCAACTCTAAAATACGGACACTCCCCAAAAACTGAATATTGTGTTCTACCAACCTATGCCCACTTGAAGAGTCTTAGGGACAATCACCCAAACACAACAGTATGTCTTCACATAGTGATCTACAGAGGGTGCCGTTGCGGGGTGGGGAGTTGGTGACTGCCTCTCAGTAATAGTCAGGAAGATATCTGCCGTTGATCTACCAGTAAGTCTCCCTTCCAGCCCTTCAAAATGGCTGAAGTCCCCTCACTTTTGCTCTCATGATTTGTGATTTAAACTCAGGAGGAGGACACCTGTTGGCTCATGATATGTTAGAAAGCAAGGATACCCAAAGTGATATTCAATTTCAGGTGTTGTTGGATCCATCATCCATCACCGTTGGCTATGCTGGCTGATGAGAGTTGGGGAGGTCCAACATCGGCAGGGCACCATCTTGGCTACCCCTGGTATAAACTTCACAACTGTATGCCTGTCAGCTCATAATCTTCTTTGACTCTGCTAACTGATCAGGATGCTGGCGGATGGGATGACCATGCTCATTCATTTCTCAGAATTGCAAATAAAGCCCTCCATCCCACAATGGGGAAAATAGTAGTAGTAGTAGTAGTAATAATAATAATAATAATAATAATAATAATAATAATAATATTTATACCCCGCCCTCCCCAGCCAAGCCCAGGCTCAGGGCAGCTAACACCAGGTATAAAAACAATTGATGAAAATACAACTTAAAAACAAGATTAAAATACAACATTAAAATGCAGCCTCATTTCAGTAGAAATTCAAATCAAAAACTTTTTTGGGGATGAAAACGTCAAATCTTCACAAAGGCCAACTATCCAGACTGGTCCCATGTGGGCCAGAAAAAAGCCAGGGAAGTCCCCAAATAGGAGTTCCATCACAGAAAGAGAAAGGAAAAAGGAAAGAGGGGGAGGGGATCAACTTGATTCCAAGCCAAAGGCCAGGCAGAACAACTCTATCTTACAGGCCCTGCGGAAAGAAACCAGATCCTGCAGGGCCCTAGTCTCATGAGGCAGAGCGTTCCACCAGGCTGGAGCCAGAGTTGAAAAGGCCCTGGCTCTGGTTGAGGCTAATCTAACTTCCTTAGGGCCCGGGACCACTAGGGTGTTGCTATTTATGGACCTTGAGGCTCTCTGTGGGGCATACCAGGAGAGGCGGTCCCGTAGATACGAGGGTCCTAGGCCGTGAAGGGCTTTAAAGGTCAAAACCAGCACCTTAAATCTGACCCTGTACTCCACCGGGAGCCAGTGCAGCTGGAAAAGCACTGGGTGAATATTCTCCCATGGCAGGGACCCCCGTGAGGAGCCTCCCTGCAGCATTCTGTACCCGCTGGAGTTTCTGGGACAGCTTCAAGGGCAGCCCCACGTAGAGCGAATTACAGTAGTCAAGCCTGTAATTGCTTCTGGGTTTCAGGAAACCTCAGGAAGGAGAAGTACTCTTGTGCTCAGGTCCTGCTTGCAAGCTTCTCACAGGCATGTGGTCAGCCACTGTGAGAACAGGGTGCTGGACTAGACAGGCCCCTTGCCTGGTCCAATAGGCTGTTCTGGTGTTTTTATGTTCCTATGGCCTTAAGCAAGCCATTTGTCTCTTAGGTTTCCTGTCCCTAAATTGGTTGCAACACTGATCTCCTTTGCAGGTGAAATATACTCAGAGTCAAGAGTGGATTTCATGCTCTTTATTCAGCTCATAGTGGTGAGGAGGGAGAAAGTCCCCTCAAAGTATCTGCTTTATATACATTATTTACACAGTGGGTTGCACGTGATTGGCTAATTCTGGAATTCTCCGGTAGGCCAATCAGGTTGTGGATTCACTTCTATCTGGAGCTGGATTGGGTGGCTCCTGCAGACCAATTATACTGCTGCATTGTTCTAGGACCAATCAGACTGCTGCATTCTGAATCCTATTGTTCTAGGATCAATCAAACTGCTGCATTTTGGATCCTATTCAACTCAGTACATAACAGCAGGGTTTGCCTATGAGGACAAAACTACTCTTGTTACTCCTTTTGCAAGCTAAAAAAAAGGAATGATAGCCCCTGTTATGGACTGATGGTTCATGATGCAGTATGTTTACTGAAGCTAAGCAGGTCTGGATCTGGTCACGGCCTGGATGGGTGACCACTGGCTTGAGTTCCATGGAGAAAAGAGAGACAGGATTTAAAGGTATCAAGTAAAGATATTCTGGAACAGTGACAATGAATCACTTGCCTCTTCTGATAAACGTCACAAATTGAACTGACCTGCAGGAATGTATTTTCCTTTGAGTGATGATGAGCTGCTTGCTTTCAACCACTGATGTTCTGCCACCAGAACAATTTGGGAAGAAAGCACCTCCTCTATACACTACCGAAATGCTGACAACAATGTAGAAAACTCAAAGCAATAAGAACCCAATGAAAAGAAACAAAAGCTTTCAAATGCTTAGAAGTCTGTGGGATCCTTGCAATGCATTCCTCCCCTCCTGACAAAGCAATGGAAGCTCTTTGTCGATCTTTAAATGATGTTCCTTTCATCACTTTGCTCTCTCTCTATAAAAAGCAATTCCTTTCTCCCCGCCTCCCAACAGCAGGATATTAAAATTGATATTTGAAAAAAAAAAAGGGAGCGCATTTCTCGCAACATATCTTCCGCAGAGTTTGTGGGATGAAGGCCAAGTCAAATCGGCAGTGGTTTTCTAACTGTATTTGTAATAGGAAAGCTCTTCATAGTAGGTTTGTGATAGCTGGGCAGTAATGGGTATGGGGAGCTTTAACTGGATCGCTGTTTGTTTGCCTGCTTTTATGAAAATAAAAGTAATATGCACCACTTTGCCCCATATATGTCCACTCAACCCCTTTGATCTGTGGACCTGGCATTATTAGAAGTGCCTCATAATACTCATCCTGCAATCGTGTTGGAAATTGGTCATTTGGTGTGGTTGGCACATAAACTTTGGAACTCCCTGCCTATTGACACCAGGCAGATGCCCTTGTTATATACCGTATTTTTCGCTCCATAAGACGCACCAGACCACAAGACGCACCTAGTTTTTGGAGGAGGAAAACAAGAAAAATATTCTGAATCTCAGAAGCCAGAACAGCAAGAGGGATCGCTGCGCAGTGAAAGCAGCAATCCCCCTTGCTGTTCTGGCTTCTGGGATAGCTGTGCAGCCTGCATTCGCTCCATAAGACACACACACACGCAAAAATATGGTACTCTTTTGGGTGCCTGCTTAAACATTTTTGTTTAGGCAAGTCTACCCAGACACACAGAAGTCAGCATGTTTTCATCCCTTTTACTATTAATTTTAATTAATGTTTTAAATTGTTTTGACTGTTGTTGTTTTTACTGATGATTTTAATATTTCTTGTACACCATTTGGAGATCTTACTATAATCAAGAGGTATAGAACTGTTGTTCAGTAAATAAATAATAACTAGCTTTTAATTTTTTTAATGCACTTATCCATCCATCCATCTGAAATTTTTATAGAGTTGGAGAACACCTCAGAGGTCATCTACTCCAACCCATTGCTAAACACAGAGTGCAATCCCTGATAGATAATCACACCATACTTCATAAACATATGTGGCGTTTGCCCTCCCAGGTGTGTGACATCATACTGGGTTCATAGGGAAAGGGTTAACTAATTGTGAAATGACTAACCAATGGGAACCCAGGGGGCAGAGTTAACTGTGTATATGGTTTAAGCACAGAGGTTTTTTGGAGGAGTTAGATTTAGGGTGGTTGAGAAGACAGTCTGGAGTTAGAAGAGACAGAGAAGAGAAGTCTGTGGGTCGGGCTAGTCTGGTGTGAGAGAGGGAGAGAATTTGTTAAGACGAGTCAGTCAAACAGTTGAGATAATCAGTCAGAAGGTATTAGGAAGTTATAGGCCGGTAAAGAAACTAAAGTTAAGATACTGACATGAATATTATCTGAGAAACCATGAACTTATTAATGTTTGTAAAATAAACTTGTGGGTTTTTTTTGGTTCACTTTTAACAACTGACTGGACTCAGTGTTTTACCAGAGAGTAACTGGTTGGTGGCAGCGGGGAAGCGAGCACAGTGGTGGCACAGGGATCAATAGACCGTTAAACGTCCGGGGACCCTGTGTGATCACCACAACATCCAAGGATGAAGATTGTACCTCTTACCATTACGAAGTTCCTCCTAATGTTTATCCAAAATCTGCTGGTCCTAGTTCTTCCCTCTGGTACAACAGGAGACAAGGTTGCTTCCACATCTTTGTATTTAACACACTTTTATACCACTTTGCCAGCCATGTTTCACCACAAAGAATCCTGGGAACTGTAGTTTGTTATGGGCACTGAGTGCAGTTAGAAGACCCCCCCCACACACACACATGCCGCCACAGAGTTACAATCCCTATAGTCAATTCCTTTTCCAAAGGACCTCTGGCAATGGCAGGTCTGCAAGAGATATACACCAGCTCCCTCAGCCAGTAAAGCAAGATGAGCGCCGCAACCCCAGAGCCATCTGCGACTGGACCTAACGGTCAGGGGTCTCTTTATCTTTACCTAACAACTCCCACTACCTCTAAGAAGCTAGTTTCCATATTCATTTGGGGGGAGCCATGGCTGTTGAAGTGATATGAGTGTTATAATTCCTCCTCCATGATTGCAGTCATGGGATTTTTGTCTATCACATGATGGTGTATGTTTTGACTCCACAGAGTGGGAAGTGACGGAGACAGGATGTTTGTGTTACTGTTTTCTGTGAAGTGGGACTATTGTCCTTTTCCTCTTTGCTGTCTGATGCTAGAGAGAGAGGGAGCCATGTTGCAATGCTCCGTGTGTGTTTATATGTAAATAAAGTAGATTAGTCAAAATGCTGACTTGCTAAGGTCTGTCACATGAAATGCGCAAACTCTGCGGATTCCTAAGTGTGCCGGTGTCGGTTGGCATCGGTCGCTGTGATGTTTGGGCTGAAGAAAGCTTTTGAAGCTCCCGAACGATTGACCAGGAGGGAGAGAACATGCCAGTCGGGCATGTGTCTCTGCCAGGGTCCTACTCGAGTGTAGGCTGAACCCCTGACAATGAGAATGCCATGGTGCAGGTGTGACCCAAGTCTGCTCCATCTACTGTGGGACAGCCCCTCAGATATTTGAAAGTAGTTAAAATGTCCCCCACAACCATTGCCTGAATTCTCCCCTCCAGCCTAAACACAGTCCAGAGTTTCAAATGCCTTGTCTTGCTTCCAAAACTGGAATGGTGCATTCAGAGCCTTCTGCTCGTAGTTTAGGGGTGCCATATTTTGAAGAGCAAAAAAAGAGGACGCTATGATGGCTCTTAAGTACCCCTACTATATGTAGGCTATAGAAGCTGTGCTTTATTGCTGGGGGAGGGGGGGCAGGAGAAGAGAAGAGGAAAGCAAGTCTTCAACCAGCAGTTATGTCTATGTCTCATCCAGAAAGTATAGCCAGACACATTTTGGCGAATTTTAAAGATGTCCACCCAGACAGAATTTTTACCCCTGACAAAGATGACATGTCCTGGAAAAAGAAGACACATGGCAACCATAGCTTGCTGCACCTCTGATGGTGCCTGGTTTTGCTTCTAGCCCCCCCCCCCCCCAGTATGTGGCCCTTGGAAAGTTGACTAGAAGGAAATGTGGCCTCTGGAGAGGCTGAAAAAGGCCCTGCACCTCTGTTTTATGCATCCTAACAAGAACAATTTACAGGTGTATGGTGGAAGCATGCACCTGATTTTTAATACAGAGGGATGGTGAAAATGCATACAATATTGGCTATGCTTTAAAAGTACAACGTCCCCACGGTGGAAGATACTCAGTATTTCCATTGTGGTGCCTCTTTGCACCTTTTCCTATGCAGGGTTATGCCCCAAATAAATGTAGCCTTAATTAAACTTGTTCCCCTTTCTTTGTAGTGAATGCATATGCAATTTCGTTTTGTTTTGAAAGATTAAAATATAGATTATGCAAAGCCGGTCCCAGTGGGGAGAAGAGACATCTTATTGCCAGCTGATGTGGAACAAAATATATGCAGAAGTAAGTTGCCATGAACAACAGCAACAATGGAAATCTGCCAGATACATTAATGGAGAACTACAACTACAGTTGTCAGCACACCAAAAAGCGGAGAGATGCTAATATCTAGAACTCTGCCCTTACCATTATATCCTTCTGAATGTGAACAAAACATAACCAAGTATAGGACCAAGATGAGGACTGCGGAGCAGAGAGCGAGTCCTGACATGATAAAGGCTCTGTGGTTGAGTGGCCCCCGAGTCCAGGAATTGTGTATGGCAGCCTGTTCTACATGGGGTTGCACCCTCCCTCGAGGAACAGGTATACAGCCTGAGTTTACTCCACATCCAACACTGTTGATGGAGACACAAGTAGCCTCCATTGTGAGAGCCACTTACTAGCTTCTGCTGGTTCATCAGCTACGACCATTCTGGCATGAGAATAGGCTGGTCATGGTGGTAAACCCATAACTCCCAAGACAGATAACTGCAATGGGCTCTACTGGTGGTTGCCGTTGGACATGGGTGGGGAACCTACACTCTTGTAGATAATGTTGGGATACAGCTCCTAATGGTTGGCACCCATCTGTCTCAGGAGACAATGGAGTGCTCATCTGAGGATGAAGTCAAACCAATATGTTAGAGATGACCTCTCTGGGGCGCAAGGCTGGGCAGTGTGTATGGAGGTCCTGGGCTGCTCAGGTGACAAGACCCCGTTCTTGGCCTTGCTCATGTCATCTAAAGGAAAGCAGAACAGTACATTTGGCACTAACTTGGCTGCAGGAGCTGCTGGAAGGAGACATACAAGGCGCCACCCAACCATCTTAGGGACTCCACTCCAGATCTGTGTTGGGTTTACACCTTAGCCTTTTCTTCTCCCAAAGATGCCCTGCAAGGCAGTGGAAGTTCAGGATCAGAGCTCCCCTTCTGCTAGACAGGCCACCTTCCCAGCTAGATGAACCCCATCTGCCCCTCACTTCTCTCTACAGCACATGCAGAAACTGCCTTCTTGACTATTGGACCCACAGTTGATCTCGTCTGCCAGAGCCTGTCTTTGCATGCAGGCGAAGTCTCTAAGTCACTGAAGGTTTGAGACACCTGGTTTAGCTGGCCAGTGGAAGCCGTTCCTAGGGTGAGGCCGCTATCTCATGCTGGCAGCTTCTAGGAGCCACAGGTAAGAGCTGAGTGCAAGGTGGGGGACCAAAGGTTGACGAACTACCCCAGAAGAAGCACGACCTGTCCCACACCAGAGGTACTACCTCTCCCCTAACACTCCATACATACCATACAGTCATGTGATAGACAATCTCATGACTGCAAACACAGAGCAGGAATCCTAACAGGGAATTGGGATCCAACAGTGTATGGAGGACACCATGTGACACTGGAGAAATATATTTTCAGAGCCCACCCTCTTTTTGTGATTCTATATATTTATTTTTTGTACTGGTAAGTTTTCAAACTGTTTTTAATGTTGTATCTTAAATTGTTGCTACCTTAAATTGAAAGCGGGGGACAGTAAAATATATAACTTCACCATCATCATCATCATGCTGACCTATTGTCCTGCTCTCACCTTCCTCTTGCACGCTGATTGTTGCCAAATACGCTAGATCTTTTCAGATCCCAAATCTTGGAAGCATAATATAAAGTACCCAAAGCCACGACTGGCAGAATCCGAGACCAGGGAGAAGAGTTGGCGGAAGAAGACTGGAAAAAGTTTAAAGACTATTTACAGAAATACTGTAAAATTTAATGAATGTTAGAAAAATGTTGGAATGAAGTTATATGGCTTTAGTAGAAATGTTATAAGGAATTAAGTATAAATAGGTTATTAGAGCATTAAAGGGAAAAACAAGGACAGAAAGTGTTAAGATAATTATAGGATAGAAAACAGAGGAAGATGGAAAGGAATTGCTGAAACAATTAATAGAAGTGGAATACAAAAAGGGAGGTGTGAGGAGGTCGTGGAAATTAGTGAAAGAAAGATAAGATATTGAAATGGGATTGTGTTTTAAATGGGTTTTGTTTTGTTCTGTTAGTTGTATGCTAGTGTTTTGTAGTGGGTTTTTTTTGTATTGTATTGTATTTTTGTATGTTTTTTTTGTTTTTTGTAGTTTGTGTTTAATTTGTTGGAAAACTAATAAATATTATTAAAAAAAAAAAGGACCCAAAGCCACAAATATGTGCTTGATATAGAGTATCCAAAAATCATAGAATTGTAGAGTTCGAAGGGACCCCGAGGGTCATCTAGTCCAACCCCCTGCAATGCAGGAACCTTTTGCCCAGCGTGGGGCTCAAACCCACAACCGTGAGATTAAGAGTCTCATCCTCTATCAGCTGAGTCATCTCAGTTCTCTTCTGTTTCCTGATTAGCAAGCAACAGCATGCCCTCCAACATTTCTCTGGTGACAATAGGGACGTCCCATTCCATCATGATAATTATACCCCACACATCTTACTGGGTTGCCCCAGCCACTCTGGGCGGCTTCCAACATATATAGAAACATTAAACATTAATAAAATAATAAAACATTAAACATTAAAAAAAACCTTCCCTATACAGGATTGCCTTCAGATGGCTCAGGGGTTGGATAACTCCATACCCTTCAACATTTCTCCAATGAAAATAGGGGCATCCTAATGAAAAGTGGGATCAAATCAGAAACCGGGACAGTTTCTCTAAATCTGGGACGTCCCTGGAGAATAGGGACACTTGGAGGGGTCTGCAACAGGTCCACAGCGCTGCAGGTGTTTTCTCTGTTTGCATACTCTCCTAACCTACCACAGGTGTTAAAATAAACAATCCTCATCAGTCCATTGTTAACTGGGGCTTTAAGCTCCCCCACGCAGATAAAGCTACTCAGCTACCGCCTCCCAAGAAGATCTCATTCAGCATTAATAAAGGTGATTATAATGACTCTCTGTTGCCACCTTGTGTCTCAGGGTAATTCCATGAAAATGTCAACCTACAGACTCATTTTTCATTTATATACAGCAAGAATGGCCAACAGGTAGATCGCGATCTACTGGTAGATTGTGGGGTGCCTGTGGTAGATCGCGGTAGATCACGGGACCCCTTCCACCCCCCAACAACAACTTTGAGCTCCCCCAAAAAGTTCAACAACTTTGACTTCTCCAAAAAAAAAGGCTCAAAAAATTTGACTGCCCCCCAAAAGCTCAGCAACTTTGATTTCGGCTTTCTAAAAAAAGCCCAACAACTTTGGCCAATCCAGTGGGTAGATCACCGCCAGCGTTTTTATAGCAGGAGTAGATCACAGTCTCTTGCAAGTTGGACAAGCCTGATATACAGTATATGGTCAACATGTTCTATATCATTTTAAAGACAATTTCCCAAAGTTTCAGTACCTGACAACAGTTTCTTTAAAATTACATTGTACTCATGAGTAAAACAAGAAGAGGCGTGACATGCAAAGTGACGAAAAATTTCCTCTACTATTTTTCTACAGTCCAGTTAAAGTCATCCCTAAAATAATATAGAATCTGTTTTAAAATGGAAAATCAAATATTGAAAGATACGAACACCTACTTCCCGCCCCCCCCAAAAAAGCTGAAAAGCCATATCTTGATTGTGTTCATGTGAACGTAAGCAAAGTGTTAGGTATTGCTAAAGGTATTGCCCAGAAGTGAAGATCTTACTTTGCTTCTGTGCTATACCCACATTTTGAGAGGAGTGTACAGTGGTACCTCAGGTTATATACGCTTCAGGTTACATATGCTTCAGGTTACAGACTCCGCTATCCCAGAAATAGTGCTTCAGGTTAAGAACTTTGCTTCAGGATGAGAACAGAAATCGTGCTCTGGCGGCGCGGCAGCAGCAGGAGGCCCCATTAGCTAAAGTGGTGCTTCAGGTTAAGAACAGTTTCAGGTTAAGTACGGACCTCCAGAATGAATTAAGTACTTAACCTGAGATACCACTGTACATGACTGGTCCTCCTTCCATAACTGGTCTTCCCTTCCATAACTTTGGGAGAAGATAGACCTGGTCTGTCCTCTAGGCAGTGGTCCTGGGTGTGACAGTGGCTTTCTTCCATCTGTGAAACGTCATGGGGGCATGCCACCAAATCTCACAGCAGCCACAAATTTAGCAGGCTGTTACCTGAATCAAACCACTCTTTTTGCAGCCTCTGCTTTCCCACCAGCCACCTGCAATGTAAGCATAACATCAGCCCACCTTGCGAGGTCGTCGTAGTGCAAAAATGCCAATGAAGTGCTATGACTACTCAGAAAGCGCTTCAGGGACCGGGTGCATTGTTATTAGTGCCAACTGATAAGCTGAGCTACATATACATTGCATTCTTTTATAATGCCCACATCATAATGCTGTTATGCAAATCTATGGTGTGTCCACGCTTGGAATGCTGTGTGTGGTTCCTGTCACTTCAGAAGGGGTATTGCAGAGCTGGGAAAGGTTAAGAAAAAGGCAACAAAAATGATCAAGGCGATGGAGCAACTCTCTTGTGGGGAAAGGGTTGGGGGCTCTTTAATTTAGAGAAAAGGAGAGTCAGCGGTGACAGGATAGAAGTTTACAAAATTATGCATGGCATGGCATGGAAAAAGTGGACTGAGAAAAGGTTTTCTCCTTGTCTCATAACACTAGAATCCAGCGAGGCTGAATGTTGGAAGATGAAAGAAAGTGATGCAGCAGCAAACAAAGGGCTAATGCTATTCTAGGCTGCATCAACAGAAGTCTAGTGTCCACATCAAGGGAAGTCATAGTACCACTCCATTCTGCCTTGATCAGACCACAGCTGGAGTCCTGTGTCCAATTCTGGGCACCACAATTTAAGAAGGATGTTGACAAGCTGGAACGTGTTTAGAGGAGGGCGGCCAAGATGATCAAGGGTGTGGAAACCAAGCCTGATGAAGAACGGTCAAAGGATTGGGGTATGTCTAGCCTAGAAAAGAGGAGATCTTCAAATATCTCAAGGGCTGCCACATGGAAAATGGAGCAAGCTTGTTTTCTCCTGCTCTGTAGAGTAGAACTCCAACCAATGGCTTCTGACAGTAAGAGCTGTTTGACAGTGGAACAGTCTCCCTCACTGGAAGTTTTTAAGCAAAGGTTGGATGCTCATCTGTCATGGATGCTTGAGCTGACATTCCTGAATTGCAGGGGGATGACCCCTGGCATCCCTTTCAGCGCTACAATTCTGTGATTTTACTTCTTCGTGCTGTGCATGAAGTATGGAACTCATTATCACAGGAGGCACTGAGGACCACCAATTGGTTGGCTTTAAAACGCGCTCTACGTGGGGCTACCTTTGAAGGTGACCCGGAAACTGCAATTAATCCAGAATGTGGCAGCTAGACTGGTGACTGGGAGTGGCCGCCGAGACCATATAACACAGGTCCTGAAACATCTTCATTGGCTCCCAGTACATTTCCAAGCACAGTTCAAAGTGTTGGTGCTGACCTTTAAAGCCGTAAACGGCCTCAGCCCAGTATACCTGAAGGAGCGTCTCCACCCCCATCGTTCAGCCCAGACACTGAGCTCCCTCACTGCGAGAAGTGAGGTTACAGGGAACCAGGCAGAAGGCCTTCTTGGTGGTGGTGCCTGCCATGTGGAACGGCCTCCCAGCAGATGTCAAGGCAATAAACAACTATTTTACTTTTAAAAGACAACTGAAGGCGGCCCTGTTTAGGGAAGTTTTTAATGTCTGATGCGGTATTGTTTTTAATATTCGGTCGGAAGCTGCCCAGAGTGACCGGGGAAACCCAGCCAGATGGGCGGGGTATAAATAATAAATTATTATTATTATTATTATTATTATTATGAAGGGAAGTTGACCCCAAGGAGTTGGCTCCTATGCTATTCCCCTGACTGGCTTCTAACTTGCCAGATGAGGCTATGACAACCAGCCTGCACTCAACAAGAGCTCTTAGAAAATCGAGCCCTTTCTGTACCTAAGAACTACAAAAAGCAGGCACATTACCCAGTATGTGCTTGAGGAGTCAAGTGCTGTTATGAACCACTGCTAGTCTTAACCATCTGCTCCTTTGGGGAAAAGGGCCTTAAAAGCCATCGTCTGTTGGTATGCCTCATCTTTATAACAATGCACTGCAGGTTGGTAAGGTGAGTAAAAAGTACGGGTGCAATGGAAAACTGACTCAAGCAACCTCTCTCCTAAAGCTTTGGCTGGAAGTCTAGCAAGTTCATGGAACAATAACCTCAAAGATCCCAGGCTCAAACTTGCTTGCAAAGAAAACCTTTGTTTGCCTCTCCACATGATCCCAGGATTTGAACCAGACAAATACCTTTGCATCACATCGCTTGTTATCTTCTCTGCCCAAGCAGAATGCAAGGGACAAAATATATGTGACTGAGCTGCAAAACAGTTTGGCCGTAATGATGAATGGGGCAGAGCATAGCTTAAGGAGGCAACACAGAGTGACATTGATTCCTTATTTATAAGATGTAATGGATGTGCTGTTTGTAAGGTGGAAAAAGAGGCCAGCTGGAAGAACGGTTTAACGGCAAGTGAAGGATGTCAACTGGACTCTAAATAAGAAACGATGCAGCAATGTGAGGAAATGAGGATGATGGTATGTTTGGAACTGGGGTGGGAAATCTGATTTTAAGAGATTGTGTTAAATTAAATTAATTTGGTTTGATTTGTAATAATTTGGAAAATTGATTAAAAATAATTTGGGAGTGACGTTGATGCCTGCAGAACCAGTGTGGAATTGCAGAATGGCTCTTCAGTTACAAAGTTCACCCAGTGACTTCAGGTCACACTTCCTCTCATGGTCTAGCATACATTGCGTGGTTGAAGAAAGGTTGGATGCAGGGGATCAAGTATGCAACCTGAGCAGAAAGAGTAAAACGCAAATATTAAAAAATAAATTTAAAAAATCCAGATTTAGACAGGGAGCAGCTGCAATGCTATTGCAAGAAAACATCCCAGGAAAAGCGCCACTCATTGTGAGTATCAGTGTCACACACATTCTTGACCACTAGCATGTGGTTCCTGTGTCAGCTGCATTCTCCCTGGGCTCGCAGTCAAGATTCCAAAGTTAATCGAAATATTTCATTAACAATATTTCAAAAAGTGAAAATATAGACACAAAAGTTGTTGAGATTTTGGGCCAAGTTGTTGAGTGCTCCCCGCCCAGTGTTGTTGAGCTTCTTTTGCAAAATCTTCTTTTTCTTTTTTTAAGGTTTTGAGCTAAGGAAATTCGCCAAAAGCTAGGTTTCAAATATGGGTTGCCATAGACCTGGATTTTCCTGGATGTTTCAGCGATTTCCGCCTGGACACTGTTTCCGACTCCCATATTCCAGCTATGTCTGGGAAATTCCAGACATATGCCAGCCCTAGTTAACGATGACTCAGCCATGGTGATTTGCTGGTGCAAAGAACACCCCAAACAGTCTGTAATCCTGAAAGTTGAGACACTCTTCCTCAACAGCCCACTCTCAATTTTGGCCACTTGCAGCTTCAAACACTGATTAAAAAAAATAAACACACAAATTTAAAATCTCTTAATTATGTACTGAGCCAGATAATCTGGAGGCTACTTAATATTCTTTTGTAGCTCTTAGGCAACACCTGTTAGAAAGGAGATATAGCGGTTTTTGAAAAATATTTGCCTTCCCTTTAAGGTTAGCCACAGTGTTTGGTCTCTGAAGGACTGCATAGACTGATCTTGGGAATGGCTTTGCTTTATTTATTAGCATCCAGTTCACATTTGCATCTTACTGTTGCCTTCCCACTCTCTCAGAGTTTGGACTCTTATACCTTATTATTGTGGGACGCGGGTGGAGCTGTGGGTTAAACCACAGAGCCTAGGGCTTGCCAATCAGAAGGTCGGCGGTTCGAATCCCTGCGACTGAGTGAGCTCCCGTTGCTCAGTCCCTGCTCCTGCCAACCTAGCAGTTTGAAAGCACGTCAAAGTGCAAGTAGATAAATAGGCACCGCTCCGGCGGGAAGGTAAATGGCGTTTCTGTGCACTGCTCTGGTTCGCCAGAAGCGGTTTAGTCATGCTGGCCACATGAGCTGTACGCCGGCTCCCTCGGCCAGTAAAGCGAGATGAGCACCGCAAGCCCAGAGTCGGCCACAACTGGACCTAATGGTCAGGGGTCCCTTTACCCCTTTACCTTACCTTATTATTGGCTTTTCAAACTCACTCAGAATGGGTGAGCACAATTGTGCACAGTCCCCAAACAGAGATTTTTTTAAAAGAAAGTCAGGGCAGCCATGTTTTCCCATAAGAAATATCTCAAAATTTATACTGGCGCAATACTAGTTTGGATCAATGCTTTTATTAGGCCAACCAAAAATGTCATAAACTAATGTTCTTTAGAACTGTTCACCAGTCTAATCAGGGTCGTCAATGAAAGCAGGACTTGAGTGCAACGGCATTCACAAGGAAGGCAAGAAGGAAGCAAGAATTTCTAGCCTGCAAACTTTATAAGGTAAAGGGACCCCTGACCATTAGGTCCAGTCGTGACTGACTCTGGGGTTGTGGCGCTCATCTTGCTTTACCGGCCAAGGGAGCCGGCGTACAGCTTCCGGGTCATGTGGCCAGCATGACTAAGCCGCTTCTGGCGAACCAGAGCAACGCACGGAAACGCCGTTTATCTTCCTGCCGGAGCGGTACCTATTCATCTACTTGCACTTTGACGTGCTTTCGAAATGCTAGGTTGGCAGGAGCAGGGACCGAGCAACGGGAGCTCACCCCGTCACGGGGATTCGAACCGCCGACCTTCTGATCGGCAAGTCCTAGGCTCTGTGGTTTAACCCACAGCGCCACCCGCATCCCTGCAAACTTTATAACTTAAGAATAAAAAATCATTTGCATACCAGGAACTTGTGGGGCCTCAGTAAGAAAGTCGTTTTAAATGGAAGCACCATATAACTTAAAAAGAGAGACATCCTCCCCCCAAAAATAAATTAGATCCTTGCAGTTACACACAGTGCATGCGTCATTCATACTTGAACAGCACTCTCCATCCCAGTGACCAACACTTTTCCTTTTACCCACCCACATATTAAGGCGGGGAACCCTGATGATTGTCACTGATCTCTGGTGAATTGCATCCAACCGGCTCAACAGAAGTAGGATTGCAGCCAACACCTCTTTGTGTAGCAACCAAGGATAAAGTATATCCTGGCAGCCGTCCAGAGAAAGTTGTGCACAGTTAAAGCTTGCTGAAATGGATTCCAATAGGATGAAAGCACACCCTCTGGAATGCAGCCAGGATGCGTGCAACCAAACTTCAATGTGATATTCATACAGCTGCATTTCCATTGTAAGTGGTGCTGAAACTCCCCGCTGCTAAATCTTGCTACAGCCCAACTAGGAAAAGGAAGAAGCGGATGAAAGAAGACTACATGGGCTTCAGTTGGCTTAATATTATTCTAGTGTGGCCACTTGCAGATAGCCAGAAAATAGGAAATGCATTGCTGAAAAACGAGGACACAGATTTGGGTAAAATTTGCTTGTGCTGATTTATATGGAGAGTTGCAGAATGTTGACATCTCTGTCAGGAAACAGTTGGTGGTCCCCAGAAACAGGTATTATGAAGACATAGTCATCATAGCTAATAGCCAAGAGAATAGCTTCATCTTCCATGAAATATAACATCAAACGTAACAGGCCAGTCTAAGAATTCAGTCCGCTGACGGCCAAAGGAATGAATTGCTCACTCGAAGCATCATCGTTGCAGAAGTTTTGGGAGCAATTTTTATCATCAGTTCCACACTCCCATCTCCAAAAAGAGATAAAGATTGGACAATCTGTGCTTGTTTCTTTGAACCTTTGAGTGAAGTTTTAATTCAGCTCTATCTTGGGCAAAATTATTTCTCCTTCAGAATTAGACACAATGAAAGCACCAATTTCTCCCCGAGCCCCACTATTTCAAAAGATCAGATATTACTCCACGTCTTACAAAAGAGGTTAGATACATTTATGTAACCGGCAAAGTGCTGCTGATTCATACCAATTATTGTATGCAATGGCAAGGAAAGCTTTCAGATGTTTAAATACAACCCTGGTTCTTTGTAAATGCTTTCCTTCCTTCAACGCTACTCCATAGGCAGATTTGCAACTATAGCACAAGTTAAACAAACATATGAAGAGCTCTGCTGGATTGGACTCAAATAACCAAACCAAAAAGATAGATGAGTTAGAGACGGTCTATGTTCCTCTGGTGACAGTTAATAAAAATAAATAAATAAATAAATAAATAAATAAATAAATAAAAATACTAATCAACATAGAAAGTATCTTTGGTTTGTTTTGTTTCTCCGTGCCTCATACTATAGTGTTGTGTATCAGCAGTGGCGTAGCGTGGGTTGTCAGCACCCGGGGCAAGGCAAGTAATTTGCGCCCCCTAACCTGGGGCAAGGCAAGTAATTTGCCCCCCCCCCGCACTGTCCCTCCCCCAGATAGTCCCTCGCTCTCTCTCTGCACCGCACCGCATGCCTGGCACCCTCCCCTCCACAGTGGGCGGCGACCCGGCGGCTCGGATCGGATTCACACAGCCAGCACTGCAGTGAGAGAGAGTGAGTGAGCCAGGTAGGGGCAGAGAGCTGTGAGTGCGAGCGCGCCCCCCCAGATGTTGCGCCCGGTGCGGCCGGCCCCCCCTGTACCCCCCACGCTACGCCACTGTGTATCAGTCAAAGCCAAGTACCATACCCTATACCCTATCAAACCATTTGCAGCCATGTGCATCTTTCCAATGCAACCCCAGTTCCACATGCACTGTCCTAAGGAGGTGATTTATCAGATTCTTACAAGGGAGAAAAGGAGGAGAACAAAGCTAAGCTTGCTTATAATAATAATAATAATAATAACAACAACAACAGCAACAATTTTATTATTCATACACTGCCCATCGGACTGGGTTGCCCCAGCGCTCCCAACAGAATATTAAAAGCACAATAAAACATCAAACATTAAAAACTTCCCTATAGAGGGCTGCCTTCAGATGTCTTCTAAAAGTCAGATAGCTCTTTATTTCCTTGGCATCTGATGGGAGAGCGATCTACAGGGCGAGCGCTACTACCGAGAAGGCCCTCTGCCTGGTTCCCTGTAACTTCCCTTCTTGCAGTGAGGGAACTGCCAGAAGGCCCTCGGAGGAGGACCTCAGTGTCTCGGGTGAACGATGGGGGTGGAGGTGCTCCTTCATATTGCATTTCAATATCTCTGTAGAGGAGATATTTAAAGATCACAAAAGATTCCTGCCAAAATTTCTGTGCTTGTGGTCATTCCCACTGCTTTTAATATTGTATTTATGAATTGTTGTAATCCACCGTGGGACCTCATATTGATTGCTGTTTCCCTCACCCCTATGTTTTTAGTTGTTTCTAAGCGATGACAAACCTAGACAGCATCTTAAAAAGCAGAGACATCACCTTGCCGACAAAGATCTGTATAGTTAAAACTATGGTTTTCCTAGTAGTGATGTATGGAAGTGAGAGCTGGACCATAAAGAAGGCTGATCGCCAAAGAATTGATGCTTTTGAATTATGGTGCTGGAGGAAACTCTTGAGAGTCCCATGGACTGCAAGAAGATCAAACCTAGCCATGCTTAAGGAAATCAGCCCTGAGTGCTCACTGGAAGGACAGATCCTGAAGCTGAGGCTCCAATACTTTGGTCATCTCATGAGAAGAGAAGACTCCCTGGAAAGGACCCTGATGTTGGGAAAGATTGAGGGCACAAGGAGAAGGGGACGACAGGGGACGAGATGGTTGGAGAGTGTTCTCGAAGCTACCAGCATGAGTTTGACCAAACTGCGGGAGGCAGTGGAAGACAGAAGTGCCTGGCATGCTCTGGTCCATGGGGTCATGAAGAGTCGGACACGACTAAACAACAACAATTTTAGCTGTAAGCTGCTTGGTTCTCCATGAAGGACAAAAGGAGGAAAAATGAATGGATGAATGAGTGAATGGGTTCAAAATCCAAATAACAACAAAAAACAGATAAAATACAGCACAGGATCAATACCAAATAAAAGCCAGCTCTGGGCAAATGGAAAGGTATTCTGTTGGCACCACGAAGACCTAAAGTTCAAACCCAAGTGAGTCTCTCTGGGGAAGTCATTGCATAAAGGCGGGGCCACATACAACTTTCATCCATCTCCAGACACATGGAGCAAATAAAATAATGAGTAAAGACTTGTGTGTTTATAGGGATAACTGCCAAACATTTTTACTCTGGCTGCATTAGATGGCAGATGGTTGAATCACTAGTCATCAGAACACATTATTTTGTCCCAACAGCATGACTACACTAGTCCAATGTTGTGCAGGGCAAGAGACGGAGAGTCTAGTAAACGGTAGTTCAAAAACTCGCAAATAGTGTGTCACAAGAGAACTGTTAGCAAGCGAAGAGAACACATTTAGGAGCGATTCCCATAAGCCAGAGTGTCTACTCCCCAAGGAGGTTCCTTGCTGCCTCTCTGCATGATCCACAGTGCTCTTAGAATCATAGAACTGTAGAGTTGGGTGGGACCTCAAGGGTCACCAGCCAAACCTGGAGCAGTCATCTGAAGGGATCCTTTGTGCCAACATCATTATGTATTTAGGGACATTTTAAACAGCCATGAGATACATAGCCATCAGGGATTGGGGATGCACAGAACGCTCAAGACCAACTGGTACATCTCCGTGACCTCCTCTTACATGCTTTCCATGTATGGATGGTTAGGGTCATTGGAGCCCTGTTCACACTGAGAAATTGAACCACCTGCACCCAGACAAGACTCCCATTGCACCTCTCACAAGAATCACTGCTCCTCTGTCCAATTAGGAGGCATGCGAGGAAGTGCTTCACTGAGCGCAGTTAGTTTTGCACACCCTGAAATATTTGTGTGCCTTTTACTAGGGAGGCATGGAGGGTGGGAACACGAGAACAGTGGTGGGTCCTCTTTTGTGTAATGCTCTTCCCAAGGTAAGGTAAAAAGGTAAAGGACCCCTGGACGGTTGAGTCCAGTCAACAGCGACTATGGGGTGCGCGACTCATCTCAGGCTGTGGGAGACGGCTTTCATCCGGCCTAGGATCCACATATCTACGGGACTGCCTCTCCTGGTATGCCCCGCAGAGGACCTTAAGGACCACAAATGGCAACACCTTGGAGGTCCCAAGTCGCAAGGTGGTTACATTGGTCTTAACTAGGTCCAGGGCCTTTTCACTACTGGCCCCGACTTGGTGGGACGCTCTGTCACAAGAGACTAGGGCCCTGTGGGACTTGACATCTTTCCGCAGAAGAAGACAGAGCTGTTCCGCCTGGCCTTTGGTTTGGACTCAGTCTGACCCTTATGCTTCCCTCCCCTTATGGTTTTGATCTATGGGCTACTATTAAAATGAGGCTGCATTTTAAAGTATATTTTAACCTGTATTTTAAATTGGTTGGGGTTTTTTAATTGTAATTTTACTGGTGTTAGCCACCCTGAGCCCAGCTCTGGCCCGGAGAGGGTAGGGTATAAATAATAAAAAATATTATTATTATTATTATTATTATGCTCAGACAGCTTTCCAGGTCAGGCACAACGGGACACCGTGACAGAAACCAGACCGCGTGGAAATGCTGTTTACCTTCTAGGTTGGCAGGATCTGGGACAGAGCAATGAGAGCTAACTCCATTGCGGGGATTCGAACTGCCGACCTCCCAATTGACAAGCCCAAGAGACTCAGTGCTTTAGACCACAGCGCCACCTGCATCCTTTTTTTTCATCCCAAGGAAGCTCACTTGGCATCATCACCATTTTCTCCCTGTGCTAGTTCCAGGTTGCTCCAGCACTTGGGTCTAGAAGGTCCCCTCCTTAGAAAACAGTCCAGTGCTGCATCTAGCTGGTCCATCCCTTGCCCTGTTCCACTCCCACCCTCTGCAATGCCCCATATCAGGCTCTTACAAGTTCTCCAGCAGTAGCATGTGCTTCACTCTGCTTGCAACAGGTGCTCTGGAAACCTCTGCAGCTGTGGCAGAGGGGGATCTCTACAGCATCCTAACCCCTTTGAGCAATGCAGACAAGGGGTCAGGATTGTTCTCTAGGTATAGATCCTAGAGAACAATCCTTTAATCATCTGTGTGAACTGCCTTCTGTTGTGGGGTTTTGGGTGTTGGTGCGGGGCTTGTCTTGAATGATGGTGCAGAAGAAGAAGAAGAAGAGGAGGAGGAGGAGGAGGAAGAAGAAGAAGAGGAGGAGGAGGAGGAGTTTGGATTTGATATCCCGCTTTATCACTGCCCTAAAGGTAAAGGTAAAGGGACCCCTGACCATAAGGTCCAGTTGTGGCTGACTCTGGGGTTGCGGCGCTCATCTCGCTTTATTGGCCGAGGGAGCCGGCGTACAGCTTCTGGGTCATGTGGCCAGCATGACTAAGCCACTTCTGGAGAACCAGAGCAGCTCACGGAAACACCGTTTACCTTCCCACCGGAGCGGTACCTATTTATCTACTTGCACTTTGACATGCTTTCGAACTGCTAGGTTGACAGGAGCAGGGACCGAGCAATGGGAGCTCACCCTGTTGCAGGGATTTGAACCGCCAATCTTCTGATTGGCAAGTCCTAGGCTCTGTGGTTTAACCCACAGCGCCACCCGCGTCCCATCACTACCCTAAGGAGTCTCAAAGCAGCTAATAATCTCCTCCCCCCCCCCACCAACAACAAGCACTCTGTGAGGTGAGTGAGGCTAAGAGACCTCAGAGAAGTGTGACTAGCCCAAGGTCACCCAGCCGCTGCATGTGGAGGAGCAGGGAATCAAACCTGGTTCACCAGATTACGAGTCCACCGCTCTTAACCACTACACCACGCTGGCTCTGTGTGGCAGGCACACTGGAAATCAAATAAACACAATCCAGAATCTGGACTCCTTCCAAAAACCAATGCCTTTCTTTCCCGCCAGAGCCTGATGTTGTTTCCAGGCAGGTTTTGTTGAGAAGTTACTCAGCTTCTGAAATCGTCTCGAGTTGGATGCCTTTGCATGCTCTCTCTTCTAAATTGCTCTTTCAACTCCAATGAAATCTACTTCTCTTTTACCTTCCAGCAACACTTATCCCTCCCCGCGCATCCTCTCCAACTTTCTTTGCTGTTTTCGAAACTGTCATTCTCTGAGTCATTTCTTCCACAATACAAATAGGCTCTAATTTTGCTCTTCAGAAATAATTTTAAAATGCCTTTCTTTGAGAACCACCTGCATTTTCCCCCCTGCGCCTCCTTCTCTGCTTCCATTTCCAAAATGGCTGAACTCCCTCTGCACGCAATCTGGAGGAATTCTAAGTGCATAGCTGAGCTATTAATTCTTAGGCTGATTCATGGGGGCGCTTGATGATTCACCACCTGATGACTGGCAGCTGAGGCTAAGATCCACATACGCAGCAGAAAGACTGTGTTTTATTGTATGTAGAATGAGTTGACAGGCTGGATTGTACCGCTTCAGGGCGCCTGAAAATAGGAAACCAGCAAATTGGAGAGAAAGAGAAATAAAATGAGGGCCACAATCCCTGATGAGCTAGCTTTCTTCTTGCAGGGATCAGTTGTTGCTTTGATATGGAAGAGTATTAGAAAGGAAATGCATACATGCATTTATCTGAAGTGCAGAACTGCAACCATGATAGGGGGGCAGTGAGGGAAATGCCAAACCGCTCCCTGAATTTCAGTTTTCACCTAAATAACTAGCTTTTTTTTTTTTTTTAAGTGGTTTACAGGGGAAAGCATGCAGAGAGTATTCTGCTACACTGAATCCCAAGAGAGTAAGCCTAGGTACAAGAAGCTGTCGTGAAGCAAGCCAGTGTAAGCTGAGTTACATGAGATCCAAACTCTGTTCAACAGCAAGACTGCTGCTCTGCCTAAGCCTCAAAGAGGGAAAGCAAGCCTTTAAAACAGTGTTCAATGCTGGGTTGCTAGGTCACATAACTAAGCTGATCCAGTCTAAGTCCCAGGGGTGCCAACTTGAATACAATATTGGGGGAGACCCAAGCAAGCCCTGCCCTGCATAATCAATCGCACGAGACACCATTTGAATGGCAAAGCCCATCAACTTGGTGTGAGTGTGGCCCCCGCAAATATTTTATTGGGAGGGCCAAAGACCCCTTGGTCCCTAGGAGTTGGCTCCAATGGGTGCTGCCATGACCCTGAACACCCCCTTTGTGGGGGGACTTACACCGTCCTCAGCTCAGCTGGGATGAGCAAGTAATGCCGGTTTACAGTGGTACCTCGGGTTAAGAACTTAATTCGTTCCAGAGGTCCATTCTTAACCTGAAACTGTTTTTAACCTGAGGTACCACTTCAGCTAACGGGGCATCCTGCTGTCACCACACCGCCGCCACGTGATTTCTGTTCTCATCCTGAAGCAAAGTTCTTAACCTGAGGTACTACAGTGGTACCTCGGGGTACAGACGCTTCAGGTTACAGATGCTTCAGGTTAGAGACTCCGTTCACCCAGAAATATTACCTCAGGTTAAGAACTTTGCTTCAGGATGAGAACAGAAATCACATGACGGCAGTGTGGCGGCAGCGGGAGGCCCCATTAGCTAAAGTGGTACCTCAGGTTAAGAACAGTTTCAGGTTAAGAACGGACCTCCGGAACGAATTAAGTACTTAACCAGAGGTACCACTGTATTTCTGGGTTAGTGGAGTCTGTAACCTGAAGGGCCTGTAACCTGAAGCATCTGTAACCCGAGGTACCACTATCTTCGACTGAGCAAGAGTTGGAAACTTAATGCTGGCTGAGCTGGGGATCATTTGGCTGATTCAGAGATCTGCTGCATCCTAAGCTACTCAACCTTGCAGATCTTGCCAAAGGAATGCCCTCTGTGCAGTAACAACAGTTGATTAATTTTAAGCATATTAAGTCCTTTGTGTTTATGTTCTGGCTGCTCCGCATACCTCTTTAAGCCAATGATATGATATGATGTTATTGTATGATATGATATGACATTATAGCTATGGGCCTGCTAATATGGTGCCTTCCACTCACCTCAGGACCAGGGTTCGAAATTAGCAGGGTGCCAGGTGCATTTGGCATCTAAAGATTCTCCGCTTGCGATTGCCTCAAAAAGTCTGGGTGCCATTTTCTGTGCCTGGCTGACACTCAAGGATTACTGAAATGTCTGTGCTTTGATAGACAATATGTTAGGGAGTTTAACAATAAAGAGTAAGAGTGTTTTGAAAACGGCAGTACCAATATTTTTAATTGTAAACACAAAATTTAACACGTATCAACAATTTATGTTAAAAATGTGGTATTAACAATGTGTCACTTATGTAAATGGGGTATTAGTTCATGCTTATCAAAATAATAAATAAAATGTGCTGCTGCCCCCAATGGCAACTGGACGTCCTGTTTTGACACCCACAACCCAGGTCCCAGGAGCCATTTGGCTCCCAGCTTTTCTATCCCAATTTCTAACACTGCTCAGGACTCTACGGCCTCATCCTGCTATCATGTGTAAACCAGGTCCCTCTCCTACTTTCCTATTTTAGCCTCACTTCTGGTCTGAACGTCTGCAGCAAAGCTAGACTCAGTCACACCTCATCTCCGAGTGTTCTCCATACATAAGAAAATGATATGTTTGCACAGCCTTGCCTAAAACAAAAAAAAAAAGGTTTCAATATAGAGATTTGGATAAAATTACTCTGATTTAAATAGAGATGGAATACATGGAGATGAGCTGCGTGCTTGCTCAGTCTGCTGCCCAGGTGAGAAGAGCAGATGAGCAGCTTCAGAAGCCCCTGCAGATCTTCCTCCTTGGTGGTCTTCATCTTTAAACAAGACTCAGACCAGACAGCCCTTCAGAAATGGAAGACCTTTCAACACAGGAATGGCCTCTGACAGCCCCTCAAGTTGAGCCAGGGTTCCCAAACTGTTGGTCTGCAGACCACCAGTGGTCCATGAGCTTCATCTGGGTGGTCCACAGCAAGTCTGTCAAGAATGACAGGAGCAGCATATATAAAAAGTGAGTGCTGCTGCTGTTGCATCATTCTAAGAAGACCAGTCCACAAGGTGAGGAGGATGGACTGGGGGAGTGGCTGGGGTGGGGTGGGGTAGAAAGGCCCTCGGAAGTTGTGGAGAGAATTAGCAGTCAGAAAGAGAGAGTGAGAATAAATGAAAATCAATAAAAGAAGCAATGCAAATACAGTGGTACCTTGGGTTAAGTACTTAATTCTTTCCGGAGGTCCGTTCTTAACCTGAAACTGTTCTTAACCTGAAGCACCACTTTAGCTAATGGGGCCTCCTGCTGCCGCCGCTGCACAATTTCTTGTTCTCATCCTGAAGCAAAGTTCTTAACCCGAGGTATTATTTCTGGGTTAGTGGAGTCTGTAACCTAAAGCGTATGTAAGTTGAAGTGTATGTAACCCGAGGTACCACTGTACCATTAAAAATCACAGAATACCTAGCAGGTTTCATTACAGTTGCGAAAACAGGCAGAAAAATAACCAAACAGTTCATCAAGACCTTCAGCAATTTTCATGGAGGGGGAGAATTTGGAAACTTGAAATAGAGGATTGTAAAGCTAGAGATCTCCCTGGGCCCCAGCCAATAGTGTAGCCATGTGTCCTGATTTGCAAAGACCAATCCTATATGAAGGGCTGTTATAGGGCATTACTCTGTTCAAATCTAAGCAACCTTTTAAAGCAATTGCTTTCAGTCCCAAATGCATCTGATCTTAGAATCACAGTATTGTAAATTTGGAAGGGACCACAAGGGCCATCGAGTCCAATGCAGGAATCTTTTTGCCCAGTGTGGGGCTCAAAGATTAACCGTCTCATGCCCAGCCAACTGCAATCAGCTCTGTCCAGATAAAAACTCAGGGGAGCCGAGGAGGCCAGTAGGAGCACATGAGGCAACCAGTAACACATGCTTTGAGCCAGGAGCGGGAAAACTCAGGCCCAGTACAGGGACATAATAATAATAATAATGATGATGATGATGATAATAACCTTAAACCTTAACCTTAAAGGGTTGTTGCCTGGAAGAAGGGTTGATTGTTAAGCCACCTTGGGAACTGTAATTCTATGAAGGGAAAGGGGCTTCCTAACAACTCTCAGAAAGCTTAACAAACAACAACAACAACTTATTATTTATACCCCGCCCATCTGGCCGGGTTTCCCCAGCCACTCTGGGCAGCTTCCAACAGAATATTAAAACACAATAGTCTATTAAACATTAAAAGCTCCCCTAAACAGGGCTGCCTTCAGATGTCGTCTAAAAGTCTGGTAGTTGCTTTTCTCCTTGACATCTGGTGGGAGGGTGTTCCACAGGGCGGGTGCCACTACTGAGAAGGCCCTCTGTCTGGTTCCCTGTAACTTGACTTCTCGCAGTGAGGGACCCACCAGAAGGCCCTCGGCACTGGACCTCAGTGTCCGGGCAGAACGATGGGGGTGGAGATGCTCCTTCAGGTATACTGGACTGAGGCCGTTTAGGGCTTTAAAGGCCCTCCAATGACTTTCCACTTGACCCTTGAAACTCTCCCCAGGTCACACCCCTCACTGCTCTCCACGCCAAACGTTTTTGCCAGACGGAAATACATCCTTGTGCTCAGACAATTCCTCTTGCTTCCCCAGCTGGAAGATGCAGGGAGTGGGGGAAGGCAGTGTGTGTGCAAACTAGCCTACTGCGCAGGTGTGAAATTTACATAAATTGCCCCACCCACTTTTGCCCTTGGTCCCACCCACCCCTGGCATGTGGTCCTCAAAAGGTCACCCAGAATGGGATGGAAGGCTCATCCTTGCTATATATACACTTTGAAGTCCGGTAAAAGGGAATTACGTGAAAACGGCAAAAAGAACACCATCGTTATTTTCTACGGCATGGGGAAATAGCTCACAAGCTACTCAAGTTCTGTTTCATGGCTTCCTCATCACCATCTCCTCCTGCTTCAAACACCCCTATGTTACTAGGCAATTGATGACTAAACAGTCACACGGTTGTTTCCAGACACAAAATTGCTTTTAGATTAAAGGAGTTTGTAACACTGGCACTTTCTCCTCTCAGCTTGTATGGCATACGCTTTCCCTGCCCTCTTAACTGTCTACAGTCCAGCATTTTCCAAAGGCCAGAAGAGGACAGGATCAAGCTGCAAACTTCCTTTAGGAAACATTGTACCACAGAGAGGGAAATCCGGTGTAAAGGTAGGTAAAGGTAAAGGGGTCTCTGACCATTAGGTCCAGTCGTGGCCGACTCTGGGGTTGCGGCGCTCATCTTGCTTTACTGGTCAAAGGAGCCAGCGTACAGCTTCCGGGTCATGTGGCCAGCATGACTAAGCCGCTTCTGGCGAACCAGAGCAGTGCACAGAAATGCCGTTTACCTTCCCGCTGGAGCGGTACCTATTTATCTACTTGCACTTTGACTTGCTTTTGAACTGCTAGGTTGGCAGGAGCAGGGACTGAGCAACGGGAACTCAACCCGTTGCGGGGATTTGAACTGCCGACCTTCTGATTGGCAAGTCCTAGGCTCTGTGGTTTAACCCACAGCACCACCTACATCCCTTTTAAAGGTAGTTAAAGAAAGGTAAATGATCCCTGGATGGTTGAGTCCAGTCAAAGTTATCTATGGGGTTGCGGCGCTCATCTTGCTTTCAGGCCGAGGCAGCTGGCATTTGTCCACAGACAGCTTTCCGGGTCATGTGGCCAGCATAACTAAACCGCTTCTGGTGCAACGGAACACCGTGACAGATACCGGAGCGCACGGAAACATCGTTTACCTTCCCCCCACAGCAGTACCTATTTATCTACTTGCACTGGTGTGCTTTTGAACTGCTAGCTTGGCAGCAGCTGGGACAGAGCAATGGGAGCTAACTCCATTGCGGGGATTCGAACTGCCAACCTTCCAATCAGCAAGCCCAAGAGGCTCAGTGGTTTAGACCACAGCGCCACCCGCGTCCCTATCTGTATTTGCTGTACATATAATAAGGTAAAGGGACCCCTGACCATTAGGTCCAGTCGTGGCCAACTCTGGGGTTGCGGCACTCATCTCACTTTACTGGTCAAGGGAGCCGGCGTACAGCTTCCGGGTCACGTGGCCAGCATGACTAAGCCACTTCAGTGCACGGAAACACCATTTACCTTCCTGCCGGAGTGGTACCTATTTATCTACTTGCACTTTGACGTGCTCTAGAACTGCTAGGTTGGCAGGAGCAGGGACCGAGCAACGGGAGCTCACCCCGTCATGGGGAATCGAACCGCTGACCTTCTGATTGGCAAGTCCTAGGCTCTGTGGTTTAACCCACAGTGCCTCCCACATCCCGACAGCGCCACCTGCGTCCCGTTGCACCACCCGCGTCCCCCACCAAAGAGCAAAGAGTTTTCCCAAGATTCTCTGATGTAGTTGAAATGTTTATATTATGCTGCAATTTTATTTGAAATGTTCATTGATCATTTTTATGAATCGCTGCTCTTGCTTGCTTACTGCTGCCTGTATACAGTTTTTTTTTTTTTTTGTGGGAAGATGGCAAACAAAGCCTAACCTCATTTAAAATGTTTAGTAATTCATCAGCATGAATTCTATCACATGAAGAATGTGGTTTGTTTCCCAGTAATCCAAATGTTATCCAGTTTTGAACAGTCTCATGCTTGCCTCTTTTCCTGCACATAAATATAATTGAATGCATTGTGCACTGGCCGCAGCTTAGTGGCAGAACATGTGCTCTGCATGCAGAAGGTCCCATATTCAATCCTGGAATCTCCAGGTAGGACCAGGAGAGAATTCTGTATGTCAGTGTAGCTGATATTGAGCAAGTTGGCTACTGGCCAAACCTTTGCTGTGGTAAAAGGCAGGTTCTTGTGCTGTTTCTGTGAATCCAATCTCTTAATTACAGCCAATGACCTGTATTATATGTTCTGATATTAGTGCATATATATATATATATATATATACACACACACACACACACACACACACACACACACACATATATATACAGAGAGAGAGAGAGAGCTTACTTTTTCATTTAGAGAGCTCTAGCAGTGTTGGCAGTTTCCAATACCAGTATCTGTGCTGCAGCTAACGGGTACAAGCTGCTACTTGTTTCAAAGTGTGGCTGATAGACAGATCTGTCTGTGTGATGTGGTGAAAGGGTTGTGATAGGCAGTCTACTTTGTGCTAAACGGGCATTTGGCATATACCCCGTTATGCCAGGAAACATATTACCCGGCACACTACTAAAATGAGGCTGCATTTTAAGATGCATCTTAAGCTGTATTTTAATAAACTGTTTTTTCTTTTCTCTTTTTTTCTATTACATTTTATTGTAATTTATATTTGGTGTTAGCCGCCCAGAGCACAGCCCTGTCTGGAAAGGGCAGGGTATAAATAAAATTATTATTATTATTATTATTATTATTATTATTATTATTAGTAGCAGCAGTGGTAGTATTCTGCTTTTCCTCCAAAGGAGTTCAATGCACCGAGTCACCCCGTCATTATCCTCCCGATAAATGTGGCTCTAGTGAGAGATAGCAAGTGATTGTTGCGAGATAAGGAGTGGCCAAAGGTCACCTAGAAAGCTGCATGGCTGATGGTGATTTGAACCCAAGCCTGCCCATTCCAAGGCCAATACTCCATTCAACACACCAGCCTGGCATTCTATGAAGCGAGATTCTCCACACCCAAGCTCCCCAAAAGATTAGGCTACAGAGCAAGGGTAGTAGCATTATTGTTGCAGTGTGGTCAGTCAGCTTTGTCATCCTCCAAAATGCTCCATTCCCTCTTGGTTTTCCTCCCCTCTGCCAACAGTTATAGAAATCATAGAATTGTAGAGTTGGAAGGAACCCTGAGGCTCATCTGGTCCAACCACCTTGCAAGGCAAGACTATGCAGCTGTCTCATACGGGGATCGAACCTGCAACCTTTGCATTATCAGCACCATGCTCTAACGAGCTGAGACTGAATGCCTGCAATCCCCAACAGGCTGATTTGGGGATTCCCTCTGCCCTTAGGCATTTGTTACTTAAAGTTTTTGTGCTACAAACCTTGGGCAAGTCTGCTGATAACTTTCTCTTTCTCCCTCCATCCCTCCCTCCCTCCGTCCCTCCCACTCCTGTGGTTGGTGCTCTTTGGGCAACATAAACTATGGTCTGCATGACTGAACATCAGAAATGGAACCAACGATAATCATACTTTGCCAGCTTTCAGATGTATTAGTCTGTTGCAGGGGGGAAAGGGGGGGTAATGAAATGCAATGTGGCATCTTAAAGACTAGCAGATTTGTGCCAAAGGAGATTTGCGACACAGAAGTCTTTGTGGTTGTCACCTTAACCTTACAGGGTTGTTGCCTGGAAGAGGGGTTGATTGTTAAGCCACCTTAGGAACTGTAATTCTATGAAGGGAAGGGGGCTTCCTCTCAGAACACTTAACTGATAATAATAATAGTAATGATAATAATAATAATTTATTATTTATACCCCACCCACTCTGGGCGGCTTCCAACAAAGTATTAAAATACAGTGGTCTGTTAAACATTAAAAGCTTCCCTAAACAGGACACCTTCAGATGTCTTCTAAAAGTCTGGTAGTTGTTCTTCTCTTTGACATTTGGTGGAAGGACATTCCACAGGGCGGGTGCCACTACCAAGAAGGCCCTCTACCTGGTTCCCTGTAACTTGGCTTCTCACAGTGAGGGAATCGCCAGAAGGCCCTTGGCGCCGGACCTCAGTGTCCGGGCAGAATGATGGGGGTGGAAACTCTCCTTCAGGTATACTGGACCACAGCTACTGGGATTGTTTGGGGGAAGCCATGACTGTTGAAGTGGTATCCTAGTGCTTTAAATATGTAGTGCGGATGTGGCCCAAATGTTGCATCAAGGAGTGCTTCAGCTCAGCATTCCTAAAATCTTAGAGTTGGAAAGGACCCAAGAATCATCTAGTCCAACGGTTTGGAAACTTCAGCTAGTGCAGAATTCAGCGGCCAGGTTGCTCACTGGAGCAAGATGGTTTGAGCATATTACACCAATCCTAAAGGGATGTGGGTGGTGCTGTGGTCTAAACCACAGAGCCTAGGGCTTGCCGATTGGAAGATTGGCAGTTCGAATCGCCGCAATGGGGTGAGCGCCTGTTGTTCGGTCCCAGCTCCTGCCCACCTAGCAGTCCCACTGTTGAACAGCTCTCCCTGTTAGTAGGTTCTTCCTGATGCTAAGTCAGAATCTCCTTTCTTGTAACTAGGAGCCATTGGCTCAGGTCTCTGGAGCAGAAACTTTCTCCATCCTCCATGTGGCAGCCCTTTAGATATCTGAATATGTCTATCATATCTCCTCTCAGTTTCCTCTTTTCAGGCTGAACATACCCAGCTCCTTCAACCATTCCTCATAAGGCATGGTTTCAAGACTCTTGATCATTTTGGTTGCCCTCCTCTGCCGACGTTCCAGTTTGTCAATAGCCTTCTTCAACTGTGGCACCCAGAACTGGACACAGGACTCCAGGTGGGATCTGATCAAGGCAGAATAGAGTGGGACTGTTACTTCCCTTGACTGAGACACAGTGGAATGGTCTCCCTCAGGAGGTGGTGGACTCTCCTTCCTAGGAGGTTTTTAAGCTGAGGTTGGATGGCCATCTGTCATGGATGCTTTAGCTGAGATTCCTGCATTGAAGGGGGTTAGATTAGATGATCCTCGGGGTCTCTTCCAACTCTACAATTCTAGGAGAGCACTGTTAATTTTGCCAGTAGCTACCACTGCCTTTTGTGGGAATGAATTCTGTAGTTTAACTATGCACTTAGTGATGTATGGAAGTGAGAGCTGGACCATAAAGAAGGCTGATCGCCAAAGAATTGATGCTTTTGAATTATGGTGCTGGAGGAGACTCTTGAAAGTCCCATGGACTGCAAGAAGATCAAACCTATCCATTCTGAAGGAAATCAGCCCTGAGTGCTGATGTTGGGAAAGATGGAGGGCACAAGGAGAAGGGGACGACAGAGGACGAGATGGTTGGACAGTGTTCTCGAAGCTACCAGCATGAGTTTGACCAAACTGTGGGAGGCAGTGGAAGACAGGAGTGCCCGGTGTGCTCTGGTCCATGGGGTCACGAAGAGTCGGACACAACTAAACAACAACAAAAACTTGTCCCCGGCCCTAGCATCTTCTTCCAATGTCCAGAAGCAACCCTATAATATATTATGTAAGAGAAGATGAGAGTGTCCCAGAGCATATGCTGAGTGCCTGTTGCCCACCCAATGTTTTTATCCCATCCTTCTTCCAATGAGTTCAAAAAGTGCACACCATCTGCTTGCTCCCCTCATTTTTGTGACACTTTGAGGGAGGTTTGGCTGAGGGATGTGCTCTGACGCCCTGTTACTTTATAAACTCCCTAAGAGAATGTAGATTTGAACCCAGATTCACCCAGACTAAGTCCAACACTCCACCTACTAGACCACACTGCTGTCAGCTCTCTCTTACTACCCATCAACAGAGCAAGCAACCCCCACCCCCCACCCCACAGACAAGAGAGAGTCTTTGGACCCCTTACAGCCTAGCAGATACACTGCGGCAAGAGGAATGCCCCAACAATATGTTAAATCTGTTGGTCGTGTGGCATCCCAGATATTCCTTCTGTGTTTGCTGTAATAGACTAAGCACAGAAGCTTAGGATCGTGGAGCTGGAAGGGACCATAGAGGCCATGTAGGCGAACCCCTTGTTCAATGCAGAATCTGCAATGATCCAGTGACATCACTGACAGATGGCTGGCCAGCCTCTGCTTAAATAACTCCAGAAAAAGAGAGCTTACCACCTCCCGAGGAAGACTGTTCCATAGCCAAATGGCTCTTATCATTAGGAAGCTTCTCCTAATGTTTAATTCAAATCTGCTTCCTTACATTGTTTCTAGTCCAGCCCTCCGGAGCAACGAAAGAACAATCCAGCTCCGTCATCTTCCGAGTGACAGCTCTGTGGATATTTGAAGAGAGCTCCTCTCTGAGATTTATTGACACCAACAAAGTAAAAGTGAAGCCATTTCGTCTCCTTTAAGAATGAAATGGAGACTCCCACCACCTATCTAACCTGCTTTTACAAAGCTCTCCTAAAACGGGGGGGGGGGGGGGGTCATCCCCATCTTCAGCTCCTTCACGCTCCCCATTCAATATGGGTGAGGTCACAAGTGCTGGAGCTGTCCAGCACCACGGAGTGCTGAAAAGCTCACAGATTCCCATTCATTCCGACAGCCTGCAGTTAAGAAGAACTCCCCACAGGGGGAGAGTTTTGCAAACACCGCAGGAAATGAATTGCTGTCAGTTTCCCACGGGATCTAAGCGCTAAACTACGGAGAGCTCCCCTGCTTTAATCCCACCATTCATAAAATGGCCAAGGCTATTGAAAAAGGCAAGACAAAATTGGCAACCACTGGGCACAATCCGGCCCAGCCTAAGCATGTTTAAGATCCACTGCGTTTAATGGGAGAGTTCAACCGTGTTTAACTCTATCCTCCTGAAGCCAACAGGATTTCAAAGCAGCTTAACTCTGTTTGCTATTGCAGATGGTAGGCGAGCACGGTGTGAACTTGACAACCAGATATATAAGCTTGGCTGCTATGTGCCATTGAGAGCAATGGGGCTTACTTCCTGGTAAACAGTTTTAGGGTCACTTCAGGAGACTGCAACATGGAAGGAATGATAACTCACACAAAAGGAAATAAAACTGTTTATAGCCAGTAGAACTTATTTCTAAGTAGATTTGGTAAGAATTGTGTGATAGCAACCCACTCCTCCGGTCTCTTTCGCCCCCATACCCTCGGTGTGTGAACTCGATAAGATTTGTATCTAGAGCATGTATTGATCTTCAGGCAGGTATATTGGAAGCGACTGCAACTGTCTCTTTATACACAAGGCTGAATACGTCCAACACAGCTTGACTATGTGCTAACTGGGACCAGGGTAGAGAGAAGACGGTCGCTCAGTTCAATGCGTTGCGTAGGTATAAAGATCAACAGAAAGTCTCGAGTAGTGTTGAGGTTAGTATCATAGCAATGCTGGACGCAGCATAGCATGCAGTTGTGGCACAATAGTTCAGTCAAGTTCATTGCAAAGTTGTAGAATCACACTGTGCACCCTGTAGCTTTTAGGGCTGACAAAGTACAACACGGAACGAAGCTGGACTGTTTGCAAGTTAAGCTCGAATGACAGAGGATGGATCTATCAATAGTTATTCGCTATGGTACTTAAATGGAGACTCTGTGTTTAATGAGAGTATACCAGACATTGCCAGGGAGCAAGAACAGGGGGGTCTACAGCCTTTAAGCTTGGCTAGTGAGCTTCCTATAGGCATCTAGTTGGCCACTCTTGGAAAAATGATTCTGGACTAACCAGACCTTTCGGTCTGATCCAGCCGGGCTTATCTTACGAACCAGATAGAGGCTTGTGTGACTTGGAGGGAGGTTTGAATCTTGGGACTTCAGAAAGTGAAAACGGGGAGCACGGTGGAATCTGGTATTCCTTTAGAAGTATGGGACAGCCTTAGGATGAGATCCGAGGTGGAGATTCAGGTTCTATTTGGGAGGTTAGCAGTGTGCAATGTATCTTAAATAAACAAACAAGCAAACTTTTGGCAGGCTCCGGTGGTTCTGCATACTTTCTCCCTGTGTGCTCCAGAAGAGATGTAAGAAGGGATCGATCCCTGGAGGCAAATCGCCACCCGCACAACTGCTCTCTCAGCCTGTCAAAAGCAGCCAGAACCTCGCATCCCCAAAATAAGGCTGCACAACGCCATGCGCAATCCCTCTCCCCGTCCCATCGCTGCTGGGACGCGCGCAAAGGGCTCAAGCCCTGCCCCGCACGCGCTCACCTTACGCACCCGCGCGCGTCTTCCTGTTACCTGAATTCCTGAGCTTGCGGTTCTTGAACACCGAGATAATGACCAGCAGGCTGCCCGCGATATCCACCACGGTGGTGAAGATCAGCACGCTGGACAGCGCCGCGACTACCCAGCCCGGCCGGGGGTCTGCTGCCCCAGCCGCCGCCCCCGCTGCTGCTGCTTCTCCTCCAGCCGCCTCCGCTTCTGCATTGGCCGCCGCCTCGGCCTCCCCTCGCTGGGAGAAGCCGAAGCCCCCTCGACCGCCCAGCCCGCAGCAGTTCCTTAAGGAGCCATTCTCCAGCATCGCGGACCCCTGCGCCCCGAGCCCGGCCCTCGCTGCGCTCCCTCTGCTCGCATCGGAAAGAGGCGCCTCCGGGACTTCCCCTCCTCTCCTTGCCCCGTCCCAGGTGCGCTGCCTCCGGTGACTGCCCGGCTCCCGCCAGCGCCAAGGGTTTTAATAGACGGCTTCCCACTCGCCAGGCTCCGCCCCTCGCACTTGGCTCTTTTGCTAAAAAAAGGAAAGCAGGCGGGGCTCCAGCCCAATCCCCGCCCCCTCTCGTCCGACTCCTGTAAGGGAAAAGGGGACCATGGGGAGTGGGAGGAGGGGTCAAGGCGCCAGGCCCCGCCCACTGGCCCACGGCCCCGCCCCCCACGTAGGCGGGGCTTGCCAGGCTGCGAGGGAACTTTTTCTTCGCTGCCTTTCAGTTCGCCGGCAGCCTCCGAAGAGGGAAGGCGCGCGGGTGGGAAGGTCTACCTTGCTCCTTGCACGCCGACACGGAGTGACACACGCCGATTACTCACCGGATTAGCTGTGTGGAAACGCGGACGGAGGAGGAGGAGGAGGAGGAGGAGGAGGAGGAGGAGAACAGCACGCGTTTTGGTGCGCGGAAGGGAAGAAGTGTCCAGGAGGACTGGGAGGGGAGCAACGGCGGGACTGAAAATCGCAATTGTTCGTATTGTTGGCAGATGCGCGCTATTTTGGAAAACGCTGCAAAGAAATAGGAGAGAAATAGGGGGCGGCTGCACGTGTTTCAAACGCACGCCGCTCCCCAAGAATCCCAGGAGCTGCATTTTATCCCTTACAGAGCTATGTTTCCCAGCACCCTTAGCAAACTATAGTGCCCAGGATTCTTGGGGCGTGTGCGTGCTTTAAATGCATGCTGTGTATGCAGCCACAGGCGCAGGTTAGAAACAGATCGTTTGCAAAGTTTGAATAATCACATTTTAACAAAAGTTAAACAAGCAGAGTGGGTTCCAAAGTGTGTGTTTGTGATGTACATTGGATGGGTCAATAAAAGAATCTTCTGTGTCTGATATTACAATATTCCCAAACATAGCTGCATAAGATGAGCCCAGATGGATCAGGTTAAAGTTCCACGTTGTGCAGCATCCTGTACTCTTGCAGTGTCCGGTCAGATGCTTCTGCGAGGTCCACAGCACAGGCATTAACGCAACACACACACTGTATCTCCCTCACATTTGGAATTCAAAAAGTCCTGCCTCGAAACTACTGGAGAACAGCTGTCCGCAGACATGCCATGGATGCTCAAGTTGAGATTCCTGCATTGCAGGGGCTTAAACAAAGACCCTTGATGTCCCTTCCAACACTTCCAGTTCTGTGATTCTGTTTCCATTGTCAAACAACTCCTCCAGAAATGTCATAGTCCCCTCTGAACTGGTGGCTGTTACTCTGAGTGAGAGTCTTTGCATTGCACACCAACATACTTCTAAGGTTCCAATCTTATGCACGCTTACCTTGGGGAAAGGTCCCACCAAATGCAGTGGGATTTTCTCCTGAATGGGCAGGTATGGGATTGTGCTGTAAAGCTGAAATCTCAAACATGCTTACTAGGGCAGCTGTGAAGAACCTGTATGCGCCTCCAGATATCGCTGCTCACCAACTCCCATCAGCCAGAGACAGCACAGCCAATAGCCATGAATGACTGGTGTTGTAGCCCCCCAAAATATCTGGAGGAGACCAGATTGGTGAAGCATGGCATACACCTATGATAGGGTGGGCAATCCATGACCTCCAAAAGTGGTTGGGCTCCAACTCCCGTAAGCCCCCACCAGCCTGGTCAATGGTCAGGGATGGTGGAACTGGGCACCCAGTTTTCTGTGACGATCACACAGGGTCCCGTGATGTTTCACCGTCTATTGATCCCTGTGCCACCACTTTATTTCTCACTGCCACCACCCAGGCCCTACCTGGTAGAATACTGAGTCCAGTCAGGGTTAAATCGGAACACAAACTTCTGTTTATTTATTGCAGTTTAACAAGCGTGTGGTTTCATAAACACTATCGGTCAATTACAATCGTGGGGTGCCTATCCAGACCTGTAACTTCCGCTACCTGCTCTCACTCACTAAACCACCTCTCAGATATTTACTCATCTTCCTAGATCCTAACTGTTCCTGACTCAGCTTATTTCGCTACACTAACTCAACCTACCCACAGACTCTATCCCAATTCACTCCCACTCCAACCAATCACCCAACTCCCAATGAACTCCTCCCTTGGCCCCTCCCAGAGCTGGTTTTATAGTCCCTCTGACTCCACCCCCGGGTTCTGATTGGGTAACCTGTTTAACTATTTCACCTCCAGCACTCTCATATGTTAACGTCACACCTTGTACTAAGGAATACACACCACTGGATATGCTGCAAGTGAGTGTGCCCTTTTGAGCACAGTAATAGTTATTCCAAAGCACATGGGCTCAATTTCACAGCAGCTCTATATTTCATCTGTCTCGCCTTATTGTAAACACATTTACTTGGAGGCAGGCCCTTTCTTCGTTCAGCTGGGATTGCATCCTTCTAAAAGCTTCAGCCTTTCATGGAGATAAAGAACTTCACTTTCTCAATTTAGTTTAGTGCATGCCTTTGTCCAACCAAGTACCATGTGGAATCCTGGTTTCTCTGGCCCTGGGTCTTTGACTTTAACAACATGGTAACACCAAGGTCGCACGTTCAGTCCCCATATGGGACAGCTGCATATTCCTATATTGGTGAGGGTTGGACCAGATGATCCTCAGGGTCCCTTCCAACTCTGTGATTCTTCCTCTATCGCAACATCCTGATGTCTAGAACTGTAGCCAGAGATGTTCTTGTTCACACAAATATTAAATTGCATAAGTCACAGCTCCTGATCCTTCCACTTTGTCAACACTCCCAACCATGGTAGATGCATATATTACTCAAAACTGCACACAAAAACGTTCGTTAGAAGAAAGTGACCCTAAAACGCTGGTGGATTTTCATGAGAAATTTGCAGAACGCTGCAGAAATGCAGAGAGTTGGATTTAACATTGGAGAAACGAGAGAATTTAAATTGTCGGATTTCCCTTATTCTGAAACCATGCTTGTGAGTATGCAGCCTCTGTGCTACTCCTTCTCCCCTGCCTCCCAACAACCACATGTTTAATTAGGGGTTTAAACCCCAATTAAAAACTGTGTCCAGTCCAGATCCTGTTTGGGTCAACCATTGGATCCTTTCAGGTCAGGCTATTCCTTTTATCAGATGGGAGCTGCTCCAAAGCATCACATTAGGACCCAAATCAAATTGGGGTGTGTGTGTGTGCACATTCCAAAGGTAAAATCCAACTCTTTCATCACCCGTTGTTTCTCATCCACAACAGACGCCCCAGGGAGGATGCCAAATTATTAAAGCTATTTTTGGAATACACATTCAATTTCTTATGGCAATACGCCCTAGTATATTTGGCAACAGCTAGGATGATCTAAAGCTGGTTCTCATGATACAGCTCCTGGCGGGCGGAGGGGTGCGGGTGGGGGCTGTTGCTAGAAGCCGTTTCTGTGTGGAGGTTGATCCCTCTCTAACAGGATATTTTATTTGTATTTCCTATCTTAGTACGCTGTCCTAAATATATGCGGCATAGATGCAAATTGGTGAGGTGCAGAAAAAGGGCAGCCAAAATGATCAAGGGGCTAGAGCAGGCATAGGCAAACTCGGCCCTCCAGCTGTTTGGGGACTACAGTTCCCATCGTCCCTGACCACTGGTCCTGTTAGCTAGGGCTGATGGGAGTTGCAGTCCCAAAACATTTGGAAGGCCGAGTTTGCCTATGCCTGGGCTAGAGGAACTCCCTAAGACAGTGGTTCTCAACCTGTGGGTCGCCAGATGTTGTTGGACTACAACTCCCATCATCCCTGAGCTCTGGCCTTGCTAGCTAGGGATGATGGGAGTTGTAGTTCAACAACATCTGGCGACCCACAAGTTGAGAAAGGCTGCCCTAAGAAGAAAGGTTGCAGCTCTGGGGATTTTTTTAGTTCAGCAAAAAGGAATGAGCAAAGCAGGACATGATAGAGGTATAAAGGTTGGACGGCCATCTGTCATGGATGCTTTAGCTGAGATTCCTGCATTGCAGAGGGGTTGGACTAGATGAACCTCAGGATCCCTTCCAACTCTACCATTCTATGATTCTATGATTATGCAGGTAAAAAGGTAAAGGACCCCTGGACGGTTAAGTCCAGTCAAAGGTGACTAGTCGAACCGCCAACCTTCTGATCAGCAAGTTCAAGAAGCTCAGTGGTTTAGACCACAGCGCCACCCGTGTCCCTATCAGTGTCTATCAGTGTAGCTACTACTGATGGTGAGAGGCTGTAGAGCCCTGAAAGCTATCCTGCTCACATCCTCCATGTGGGATTCCCATGGGCACCTGATTGGTCACCAAAGTACAGAATGTCATTTTATTTTATTTGTTCAAAATCATTGATATGCGGCCTTTCATTAAACAGCAATGGTTTCCAATAAATAGTAAGAAGAAAAATTTTAAATGCAATACATATATGTTCATCGGGGTTTCTTAAAGCTGGAAACAAAGGCCAAGGAATGCCTGGGCAAGTGGTGGGAGCAACCCTATAGCAAGATGCTCCAGGGTGGGTAGGTTAGGATCCACTGGTTCCCTGGCTGAGCTGGGAGGATCCCTGGCTGAGCTGATCGCTGGCTGAGCTGTGCAGTTGAACTGCCTGCACCACTCTAAATCCAGACCCCCCCCCACACTCTCCTTTCATCCGCAGTGCTACTATTATGCAGAAGACTAACCAGCACTGAGTGTCCTCTGCTTGAAAATAAGAAGTGTAGGAATAATGGAGACAGGAGGTTGAATGCAGGTGAGCTGTGCAGAAGCATGCTGGCAAGCATGCTCCAAGCAAGCTGCCGGCTAGCTCTGCCAAGGCTCCTTTTATTAGCAGAAGTCAACAATTGGAAACAGTAGTGAAACCACCCTGAACTTAATGTATTTCCATCTAAGCACATTTCCAGCATTGGCAAATACATGTGTCAGCAGGTGTTTCCCTCAAAGGTGTTTTCCTTGATACTTGATTACGTCTGTGTCCCTGGTCATGCTCCAGCCAAGTGATATGTCTAACAAATTGTGAGAGGACAAAAGGTCAGGCGGAGAACCCTGTTTTCTAGCCAAGAAGGTGAAAGGTCAGGGAAAGCAGGCGCAACCCTCCTTGACATACTGTTGCACGTCTGGTGCGAGGTGTGCCTTCGCAAAGCGGAGCACTACCTCCACAAAGAAGTCCAAACTGTGCACTGAGATGAAATTGATCCTGTGGGCTCTATAAACGATGCATATTAAGCAAGCAAGCCTAATAGCTAGTCTTTTTTTATATACGGTATATAAATCTGATTCAATTTCTGCTAATCTGACAGAAAAGCTAAGAACTGTATATGGCCCAGAATCACTGTCTCTGATGACTGGAAAGCATTCTTAGCAGCTGTTTTGGTTTCTTGAGAGTCCACAGCCAGTAACTAGATCTTGGTAACCACAGGGGGAAGCAGTGCTGTTGAACAAGGAGGACACCAGGAACTTGACATTCTGCAGAAATTGAATTCTAGGCTCAGTGTCATGTTTTGTAGGGGGGAGTTGCAACGTATCATTGTGAGTTGAGGGTTGAGGGTTGAGGTTAGGCTGCATGCTTGTGTCCCTTCCAGTTCTTGGATCCAGCAAAGGTTCCATTGCTAGAATAGCCACTCGAGCTTCTTGTTGAGATAATGGCTCCCTAAGGACGGGTTGTTATGGGAACAAAGGAAGCGTTGGGATGCTGACGGGGAGACGGGGGCATTTGCCAGGCCCCCAGCTGGCTCCAGCCACTGGCCGGCAGCCGGGCGAACACCGGTTCCCGGTACAGCATCAATCAGCGACACGAGCCTCCGAAACCTTCAGAGGACTGTGCACGCTCTTATCAGCAGAGTGAATAACTTCTCACAACGGAAGTGGAGGACAGAGACGTTGTGTAAGCATTATTTATAGGCGTTTATTCAGCATAGTTCAGGAACAAAGGAAAAACATGTCTGCCTCCCTTCTGTGTCCAACAAACAGCAACATAGCAAAAGCAATATACAAACGGATGTTCCCAGCAGACTGCTGGAATGTAAACAGGCATGTGACACACAACAGTCATGCCTGTTCCCTTTTAAGGTGGAATGGAACTATATCCTAACAGGAAGTAGCTCCGCACCAGAGGGCAAGTGCGTAGATCTATCCCCCTCTCCCTTAACTGGCTGGTAGCCAGAGGGAAGAAAGGAGAGTTGTGTGAAAGAGAGCTGGAAGCAGGCTGCAGGCAGAAGCCTGTGAGGGAGAGATGTGCTTGATTTCTGCTGGAACCAAGGCTGTGGCTGTGGGGAAAGCAAGCCCTTTTGGGGGGTGTTGAGCCCCTCCATCATAGGCCCAGGTTGTACAAATGTGTAAATAAACCATATATCCTAAAGAAACCACAGTCTCTGCTGACCCTCATTCCAATAAATAATAATAAATAAATAATTTATTTATATCCCGCCCTCCCCAGCTGAAGCTGGGCTCAGAGCGGCTAACAACAATAAAAGTAACACAGCATTATAAAATCAATTCATTTTAAAATCAATTCAAAATCAAATTAATGGCAGCCATTGGGCTAGAGTTCTGTGAGGATTACCAAAGGAGGTGGGTCAGACTGTGTCTTGGCCAAAGACCTGGTGGAACAGCTCTGTCTTGCAGCCCCTGCAGAAAGATGTCAAGTCCCGCAGGGCCCTGATCTCCTGCGGTAGGGCGTTCCACCAGATCGGGGCCACAGCCGAAAAAGCCCTGGCTCTGGTTGAGGCCAGCCTAACCTCTCTGTGGTCCAAGGAAACTAAACTCTGAATAAGTGCTGAGTAAGTCTCTGGAATCTCACATCGCTTGGAGATTGGGGTGGCATGCAACCATATATTTGGACCTGACTGCTACTCCTCTTACTCATTTTGCTGGGAGTTTATATGGTCCGGGGTGATGGGAGTTGTAGAGATGGGCACCATGCTGGACCCAAGTGCTCTCGCCACAATGCACTGGCAGTGCTATTCTACCATCAATGGCTGTCAGGATGTGTTTGCATCTCCCAATGTCTGTCTTTGTGCCGATTCACACAGTCACCAATTGACCTTTTATCACCTGACGGTTTGAAGTTGAGCATGAGAGTGGCCTTGACATAGAAGTAGGGTGGTGGGGTTTTTTTTGAGAAATCATGAAAGCTCAGTGTGCAGTCTGTAATGCTGCCTCCAGACATTCGGACCATCCCTTGATTTTGGAGCCATTCACACATGCGTGAATGCGGTGACATCAAGAAGCAGGAGAAGATGGCACATTGGTACATGATGCTGAGATATAGTGGTTGGCTCAAGTACACACAGCAAGCTTCATGGATGAGCTCACGAACCCAGATATCTCACTCTGTCCAATGCTTGAAACATATGAGAAGGTAAAAAGAGCCCTGCAGGATCACAACAGGCTTATCTAGGTCATCATCATCTTCTCATGATGGTCAACTAAAGCAGAGCACGAGCACAATAACACTACTGCTTGTGGTATCCTGCAAATAGCATTCAAAGGCAAGCTGATATTGGTGGTATTATATAGCCATCATCACCAGTGGCTGTTGATAGCCACATTCCCCCATGAGTTTGCCCAATTGCCTTCTCAAGTTCTCCAAGCTTGTGGTCATCGCTACGTCCAGTGGGTAGCATATTCCACAGATTAAATATGCACCGCGTGAAGAGTGTAGTAGGTAAACAGTCCTGATTCTCTCACTTGGCAGCTTCATTAGATAGTTCTGGATCCTACTATTTTGAGAGGAGAAAGACTTCTGATGATTCCCTTTCTCCACACTAAACCACTGAGCCTCTTGGGCTTTCCGATCAGAAGGTGAGTGGTTTGAATCCCCATGACGGAGTGAGCTCCCATTGCTCTGTCCCAGCTCCTGTCCAACCTAGCAGTTCGAAAGCACACCAGTGCAAGTAGATAAATAGATACCGCTGTGGCAGGAAGGCAAATGGCATTTCTGTGCCTTCTGGCTTCCGTCACGGTGTTCCATTGAGGCAGAAGCTGTTTAGTCCTGCTGGCCACATGATCCAGTGGACAAATGCTGGCTCCCTCGGCCTGAAAGTGAGATGAGCACCGCACACCTTAGTTGCCTTTGACTGGACTTAACTGCCCAGGGGTCCTTTACCTTTATCTTTAGTGTTATCCTTCTTAGGTGAAAGGGCATCCGCACTGCTCCGCTGAAAATTCTCTTGTGTTCAGTCTGGCTTGGAGCTTTCTCATAAGTGATGTTCGACCAGATGGACCTTTGACCTGAACTTTTTCGGTCCTTTAGAGGTCCGAAGGCTGCTCCAGCAGAGGTTGGTAGAGGGGACCTTCTGACATTCATTAATTCCTTGTACGGCCTGAAAATCCAAGATAAGGTAATCAAGCACTGGAAACATCTGCGTAATCCTCCTTTATCTCCTTCATTGAACAGGGTAGATAGCATTGGGTTTTTAGTTCATGCCTTAATTAAGGAGTCCATGTAATCTGCCTCTTATCTTAACTGTCTCTCCTCAGCCTTGGGAGTTTCAGAATCTGGTGAGGATAGGTTGCTTTTAACTAGGAACTCTTAGGCAGCCTTTGGGAAGAGCCCAAGATGGACCTGGAATCCAGAGGTGCACATTAGGAAGAAGGAAAATTCCTCTTACCCACCTGGCAAGAGAATGTGTGTGTTGTTCAAACTCCCTTAGTGGGGAAATGTTTTGCAAAAAAATCAGATAAGCAACTATCGGCTGAGAAATCCTTTGGTCAGCTAGCACTCTTACTTTGGCTTTAATTGCTGTGAGGGTTTTGCTTTGTTTTGTTTCCTGGTATGTTATTCTTCTGTAGTCCATTGATTCCAAGCATTTCTTGGAGCACTAATTCATCAACAGCAATAAATATATTCATTCACTCCCATGTCACATAGTAAAGCTGTCTTCAGTGTACAGCTAACTACTCAGTCCCCCTGCCCCCCCCCCCGTTCAGAAGTCAATTTATGGAGTTTCTTTTCTCCTGCCTAGAGCTGCTTAATTGATTGACTCACTGCAGTTCATTTTCATGCGACCTAACTGATTTCCCACTCTCCATACCTGAAATAAAGGGAGTATTTTTTTGTGCTATGATCCTTTACTTATCTCTTGCGGGAGAAGGGTTGCGTGAAACACACACACACACACACACACACACACACACAAAACATTCTGCTTTCCACTACAGTGGTGCCTCGGGTTAAGTACTTAATTCGTTCCGGAGGTCCGTTCTTAACCTGAAACTGTACTTAACCTGAAGCACCACTTTAGCTAATGGGGCCTCCTGCTGCCACCACACTTTCTGTTCTCATCCTGAAGCAAAGTTCTTAACCTGAAGCACTATTTATAGGTTAGCAGAGTCTGTAACCTGAAGTGTATGTGGCCCAAGGTACCACTGTATCTAGTTCTTAAAGCAATGTTCAATTATTTAAAAATATAATCAAAATTTAAAACATAAATTATGGGGGCAAAGCTATGACAAAATCATCTCAGATAAGCAACTGAGAATGCAGCAGGTCTCCCTCTCTGCTGGACTCACCTACATGAATTCCCCAACCCCAGCTCAGCCAAAGATATGCCAATGTGTAAGTCCCCCCCCCCCTGGGGTGGGACCAGAAAGGAGAGATCCTACGCTTGTTCCGCTTGGTGATGTGACCTGGGAAACCAAATTAGAGCACTGTTTTAAAGGCTCGTTTCCCCTCTGCCTGGTTTAGGCAGAGCAGCAGCTGTAGCCCCTGTAGACTTCGGTCTTGTGTAATTTTATACCCTCCAACATTTCTCAGATGAAAATAGGGACGTCCTATTCAACAACAACGGACACAGGTGGCGCTGTGGGTTAAACCACAGAGCCTAGGGCTTGCTGATCAGAAGGTCGGCGGTTCGAATCCCCACGATGGGGTGAGCTCCCGTTGCTCGGTCCCTGCTCCTGCCAACCTAGCAGTTCGAAAGCACGTCAAAGTACAAGTAGATAAGTAGGTACCACTCCAGCAGGGAGGTAAACGGTGTTTCCGTGCGCTGCACAGGTTCACCAGAAGCGGCTTAGTCATGCTGGCCACATGACCCGGAAGCTTTACGCTGGCTCCCTCGGCCAATAAAGCGAGATGAGTGCCGCAACCCCAGAGTCGGCGCCGACTACTGGTCAGGGGTCCCTTTACCTTTTTATTCAGCAACAACAACATCTATACCCTGCCCATCTGACTGGGTTGCTCCAGCCACTCTGGGTGACTTGCAACATATTGTTATAAGAAAAAACTGCTCCTTTTCCCTTATGGGGTATCCAAGAGCCTGTACAGAGTCCTTACGTGGGTTCCCTATTGGCAGGAGAAAATAAGAGAGGTCAACCAAAATATATTGAGAAGCAAAGTGGCTAGTAAGCCTGATCTTTATTAACTGATGCAACAGGGTTCCCACTCACCACACACAGGAGGGAGGAGAGAACCCTGAACAATGGTACACAAGCTCTTATATAGACTTTTGAAATTTCCCACCCTGTAGCCCATGACCACCCTCCTGAAACATCATACATAAATCACAGAAGGAGGCAGTCTACAGCAGAGGAGGCAGTCTACAGCAGAAATCCTGTTTGCCAGGATACCTGATAATGCACTGATTGCATTACCTGGGCAGTCTGGCCATTCTTTTGTGATGATTAATACTTTACTTCCTGAATGCAGGTCACAGGCTCCCACCCTATTCATACACAAATATGCCCTTAAGACAGGATATGTGAGCAAAAGACAATGGGGAGGCTTTCCCATTTCCTTGTTCCTTGCAGAGGAATAGATTGAGGTCAATTTGGGAGAGTCAAAATGGCTTCAGGATTGCTCTCCTGTACTATTTCAGACCTTAGGATTCTCATAACAATATATAAAAATATAATAAAACATTCAACATTATATATATATATATATATATATATATATATATATATATATAACCCTTCCCCTTACAGAGCTGCCTTCAGATGGCTTGGGGTGGTCAGACACACTGGCTTAAATTACCATATTTTTCGCTCTATAAGACGCACGAGACCACAAGACACACCTAGTTTTTGGAGGAGGAAAACAAGAAAAAAATATTCTGAATCTCAGAAGCCAGAACAGCAAGAGGGATCGCTGTGCAGTGAAAGCAGCAATCCCTCTTGCTGTTCTGGATTCTGGGATAGCTGCGCAGCCTGCATTCGCTCCACAAGACGCACACACATTTCCCCTTACTTTTTGGGAGGGGGAAAAGTGAGTCTTATAGAGCAAAAAATACAGAATGCTATCTTGCTTTGCACCAGTTTCCTGCACATAGGATTGCTCCCTAAACCTCAAACATTTGGAAACTTCAGAAATTTAAAGCACCAGTTCTTTTTTTATTTATTTTTAAACCACCAGAGAAGCATTCATGATGCAAAAGCCTCCTGAGGGGAAAAATGGTTATGAACCAAGCATCTGAAACTAAGCAGGGGCACTGAATGAATCACTGCTAGTATACGGGAGTTTCCACAGAATTTGGCCTAGTTTATCTTTATTTTTAAAAAATGCACCTCAAAAATAACTTTCAAAGCAATTTCACTCACTGCAACAGACAAACGCAAAAGCAACAACACAGGTCTAACCCTACCATTTGAGACGTAGGAGGGGTATTTCTTGGCTATGCTATCATTTTGTGAGTTTCCTGTCCCAACAGTTTAGCAGTCCTAAGAAGACATTTCAGGGAAATTAATAGCCAAGGACAACCCGATGCTTGAAAAATCAATGTGTGTTGTTGTATTCAAAGGGTGTCTAGTACAGTCAATTCCTGTTCTTGGATGCCTCACAAATATTATTATTGTTTTCAAGACGGCTGAGAGCCAGTTTTACTGGAGAAAGAAGTGTGCTTTGTTGAAAGAAAAGGAAAAAATAAAAGAGAACAATTTGTCTTGTTCTGGCCAAACATATTGATCAGCTGTGCAATGCTTGAATTAAATGAACCTCGGGTAGCGTTAGAGCGAAGAAGAGCCTGGTTGGATTCCATCAGTAGCCCATCTTCTCCAGAATATTCTTCTTGTTGTGTTTTACCTACCAGATGCCTTTGAGAAGTCCACAAGAAGGAGGACCTGAGCGCAACTGTACTCTCACTCCTTGTAATTGCGTGGCACGTTCCCGCCGCCCCCAGTGGAAATAAAGACACATGACACAATTATTAAGGTCAATGGACTAAATAAGGCCACAACTTTATTGGTTACAGGTGATGAGCGGTATTGGCTTAGGCATTGGTCCTAACCGACTATATCTGACTCCAGCCCGTCCGCTTGAAGTCCGGGAAAGGTTAACCACCAATAGGGGGAGTCCTGCTAATGCACATCAACTAGGAACTCCCCCGGGGTCACTGCTAAGGGGGCGTGCCTTAGGCCCTCACCTCCATAGGCTTCGGACAGGGCCACTCACCTCACAGAGTGTTTGTTGTGGGGGAGGAAGGGAAAGGAGAATGTTAGCCGCTTTGAGACTCCTTAAAGGGAGTGAAAGGCGGGATATCAAATCCAAACTCCTCTTCTTCTTCAATAAGAGAGGGAGGGAGGGAAATTACATAGTTTTAACTATAGAATGAAGGAAGGGAGGGGTTTATTTCTTCCATGGCACAGATTTTTTTTAAATGTTTAATGTTTTTATTTTTTTATCAACAACCAAAAAACAAACAGTGAAATTCCCCAGGCGGCTGATACATTGGGTATACATAATCCATAACAACATATTCAAATCAACCATACGTACAATTTTATATACGTTAACACTCCTCCATCCACAAGGTTTATTTAACTTTTAACATTTTAATTGCCCCAAATTGTTCAAACCTACCCAAATAATTCAATATCTTCTCAAACCAACCCTCCCCTTTCTCACTGACCTTAAACCCTTTCATTCTGTGTATCTTCACAGTTAGATATTCTAAAATTATAATATTATTCAGTTTTTTCCTCCATTGGTTTACCCCTAGCTCTTCTGCAATTTTCTAGTTACTTACTATAACCTGTCTGGCTGCAGTTACCATCAATTTTACCCATTTACTCTTTTGTTTTTAACTCGGTGCTACTCAGACTAATAAGAACCATTAATTTAGATATTCCCACCTTCCTACCCACAATCCCTGATATTTCTACCATGGGACAGATAAAAACTCCTTGTTGAAGAAAAATATGTGGGGCTGTTATGCTCCCGCTGCTTTCGAGGTATACATGATGAGCCACCATGAATTAACAATTTGTTGTTGGAAAATAAATGTCTCAGTGGCATCAACAGTTGTCTGAAATGTCCAAGAGCTAAGACGCAACAGCATCTGTCTCTGCATGGTTCAGATGGAAAAAGCAAACAAATAAATAATGACTATATTCTAAAACGACAGGTGCACATTGTGGTGCCCATGTCAATAGCGTTAATGGTGGTGATGATGATGATACATATTTCAGCCTGCTCTTCTGCTGTACCCAGATCAGAATAATCATCATAATAAAAGAAGATATAAGATACAAATAAATAATTTACATCAGGCTGAAGCAGAGGGGGAAACAGAAGGGATGTCAGGTCGCTCCTTCAGCACAGCTGAGGGACTGGCAACGTTTGGTACCTCCTCTCCTTGAACTCTCCTGTCCATTAGAACACATTGTAACCATGAACTTGAACCTGAGTTTGCTCATTTCCTCTTTCCTCCCAGCCTGTTTTCCTTTCGTGCCATGTCCTTTTACACGGTCAGCGTGAGGGACTGTCTTTTCGTGTACATGGACTTTATGCTGCTCTGGGAACAGTGGGTTTTTTAAAAAATCAAAAGAAAGAAATACAACAACAACAATGCCAAACGTGAATATGAGCAATGGAATCTGTAGCGGGTACAAAGGGAACAAATCAGATGGGTATGTTCATGGAGAATTAACAGGAGTCAAATGGGATGCAATGGATTGTGGCTGGGTGTTGCACCACGGATGCTAAAAGGACACCTTTCTGCATCCCAGAATAATTGACTTCATCTTTTGCCCCCATCATAAGGGACACAGGTGGCGCTGTGGGCTAAACCACAGAGCCTAGGATTTGCCGATCAGAAGGTCGGCGGTTCGAATCCCCGAAACGGGGTGAGCTCCCGTTGCTCGGTCCCTGCTCCTGCCAACCTAGCAGTTCGAAAGCACCTCAAAGTGCAAGTAGATCAAGTGCAAGTAGATAAATAGGTACTGCTCCGGTGGGAAGGTAAATGGCGTTTCTCTGCGCTGCTCTGGCCACATGACCTGGAAGCTGTACGCCGGCTCCCTCGGCCAATAAAGCAAGATGAGCGCTGCAACCCCAGAGTCGGTCACGACTGGACCTAATGGTCAGGGGTCCCTTTACCTTTACCTTTGCCCCCATCAAAAGGAAAAGAGTTGCATACTCTGCCACAGGGGTAGACAACACGGTGCCCTCCAAAAGCTGTTGGGCTCCATCTCCCATCAGCCCCACCCAGCATGGCCAGGGCTGATGGGAGTTGTAGTCCAACAATATCTGGAGAGGGCTCCACATTGACTACCCTTGCTCTGTGAGCTTCCACTTCCATAACAACTACAGAGGAAGCTTCAGGGATGTTAGGAACTACAAAGTGCAAAGGCGTTCGAAATTTTGCCAGGCGAAAAGTGTGCCCTGTGGCATTGAGCTGCGATGAGTTACAAAACGATCGTATCAGAAGTCATCCTGAGTCGCATCTCTAAGGCAAAGCGGTATACTTTCAAATAACGTATTGCAGAAGGTTTTTTTTTTGTGGGGGTGTTAAAGAAAAGAATGCCTTCTGAATTATTGCCAAGGGGTTCCCTGTCTCAGATTAGTGTTAAGAGATTTGCTTTTTTGAGATGCAGGTCAGTCCTTTTTTCAGTTTATTCTCCGCCTCCCCCAAGACCCTCTTTGTGCTTGTGCTCTGGGAAAGAAAACTGAGCAACAGCCTCTATAGTGAAGCCATCAAACCATTTTTCGTGCCGGAGGCTGCTCCTTCCCCATTGTTCTTTCATTTTTATACTGTGTAGTTTTATAGCTGCTGCCTGGAGATGTCTCTGTGCTGCTTCTACCCTACAAGCTTATCTCGAACCAATTCTCCAAAGCTTCAAACTCTTCATTAGGAGGGGTGGAAAATATACGAAGACAGACAGCGCCGCAGAAACTGGCATCCTGTGAATGCTGAATTTCCTACTAGAGCAGAGAATGGAATAAAAAACCAGCGGTACTCATTAGGTTCTTATGTGCCTCTGCATAGGGAAAAGCTACCGTATTTCCCTGTGTATAACATGCCCCCATGTTTAATATGCCCTGTACTTTTGGGGACTCCGATTTAAGAAAATGGGAGGAGATGGCCCAGAGTTGGTGAGCTGTGTTTTTGGGAGGATTTCCCAAAGTTGCTGAGCTTTTTTTGGAAGGGAATGGCGGAAATCACTCACCCGACGCACAAACACTGCCAATCTCATGCGTCGCAGAAAAAAACAAACACCTTGTTTTAGAGTAAAAAAAAACCTTGTCTTATACATGGAAAAGTACAGTAATTAGGAGCATTTTGTGTGTGCAAACATTTTCACCCATGGCCAAAAAGCATATTGTTTATTGTATAATGGGGGATGGTGGCATATGAGACTATGACGGCTTGCCTGTCTTTGCTCCTTCCTCTTCATACCTCTTCTGATTCTGGGAGAGCAGGGGGGAGCTTGTTGCAGCAGGAACAAGCAGCATATGGTTTATTGTATAATGGGGGCAACTGTTGGTTTCTGTGTGTTGCTACTGTGCAGTGCTCTTGGAGTCACAAGACTCTGTTTACATTCCAGGGATTCCAGACTGTTGGAAGTCTCAAGGAAGATAGGAGACGGATGTGTTGTTACTGGTTTCCTGTTCCTTTGTTTTCAGTTTCTCTCTGCTCTCACAGAGAGAGGATGTATTTTCTTTTCTGTCTGCATAGTTAGGAATAAAACACTCTTTAGCCATGTAGCTCATACTATTTCGGCTCATTCCCTGTGCTGGATAGTCTGCATAATGAGGGAATGTGCTTGGAGCCTCATCAAAGGCTCAGGTCATTAATCATCGTCGGAGGAGCTCAGTCAAATGCAAGTCCGACAGCGGCGGTGTATGAGACTATGCTGGCTTGCCTGTCTTTGCTCCTTCCTCTTCATACCGCTTCTGATTCTGGGAGACCAGGGGGGAGCTTGTTGCAGCAGGAGAGGGAGACACCCTGGCTTCTTCAGCAGCCTGCATCTCTGCATGTTGGCTCCTTTCCTCCACTTCTGTCTCTGGACATCTTTCTGCCACAGCCTTTTTCTACTCACTTCACCCTGTTACCTCTTTAGCTTCTGACACCTCCTTCTCCTCCCAGTCTTCTCCCTCTGACCAACCATCGTCATCCCACCACCAATCCCCTGGCTCTGAGCCTTCTTCCCTGGGGAGGGTGCCTCTCACCATCCCTCTGCATTGGTCACAATATCAAATATCTGAAAGGCTGAATAAACAAGGTTTTGCCAGAGTCTAAATCAGACAATGATGGTGCCAGGCATGTCTCCTTGGGGAGAGCGTTTCCCAGATAGGGAGCTGCCACTGAGAAGACCGTGTCTTGCATTGCCATTCTCTGCACCATCAAAAGAGCAGCTGGTGAAACAAGAGCAAGGAGATTGAAGACCAAATCCGATGAGGGAAGACCTAGCTCCTTTGGTCAGAGCTCAGATGGAGCACAGACTTCAGTTCTAGAACATGTCTTAGAGGCGGGTGACAAAGATGGTTAGGGAAATGGAAACAAGGCCCAATGCGGAAAGGTTGATGGGAGCTGGTACGTTGATTCTGGAGAAGAGGCAATTAAGAGGCAATATGTTAACCATCTTCAAATATTCAAAGTGCTATCTTGTGAATGACAGAGGGAACTTGTTTCCTGTTGCTTCCAGAGAGCAGGACCCACAACCAATAGGTTCAAATTAAAATTTTAGGAAGAGCTCTTGAGGTTCTTTTAATTGCTGGAAAGGAAAATCTGGTGCACCGTGCTTCCCTTATCTTGCACCTGTAGGACTTGTCATTAGTGTTTAAAAGTCACTGTGACCTGGCAACCAGCCAAGTAGGTCACTGTGTTCTGACAACCTGCCAAGGGTGTGGTGGTTCTTGGGTATACGAAGAGGGGGCTGTACACTGACTTTGCTTCATTGCAAGGAAGCGCTGCCAAATTGATACTGAACTCTGTGTCGTATGCATGCTGTGAGTTGTACTTGCTTTGCATTTGAAGCCTGCACCTTCTGCTAGGGATCTAGTAGTAGAAGCCTATATATAGTGAAACTGCCTTAAAGTTTTGGCCCTGTCAGTAAAGGACTGAACTGACTGAAGAGTTGGGAGTCTGGCTGAATTTCTTTCAGCACTGCCACAAACCTACACGCTTATTATTATTATTATTATTATTATTATTATTATTTGTATACCGTCTTTCTATCTTACAATACTCAAGGCGGTTTACAAGCTGAAGAAACAAAAAAATGTATGTTTATAACAATCTAATGCAACACAAAAATGTGATAATAAAACAAAACTTTAAAATAAGCAACCTACATCAAAAAGTAATATTCAACAATTATTAGAGTAGTATAAAATAATAATGTCAACATATAAAAGTTAAACAGAAATCCTCTCAACAGTTACAATAAATATGAGGGCCAGGGGATGGGGCGAGGCAGGTGGAAAGTATCAGGAGTTCAGCCTACACTCGAGTAGGACCCTGGCAGAGACAGATGCCTGACTAGTATGTTCTCTCCCTCCTAGTCAATCGTTTGGGAGCTTCAGAAGCTTTCTTCATCCTGAACATCACAGGGACCGATGCCAACCGATACCGGCACACTTAGGGATCCGCAGAGTTTGTGCACCTTGCGTGACAGACCTCAGCAACTCGGCATTTTGGCTAACTTACTTTATTTACATATAAGCACACACGGAGCACTGCAACATGGCTCCCTCTCTCTCTAGCATCAGACAGCAAAGAGAAGGAACAAAGGACACTAGTCCCACTTCACAGAACACAGTCCTGTCTCCGCCATATCCCACTCTGTGGAGTCGAAACATACACCGTCATGTGATAGACAACAATCCTATGACTGCAATCACGGAGCAGGAATTCTAACAGAAAGAGGACTACATAGAATTGGCGGAAATGACTGGCAGAATCCGAGACCAGGGAGAAGTGTCGGTGGAAGAAGATTGGAAAAAATTTAAAGTATATTTACAGAAATATTGCAAAATTAATGAATGTTAGAAGAATGCTGGAATGAAGTTATATGGTTTTAGCAGAAATGTTATAAAAAATTAAGTAAAAACTGATTGTTAAGGGGTTAAAGTGGAAAATTTAAAGTTAGATTGTGTTAAGATAAATTTTAGAACAAAGAATTGAGAAAGATGGAAAGGATTTGCTGAAATAGCTAATTGAACTAGAATACAAAAAAGGGAGGTGTGAGGAGGTCGATGAAACTAGTAAATGAAATGTAAAGATATGGAAACATTGGATGTGTTTTTAAATTTGTTTTGTTTTTCTTGTTGTTTTGATGTATTGTTTTTTCTGGGTTTTTTATGTATTGCTTGTTAAATTTTTTATTGTTTTTTTTCTTTTTTTTACTTTTTCTTTCTCTGTAACTATTAAACTTTAATAAATATTATTTTTAAAAAACAACAACAACAGAAAGAGGCCTTGCCTGATGGAGTCTCTCCCCTCACAGTTCTTCCTCCAGGCACAGCTTCCTTATGAGGAGTCCCAGGGCCAGGGAGTGGGGCAAGACAGGTAGAAAAAGCCTGGCCTGATGGAGTCTCTCTCCTTGGGGAGCGGCACACGTTTGACACAACAAGAGCTTCCTGATGGCGTGACCCATTTGATTGTGGATCTATCATATATAATCCCTTTCCCAAACAGTATGAGAATCAAAGCACAGCCATCTGTCCAAATTCACACTTATTCAGATTTTGCGATGCACTAGTCAGTGTTTGCAAAGATAATAATAATATTTTTTTTAAAAAAAATAAACAAACCTGCATATATAAGATGAAAGGGTGTATAAAGATGAATAGATTGGTTAAAAAAATAACGTATGAAAAATGCATTATATTAGGATGTGGCTGAAATTCTGTTTCCTTTGAGTCGAATTCTTCACTTTTTCTTCCAGTCCCACAGGCCACAGCAGCAGTCTCAAAAAGTAGTATTTTTTCATTATTATTTGGGAGTGTATTGTGGATGGATATTGCTCCCCAAACATTTTAAAAGAAAGGAAAACCAATTTCAGATACCTGCAATAATTGGCCACTCGTCTTTCTGCCTGTGCCGATATTTCCTGCTGTTGCTGCTCTAGAGGAAGCTCTGGTGCATTCTTCATCAATTTATCATAATCAACAGACCCGAAAGAAGAACAAAAGAAAGCCACTTTGTGCACCATAGTCTTAAGCAGAGAGCAAAACGCAAAGCAGAGTACAGTGGTACCTTGGGTTAAGTACTTAATTCGTTGTGGAGGTCCGTTCTTAACCTGAATCTGTTCTTAACCTGAAGCACCACTTTAGCTAATGGGGCCTCCTGCTGTCGCCGCACGATTTCTGTTCTCATCCTGAAGCATCCAAGGTACTATTTCTGGGTTAGTGGAGTCTGTAACCTGAAGCGTATGCAACCTGAGGTACCACTGTATAACATAAATGTGGTTGGCTCAGGTATGCATGTGTACAAGGTGATGGATGATGTAAACTAATCCCTTTGTTCCCACAGTCATTGATAAAAGTTTGATGGCCACCAGTAACACCTAAAGGTGGTGTGTTTTTTTAATCTCCTAGCAAGTATCCAACAATAAATTAGCTGACCTTTCAGATAAGGAAGCAAAGAGCTAATCATTTCATAGAAGAAGGGAATAATAGATTTGTAGAGTTGGAAGATACCTGGGGGGGGGTGCCATCTTGTCTAACCCCCTGCAATGCATTAATCTCAGCTCAAGCATCCATGACAGATGGACATCTAACCTCTGCTTAGAAACCTCCAAGGAAGGAGAGCCCACAACCTCTTTAGGGAGTCTGTTCCACTGTTGAATTGCTCTCCCTGTTAGTAGGTTCTTCCTGATGCTAAGTCAGAATCTCCTTTCTTGTAACTTGAAGCCATTGGCTCAGTATCTCTGGAGCAGAAGAAACTTTCTCCATCCTCCATGTGGCAGCCCTTTAGATATCTGAAGATGTCTATCACATCTCCTCTCAACTTCCTCTTTTCCAGGCTAAACATACCCAGGTCCTTCAACCATTCCTCATAAGGCATAGTTTCAAGACTCTTGATCGTTTTGGTTGCCCTCCTCTGCCGACGTTCCAGTTTGTCAATAGCCTTCTTCAACTGTGGCACCCAGAACTGGACACAGGACTCCAGGTGGGATCTGACCAAGGCAGAATAGAGTGGGACTATTACTTCCCTTGACTGAGACACAGTGGAACGGTCTCCCTCAGGAGGTGGTGGACTCTCCTTCCTAGGAGGTTTCTAAGCTGAGGTTGGATGGCCATCTATCATGGATGCTTTAGCTGAGATTCCTGCATTGCAGTGGGTAACAACAACAACAACAACAACAACAACAACAATAATAATTTCCCAGTAGTGATGTATGGAAGTGAGAGCTGGACCATAAAGAAGGCTGATCGCCGAAGAATTGATGCTTTTGAATTATGGTGCTGGAGGAGACTCTTGAGAGTCCCATGGACTGCAAGAAGAACAAACCTATCCATTCTGAAGGAAATCAGCCCTGAGTGCTCACTGGAAGGACAGATCGTGAAGCTGAGGCTCCAATACTTTGGCCACCTCATGAGAAGAGAAGACTCCCTGGAAAAGACCCTGATGTTGGGAAAGATGGAGGGCACAAGGAGAAGGGGACGACAGAGGACGAGATGGTTGGAGAGTGTTCTCGAAGCTACCAGCATGAGTTTGACCAAACTGTGGGAGGCAGTGGAAGACAGGAGTGCCTGGCGTGCTCTGGTCCATGGGGTCACGACGAAACAACAACAAAAAACTATGTACTGTGCTCTTTCGCCAGTCCTGATACTCCCAACATACAGGTTCATTCTGCTGCTTTCTCCTTAGCCACACTTCTCCACTCTGTAGCTTTCCCTTTTCTTTCTCCACACTTAATCGCCATCACTCTTCTCCTTTCCCTTTCTCCTCTTAACATTTTCTCCCAGCTGACCTCTCCGTTCTGTACCCCTCCCTCCACGATTCTCTCTCTCTCTTTTTTAAATAATATTTATTAGAAGTTTTATAATTACAGAAAGAAAGTATGAAAAAAAATCAATAAAAAATTTAACAAACAATCCATCAAAAATAAAAATAAAAAAAACCAATACATCAAAACAACAAGAAAAACAAAAACATTTAAAAACACATCCAATTTCTATAACTTTATCTTTCATTTACTTGTTTCCTCAACTTCCTCACACCTCCCTTTTTTGTATTCTAGTTCAAATTAGCTAATTCAGCAAATCCTTTCCCTCTTTCTCATTTTTTTGTTCTATAATTTATCTTAACACAATCTAACTTTAAATTTTCCACTTTAGCCCATTAACAATCAGTTTTTACTTAATTCTTTATAACATTTCTGCTAAAGCCATATAACTTCATTCCAGTATTCTTCTAGCATTCATTAATTTTGCAATATTTCTGTAAATATACTTTAATTTTTTTCCAATCTTCTTCCATCGACTCTTCTCCCTGGTCTCGGATTCTGCCAGTCATTTCCGCCATTTCCACTCCCTCCATGATTCTCAGGGCTTTACACCATACCAGGAGGCAAGTAATTTGTCAACGCATGTTGCCACCTGGCTTCCACTTAAAAGCGGGGACTTTGCGCCTTAGGAAGGCGCATGCAATTGCTTATTGATGTGAGCAATAATGTTGGCGGAGGCAGGTGGAAGACATTTCCTGGGGATTAATGGATGTCTGGGGTGAGCGATGATGCCAGGCACAACTGGGTGGCGGAGATTCCCGCTAGGACTGTTAATTCCCAGGAAATCCTATATATCTCAAGGACTGCTGTTTGTATGGCCTTACAACCCAGAATACGCCAGTCAACATTCTTCAAGTGAAAGGAAAGTCAGTGGGGGGAAAGGGGTTGGGGACTGAGAAATATGTGTACAGATATTTATTTTCAAAATGTGCACCTGCGAAGGGAACGTGACACAGTTTTCAGAGAGGCCTGCGGCTATGAATCACGGCGCCCTCAATATTACCCAACCTGTGACGTGCCCGGGATCACACCTGTCAATATCTTCTAATGAACTTCAGCTACGCAAAAGCACATCTCCAAAGGAAGTGGGTAATTGCATGCTGAAGGTGAGGAGCAAATCAACCGCTTCCTGCTGGTTAAAGTGGATTGGAACAGGAGGGGGAGATCTCCCGTGCTTGCCAAAGAGGCAGCGAAGCTGTGTCGAGGCGCTGCTGCGGCATGAGCATCGAAACAGCAAAATCAAGGAAGGAGAAATGAGCCCTGGCAGGTGAGAATGAAGGCAAAGATGGGTTGGGTGGGAGTAGGCTTGGCACAGAGGGTTGTATCCAGAGTTAGTTCTACTCAAAACACACCCACTGAACAAGACTTTGCTGAATATAATACATTGCTGATCAGACCTACCCTCAAAGCAGCATTTGTGTAAAGGTAAAGGGACCCCTGACCATTAGGTCCAGTCGTGACCGACTCGGGTTGCGGCGAGGGAGCCGTCGTACAGCTCATGTGGCCAGCATGACTAAGCCGCTTCTGGCGAACCAAAGCAGCGCATGGAAACGCCGTTTACCTTCCCGCCGGAGTGGTACCTATTTATCTAATTTCGCTTTGATGTGCTTTGGAACTGCTAGGTAGGCAGGAGCAGGGACTGAGCAACGGGAGCTCACCCCGTTGTGGGGATTCGAACCGCCGACCTTCTGATCGGCAAGTCCTAGGCTCTGTGGTTTAACCCACAGTGCCACCCACGTCCCAGCATTTGTGTAGCACTGATATTTATTTATTGACAGGAGAGAGCCAGAAGTAAATCACACTGAGCAAGTGGAGTTAACTCTTTATTGCCAAAAACAGGAGTGCCAGGCTTAATGAACACAGCAACTCATCTCTGGTAGGTCCTCCCCCCCCCCCAACCGTTGCTGAAACTGAAAGTCCTAGTCTCCCCACATCTGCCTAAGTCCTCTCCTCTCCAGGGTTTTCCCCAAGCAATCAGAGACTGCACCTGCATGAAGTTAACGTCTCCTCTGCCCTTTTCATGCCTCTCCTGGTTCAGGAAGACCAGAGACAAGGGGAGCTCATCACAGCAGGAAGGGGAGACACTAGTCCCTCTTCACTAGCCAGACGCATCTCTGCTTCTTGGCCTCCCTCCTCTTCTGCTTCAGTTTCTGCCTTCTCGACTTTTCTCTGCCACAGACTCTCCCCACTCACTAAGTCCTGTTACCCCTTCAGCTTCTGACACCTCCTCCTCACAGTCTTCTCTCTCTGACCACTCATCATCCCTCCACCAATTCCTGGGCTCTGAGCCTTCTTCCTTTGGGGGTTCCCCAACTGGTTTGTTTCACCATTCCTCTGGGTCCAGCCAGTCCATAACATTTATATATTGCACCTATATTGCACCACCTTTCCTCCAAGGAGCTCCCACCCTCTGCATTTAACCCTCACAACAAACCTGTGAGGTAGGTTAGACTGAGGGAGCTTGGTGACCAGTCCATGGTCACCCAGTCAGCTTTATAGCTAAGTAGGGATTTGAATGCTGGCCTCTCAGGTCCTCCTAGCCTGACCATCTAACCACTACACCAGACAACTCAGTATAACTATCAAACAACATAGGAAAGATCTCACTTGGCTTGTTATTCAATAAAGTGGAAAGTAATGTTTTACTTCACTGCCCATTAGTTATACAATGGACGCTCGGGTCGCGAATGTGATCCGTGCGGGAAGCACGTTCGCAACCTGCAGCGTCCGCAACCTGCAGCGCCGCGTCTGCGCACACGCATGTCAAATTCAGCGCTTCTGTGCATGCGCAAGTGCCAAAACCTGGAAGTAACCCAGTGTGGTGTAGTGGTTAAGAATGGTAGTCTCGTAATCTGGGGAACCAGGTTCGCATCTCCGCTCCTCCACATGCAGCTGCTGGGTGACCTTGGGCCAGTCACACTTCTCTGAAGTCTCTCAGCCCCACTCACCTCACAGAGTGTTTGTTGTGGGGAGGAAGGGAAAGATTGTTAGCCGCTTTGAGACTCCTTAAAGGGAGTGAAAGGCGGGATATCAAATCCAAAACTCTTATTCTGGTACTTCCGGGTTTGGCGCGGTGCGCAACCCAAAATTGTGATACCCAAAGCATCTGTAACCTGAGGTATGACTGTACACATGAAGAAGTTAAGGAGCAAAGTGAAATCACTCAATTTTATAAAAATATAGTAAGGTGTTTTTGTTTTTTAGAAAGCACAGGAAACACTAGTAAAATTGACTGATATGTTAGCCAAGTATTATTGAAATGGAGTTTGTTTTGTGGGCTTTTTCTACATTACGGGAATGTCCTTTAAGGGACCCAAATGAGCAAGTCTTTGCTTTCTGTAGAATTGTTATGTTGAGAAGCAGACTGTTAGACATCTGAGGCAGTTTTAAATTATTAGCCAAGAAAACTCACCAAAGCACCCTGCAGACCCACAAAAGAGAAATGCCTCCGGCCCCCCACAAGGTCTGAGGGACAGTGGACCAACCCCCTGCTGGAAAATGATTGCTGACTCCTGACCTAGTATCACCTCTTAACACAGGAACCCGCTTTACAACAAGTCACAACATTGGTCTGCTTAGCCCAGTGTTGTCTATGCTGATTGGCTGCAACTCTCCAGGGTTCCAAACAGGGGTGTCTCTCCCAGCCCTATTTAGAGCTGCCAAGGATTGATGTTGGCACCTTCTGCACATGCTACAGATGCTCTGCCAATGAGCCACAGTTCCTCCTAGGGTCAGCAACCTAAGGCCCATGGGTCGGTTCTGGCCCACGAGCTTCCTGGAACTGGCCCACGGCCATTCCGTGGATCGGCGGAGGGATTCTGTGTTTTTTTTCATGGCGCCATTTTTTTCTCACCGTGGGGACTGACCTCCATCCCGGATGTGCCCCCCAAATAGCTTGAGAGTACGCATGGGCGCACACACTCTGGCCCATTGAGAGGTCTGCCAGGGAGTGGACTGGACCAGCCTTAAATAACATTGCTGCCCCTTGTCCAAGGGAATGGTGGGTTTGCATTTAAATCTATATCTATCTATCTAAAGCTATCTATCTATCATCTATCTATCTACAGTGGTACTCCGCAAGACGAATGCCTCGCAAGACGGAAAACCCGCTAGATGAAAGGGTTTTCCGTTTTTCGATGCGCTTCGCAGGACGAATTTCCCTATGGGCTTGCTTCGCAAGACGAAAATGTCTTGCGAGTCTTGAGATTTTTTTCCGCTCCCCACCCCCTTTTTCTAAGCCGCTAAACCACTAATAGCCTTTTAGCAGCTAATCCGCTAATCCCTTAAGCCTTTAATAGCCGCTAAAACGCTAATAGCGCTAATCCGCTAAGCCGCTAATAGGGTTGCTTTGCAAGACGAAAAAACCGCTAGACGAAGAGACTCGCAGAACGAATTAATTTCGTCTTGTGAGGCACCACTGTATCTATCTATCTATCTATCTATCATCTATCTATCTATCATCTATCATCATCTATCATCTTCAGATATATAATTCCTTTCCCAAACAGTATGAGAATCAAAGCACATCCATCTGTCAAAATTCACACTTATTCAGATTTTGTGATGCACTAGTCAGTATTTGCAAAGATAATAATAATATTTTTTTAAACAAACAAACAAACAAACCTGCATATATAAGAGGAAAGGGTGTATAAAGATGAATAGACTGGTTAAAAAATAATGTATGAAAAATGCATTATATTAGGATAAGCTATGCACAACAATGTCTTTATGGGAAGAAACTCACACTAAAATGCTGAGAAATTTTCATGAGTATTTATAAAAAAGAAAATTCTCAAATTGCTGCTGGGATGTGGAGAAACAAATTAAGTTTGGGAAATGAAACTGAGAGAAGCAATTGCACAGATCCTTCCATCCTAATCCATGACGCTATTTCATCACATTATAGAGCAGCTAATTTCACACCATGCCCCTCCTCAGAAGAAATGCACCACCAATTCTTGTGTATGAGATAAATGTGCCTACGCTAATTTAGATGTGCAGATGCAAATTTAAAAAGAATTACTATAATTTAAATTAAAACACATCTCACCAAATTCGGTACTTCTGTGGCCAGGTGAAAAGTGTGCTTTCTCAGCCTGCTGTTCAGATGTTGCTTGCAGTAAACGGGCAACCTCAAAGCCCACCTGATGTCCCTTCTCATGGCAGTTTACCTTTGAACAGGACCAGGCAGCCCTACAAATAGAAAGAGCATGTAAAGTTAGGACGCCTGAGCTCTCAGAAATGCTTACAAGTTTCTCTGTGTCCACTTCCTTCATCGAATGGCCCTTTCTGGGGCACGGAAAGACTCATAGCACAATGATTTAGCATCCTATCTTGTGCCTCATGAAACCAGGGGGAAGAAACTGGATGGATCAGGCTAGGTAAAAAAGGTAAAGGAGCCCTGGGCAGTTAAGTCCATGAGTCACTCACAAAAACAGCAGGAAAGAACTGTATGCTAGTAAAAGTAAAAAGGTAAATGATCCCTGGATGGTTGAGTCAAAAGCGACTATGCGGTTGTGGCACTCATCTCGCTTTCAGGCCAAAGGAGCAGGCATTTGTCCACAGAAAGCTTTCTGGGTCATGTGACCAGCATGACTAAACCACTTCTGGGGCAACGGAACACCGTGACGGAAACCAGAGCACACGGAAATGCCGATTACCTTCCCGCTGCAGCGGTACCTATTTATCTACTTGCAGTGGCGTGCTTTCGAACTGCTAGGTTGGAAGGAGCTGGGACAAAGCAATGGGAGCTCACTCTGTCGTGGGGATTTGAACCGCCGACCTTCTGATTGGCAAGCCAAAGAGGTTCAGTGGTTTAGACCACAGCGCCACCTGTGTTACTATCAGGTTAGGAGGGATTTGATCTTGCAACCTTCATGTGAACCTTCCTTCCAGCCAGCGTTTCCCTCAAAGACAGAGCAATGGCAGAAAAAGCATGCGAAATTGCAAGTGCCAAGATAATATTATCTAATCCTATGGGATACATCTTTCATGTAGGGTGGCATGCAACCAGGTTTTACCCAGAATATACCCATTGAAGTTAATGAACATGGCTGAGTGAGGGTTTGCTCCTTTCAGCTGCCTGAGACCACATCTCCAAATGAAGTGGGTAACTGGATGCTCAAGCTGAGAAGCAAATCAGCCGATTCCTGCTGGTTAAAGAGGATTGGGAGCAGGGGGGGGGGGGCTCTCCTGTTCTTGCCAAAAGAGGCGGCGAAGCTGTGTCAAGGAGCTGCTGCAGCAGGAGCATCGAAACAGCAAAATCAAGGCAGGAGAAATAAGCCCTGTCATGTTAGCATCAGGACAAGGACAAGGGAAAACTCAGTTGGGCAGGAGTAGGAGGAGCAAGAAAGCGCAAGGGGTTGCAGCCAATGTTAATAGTTCAACTCAAGGCAGACCCACTGAAATTAATGGGTATTTATGTATTTATTTGGGACGCGGGTGGCGCTGTGGGTTAAACCACAGAGCCTAGGACTTGCTGATCAGAAGGTCAGCGGTTCAAATCCCCGCAATGGGGTGAGCTCCCATTGCTCGGTCCCTGCTCCTGTCAACCTAGCAGTTCGAAGGCACGTCAAAGTGCAAGTAGATGAATAGGTACCGCTCCAGCAGGAAGGTAAACGGCGTTTCCGTGCACTGCACTGGTTTGCCAGAAGCGGTTTAGTCATGCTGGCCACATGACCCGGAAGCTGTACGGCGGCTCCCTCGGCCAATAAAGCAAGATGAGCGCTGCAACCCCAGCGTCGGCCATGACTGGACCTAATGGTCAGGGGTCCCTTTACCTTTACCTTTATGTATTCACATTTATATTCCACCTTCTTGTTGAAGGAGCTCAGGGTGGTCTGCATGGTTCTCCCCCTCCTCATTTCATGTCTGCAACAACCCTGTGAAGTAGGTTGGGCAGGGAGCCAGACCCTCCTTGCCCCTATTTTCCAAGGACAGTCCCAGAATTAACAGAAGCCATCTTGGCTTCTGATTTGACCCCAGAATGTCCCTCTTTTCCTTAGGATGTTCCTCTTTTCACTGGATAAATTTTAAAGGGTGTGCTAGGACGTCCCTATTTCCATCAGGGAAATGTTGGAGGGTATGGAGTGCAATCCATTGTCAAAGCTACAATTCCCAGAGTTCCCGAGCAAGAGCAAACGCCACAAGTGAAGGAAGTTGGAGACAGAGATGAAAACTCCCTTTGCAAGCGGCACTGCTGTCTCCAGCAATCTGCAGGAAATAAACATGTTTATGCAGTAAGTTTCCAGCCAGAGAAAAGCAGAACAAAAGGGATCTTACCTTGAGATTGTTAGCTGTCAGCCAGGAACCACGTTGGACAGGGCAAATACGGGAATTAACATTTCAAAACTGAAAAGTAGGTGGCATTGTCATGGCGACAGTGAAAGGCGACACCCAGCTTTGTGTATAAACCTAAATGATGGTCTCTCTCTCCCCACCCCCCCACTTCAGATGGTTGGCCACCTCTAGTGAGCTGGTGTGTTTTGAATTCAAAATTAGTCTGTTTGAAGAGAAAGGAACAATGCAAGGAGTAATTCAAAAACAACAACTGCAAGGGAAACCAGATGATCTAACCACAATACAAGCTAACTAGCAGCATAAGGAAGCATGAGAATTATACTAAACAGTATCAGGGCCTTTCTGTTTTGCATTCATGACTATTTGTGCTCAGGACAGGGCCGGCCAACGCTTGAGGCAAGGCAAGGCAACTGCTTCGGGAAGCAGGATCCACAGGGCCAGCAGATTCCAATGTCAATCTTTCTTGCCTCCCTTGTTCCCCATGTAGATCTTCCCTCAGCCATTCTTCCCTGGCGGGTAGAGGGGGCACCTTTTGGGCATCTGGTACCAAAATGTCTTGGGCTGGCCCTGGGGGTAGGTATGTGTGGTCCTCATTTCAGTATTGATTGCACCTGCAAAAGCTTTGGTGCAGGCGTACTGCTGTTGTAATGGTTCTAGGGGTTGCTCGTGCATAAGCTTGTCCCAACGTCTGGCTGGGTTGCCTGAGTGAACCTTTCCTGTCCAGGCAGCCGCTCGCCCGTGACCGTCTCAATCGTTGGCAGAATCCATCAGTGGGAGTTTCTTAAACTTCTTCCAGCAAAGAAGTTCTTTGACGCCAAGTCTTCGCCTACTTTCCCTGCGCGGAAGCCTTCTGCGCAAGGAGGGCGTGGGCAGCGGAGGACCCCTTCTCTCCCCACTGGTCCCCGGCAAGGAGTCATGGGACCGCCTCGCCACTTCCCCCATCTGCCCCCCTTCTCCACTGGAGCTACGCTGATTCTCTCCCCCAGAAGATGGGCTGCCCCTCCCACTCCCGGGACGCTCTCTGGGATCCCTTCGGAGCTTGCTCTCTCCCTCGGACACTGATGGCAATTCCCTGACAGCTGTCTTTTCAACCAGTGCATAAATCCTGTGCCTTTTTTTTCTTCAAAGAACAAATGTTTAGGGGTGTTTGGGGTGTCCCACTTTAATTGCTCTATAGTACATAGGTGCCCCTCCAGGAGACAATTTGGGTGGGCACTGCGAGGAGCATCACAGTTCAACTAATAGGTCCTTTCCACACTTACTGTTTATAGGTATCGTTGTTGTGTGATCCAATGTTTCAAAGAGTGAATTTGGAACTGATTTCTGCAACTTTGGTCACATGTTGCTGCCACTGGGGTGGGAGATTTCTCTTTCCATGCTAGTGGTGGGTTGTGTGCAAACTGAGAAAAGTTCTGTGGCTGTAGTCGCACCCCTAATGTATCCTCTTGCTCCTCAACCAGTAAAACGGAGTTCTGAGTATTTGCATGGGAATAGCTCTTTCCCGACTTTTATTTTTACATTTAATTCCCAGTATTTCAGACTTCTAATTTTGTGGGAGGCTAGAAGAGGAAATATGTGTCTTCCTGAGCTAAGCCTGGTTATTATGATGAAATTTTGTCTGCAGCTAATGATTTCTAGCATAGGCAATATTCTGTACTGTCATCTCTCTCTTTTGCGTTTTTTAAATTAACCATTTGGCAATTATTATTAACCATAATAAACAATACTCTTCCCCCAAATGCTTCAGGTTATAATGTTCTGCAAGTAAATTTGACCCAGCATAGAATTGCAATGTTTCTTTTATAAACAACAACAACAACTCAAAACCTACTTGTGTTTGCTGATTATTTCCTTGACAATATTGCGCAAAGAGCAACCAGTTTCCCCTGGAATCCATTTCTGTATTCATTTGCAATTCATGCTCTTAGATAAAGCACCATCATCTCTAACTACCATCTCTCTCCTCTGAACTGAGTTTGCAAACTGGTCAGTGGGAAGGGGAATAAATCAAATGCCTCACAAACCACAAGCACCAATCCCTCCACACAGAAACTGGAATGAGGCTCCCACACATCCCATGCAAATGAAAATAGTGAGGATCCGCTCTGGATTTTTCACAAAAATTGTTTTTTTAAAATGATTTTTTGCAGTAGAAGAAAAAGCTAGAGGTTTTGTTTTGTTTTTTAGTACTTACTAGCTGAATAAGGATGGCAGGAAAACAGCAACTGTACATTGCAAATGTGGAAAGGCTCATGAAGTGACCATATGTGTGAACTGCCCATTACAAAAGTATTGGGACGCAGGTGGCGCTGTGGTCTAAACCACAGAGCCTAGGGCTTGCCGATAGGAAGGTCAGCAGTTCGAATCCCCACAACAGGGTGAGCTCCCATTGTTTGGTCCCAGCTCCTGCCAACCTAGCAGTTCAAAAGCACATCAAAGTGCAAGTAGATAAATAGGTACCACTCCGGCGGGAAGGTAAACGGCATTTCTGTGCGCTGCTCTGGTTCGCCAGAAGCGGCTTAGTCATGCTGGCCACATGACCCAGAAGTTGTACGCCGGCTCCCTTGGCCAATAAAGCGAGATGAGCGCCGCAACCCCAGAGTCGGCCACGACTGGACCTAATGGTCAGGGGTCCCTTTACCTTTATTATTGGTATATACATTGCAGAATACACCTACCAAAAACACCAGCCTGGAGGCCAATCAAAGTATTGCAGTGCAAAATTCCTAAAGTCTGGGGCAGTTCTGAAGCTCATCATCCGGTTTCTCAAAAGTTTTCTTCACCTGTCCAGGAGGCTTCCAGTTTTCTGCCCTCTTGGAAGACACTTTAGAATTCCTTAGGAACTTTGGTGCTTGTGGGGTTGAACTTCCTTTACTGCTGCAAGTGGCCATGGGCAGTGTGGGTGTATTTTTTCCCCTTCTCGTGAAACATTTCTCCAGCACACTGTGTCTTCCCCAGCTCCCCACAGTTCCTCCTCCGAAAACAGCCCCACGGGAGAGGTTGTGTCGTGACATCTTGTAAAAAAAAGGAACTTTCTGCACAGATTTCTTTAAAACTAAAAAAGACTTTACTTCTTAAAAATAACACTGAACAGCAGTCAGGAACGTGGTAGGAGCGTAACATAAGAAGACCCTTCCTGTGTCAGGGAAATGGCACATCTAGACTAGCATCCTGTTCCGACAACCAGGTGCCCAAGGGAAGCTCTCAAAGCAGGCAGGATCCCTACCTGTTACACTTACATGAAAGGCCAGTTGAGGACATCATGGGGTTTACAGAATGCATGGGCACCCAAGGGGGCTGCAGAGCACCAGATATATGAAGATCCAACCTACTCATTCTTAAGGAAATTAGCCCTGAGTGCTCACAGATCCTGAAGCTGAGGCTCCAATACTTTGGCCACCTCATGAGAAGAGAAGACTCCCTGGAAAAGACCCTGATGTTGGGAAAGATGGAGGGCACAAGGAGAAGGGGACGAGAGAGGACAAGATGGCTGGACAGTGTTTTCGAAGCTACCAGCTTGAGTTTGACCAAACTGTGGGAGGCAGTGGAAGACAGGCGTGCCTGGCATGCTCTGGTCCAGGGTGTCATGAAGAGTCGGACACGACTAAACAACAACAACAAATGTAAGCATTTCTTGGCCATCTTGGAAGTAAGTCAAGCATCACATAATTCCTTTGCCCCACCTATGAGAATTTCTCCAAAATTTTATCTCCCCATTTTATAACTTTCAAATGCCATTTCTTTTCTTGTTCTTTGGTGGAGAATGGCCTGAGTTAAAATGCAGGAGAAATGTTAAAACAGAGAACAATTCAGTATATTTATCTGAGTGGCTCCTTCCTGCCACTCACCATCTGGCCTGGGGCGGGGCCTGAAGCCTCACAGGGACTGCTGCGCTCTGCTGCCCAGGAGGATTCTCCTGTGTGGGTGTCTGAAGGCCCTGCTCCTTCCTGCCACTTACCATCTGGCCCGGGGCGGGGCCTGAAGCCTCACAAGGACTGCCGCGCTCTGCTGCCCAGGAGGACTCTTCTGCGTGAGTGTCTGAGGGCCCTGCTCCTTCCTGCCACTCACCATCTGGCCCGGGGCGGGGCCTGAAGCCTCACAGGGACTGCTGCGCTCTGCTGCCCAGGAGGACTCTCCTGTGTGAGTGTCTGAGGGTCCTGCTCCTTCCTGCCACTTACCATCTGGCCCGGGGCGGGGCCTGAAGCCTCACAAGGACTGCTGCGCTCTGCTGCCCAGGAGGACTCTTCTGCGTGAGTGTCTGAGGGCCCTGCTCCTTCCTGCCACTCACCATCTGGCCCGGGGCGGGGCCTGAAGCCTCACAGGGACTGCTGCGCTCTGCTGCCCAGGAGGACTCTCCTGTGTGGGTGTCTGAGGGCCCTGCTCCTTCCTGCCACTCACCATCTGGCCCGGGGCGGGGCCTGACAGGCCTCACAGGGACGATTGCTGTCACTGCTGCTGCGGCCCAGGGGGTTCTGGAGTGGCGCAGAGCTTTTTTTAAAATGTTTTAAATTTTTCCTTGTCCTTTTTATTTAATTTTTTTTGTATATGCAGGGACGTGGATGGGGGTGGGATGGATGTTTAGTTGGGAATTTGTTTGTTTTTAACGGATTTGTAATTTTTATAGTTTTTTATTTGTATTGTTTTTTGTTTTCTGGGGTCTTTTGTTTTTGTTTTATTGTTTTAAGGTCTTATTTTGTTCTTAAGGGGAGGGGTCAGGGCTGCCGGGGAGTGGGTCCCAGCCAACAAAATGGCTGGGGCATGTTCCACAGAGGGGGATGCGCTGGGACAACCGATCTCAGTGATCACGGGTAGGAGGAGGAGTTACGCTAAGACCAGACCTTGTCATTACAGAGGAGGCAGGTTTAGTCGTTGTCTGAGGACTATCCCTGCCTCCGGGTCTGGTCCTGACCGGACGGATACTAGAATCAGCAAGGGATACCCACATGACCTGAAGGTGCTGCTGTGCAATGCCAGGTCAATGATTCATAAAACCACTGCAATCCATGACTTGATCATGGATGGAGGATTTGACCTGGCATGTGTAACAGAGACTTGGTTGGATGAAGCAGATGGGCCTGTTCTTGCCGCTGCTTGTCCACCAGGTTTCTCTTACGCACAGCAACCCAGGCCTTGTGGGCGGGGAGGGGGGGTTGCAGTGATTTTTAGGAAGTCATTAGCTTGCACCAGGCGTCCTATTGGGAAGACCCAGTTTTCTGAGTGCATGTTCTGGAAGTTGGGCAATAGGGGCAGTACAGGATTCCTTCTGGTGTACCGACCTCCCCGCTGCACCAAGGATTCCCTGCCCGAGCTGCTTCAGGTCGTGGCGGATGTCCTCCTGGAGACACCTAGTTTGGTTGTCCTAGGGGATTTTAATATCCATGCCGACACGACCTTGCAAGGGGCCGCTCGGGACTTCGTGGAAAGCATGGCCTCCATGGGGCTGTCCCTGAATAAGTTTGGCCCAACCCATAGCCGCGGACATGCCTTGGACCTGGTGTTTACCTCAATGGATGTTGGTGATCTGACACTAAGTAAAAGCGAAACAAAAGAAGTGCCATGGTCAGATCACTTCCTGGTGCAACTTGACTTCTCCGCGACCCTTCCCCTCTGCAGGGAGGTGGGACCGATTCGGATGGTCCGCCCCCGCCACTTAATGGATCCAAATGGTTTCCAGAGAGTGGTAGGGGATGCTTTATCCCATGTTGATGGCCTTTCAGCTGATTCCCTGGTGGCCCGCTGGAATGTGGAGTTAACCAGGGCTATTGACTGTTTGGCTCCGAAGCGCCCTCTCCGATTGCATGGAGCCCGGACAGCCCCGTGGTTTTCCACGGATCTGAGGGCAATGAAACAATCGTTGAGACGGCTAGAGCGCCGGTGGCGGAGGACCCATTCTGAAGCTGACCGGACACAGGTTAGAGCTCAATGTCGAGCCTACCAAGTGGCAGTAGCAACGGCGAAGAAGACTTTCTTCACCGCCTCTATTGCATCTGCAGAAAACAGCAGCAGGAGACTTTTTCAGGTGGTCCGCAATCTAGCGGAACCACCTGCTACATCGGGGCCCAGTACGGGCCACATGATCTCCTGCAATGATTTTGCAAAGTTTTTTGCAGATAAAGTCGCTCAGATTCGGGAAGAGGTCGATGCCACCGTGGGAGCAGGGCCGGGGCGGGAGAGTGCTAGAGTCCTGTCTAGTCAAATTGCGTGGGATCAATTCCAATCTGTTACCTCCGAGGATGTGGACAGGCTGCTTGGACGAGTGAAACCAACCACCTGTCTCCTTGATCCTTGCCCATCCTGGCTTATAAAAGCTAGCTGGGAAGGGCTGGGCGATGGGCTTCGTGGGGTGGTGAATGCTTCCCTCCGTGAGGGAGTCTTCCCAGACCCGCTGAAAGAGGCGGTTATTAAACCGCTTCTTAAAAAACCATCTTTAGATGCGGCCACGATGGCCAACTATCGCCCAGTCTCAAATCTTCCATTCTTGGGCAAGGTGATTGAGCGAGTGGTGGCTGAACAACTCCAGGCACGCCTGGAAGAAGCGGACCATTTGGATCCCTTCCAGTCGGGATTCAGGCCTCATAACGGGACTGAAACTGCCTTGGTCGCACTGGTTGATGATCTCCGGCGGGCTAGGGACAAAGGTGAGAGCTGTTTCCTAGTTCTGCTGGATCTCTCAGCGGCGTTTGATACCATCGACCATAACATCCTTCTGGACCGTCTTGAGGGGCTGGGAGCTGGGGGTACTGTCATACAGTGGTTCCGCTCCTTCCTCCTGGGCCGTGTTCAGAAAGTTGTGGTGGGGGATGAGTGTTCAGACCCCTGGGCTCTCACTTGTGGGGTGCCTCAGGGTTCTGTCCTCTCCCCCATGCTTCTACATCTATATGCAGCCGCTGGGAGAGATCATCAGGAGGTTTGGGCTGGGTGTTCATCAGTATGCGGATGATACCCAGCTCTACCTCTCTTTCAAATCAGAACCAGTGAAGGCGGTGACGGTCCTGTGTGAGTGTCTGGAGGCGGTTGGAGGATGGATGGCGGCAAACAGATTGAGATTGAATCCTGACAAGACAGAAGTACTGTTTCTGGGGGACAGGAGGCGGGCAGGTGTGGAGGATTCCCTGGTCCTGAATGGGGTAACTGTGCCCCTGAAGGACCAGGTGCGCAGCCTGGGAGTCATTTTGGACTCACAGCTGTCCATGGAGGCACAGGTTAAATCCGTGTCCAGGGCAGCTGTGTACCAGCTCCATCTGGTACGTAGGCTGAGACCCTATCTGCCCGCGGACTGCCTTGCCAGAGTGGTGCATGCTCTGGTTATCTCCCGCTTGGACTACTGCAATGCGCTCTACGTGGGGCTACCTTTGAAGGTGACCCGGAAACTACAACTAATCCAGAATGCAGCGGCCAGACTGGTGACTGGGAGCAGCCGCCGAGACCATATAACACCGGTCTTGAAAGACCTACATTGGCTCCCAGTACGTTTCCGAGCACAATTCAAAGTGTTGGTGCTGACCTTTAAAGCCCTAAACGGCCTCGGTCCAGTATACCTGAAGGAGCGTCTCCACCCCCATCGCTCTACCCGGACACTGAGGTCTAGCACCGAGGGCCTTCTGGCGGTTCCCTCACTGCGAGAAGCCAAGTTACAGGGAACCAGGCAGAGGGCCTTCTCGGTAGTGGCGCCCTCCCTGTGGAACGCCCTCCCACCAGATCTCAAAGAGAACAACAACTACAAGACTTTTAGAAGACATCTGAAGGCATCCCTGTTTAGGGAAGCTTTTAATGTTTGATGTATCACAGTATTTTAATATTCTTTTGGAAGCCGCCCAGAGTGGCTGGGGAAACCCAGCCAGATGGGCGGGGTATAAATAATAAATTATTATTATTATTATTATATGTTATACAGTGGTACCTCGGGTTAAGTACTTAATTTGTTCCAGAGGTGGGTCTTAACCTGAAACTGTTCTTAACCTGAAGCACCACTTTAGCTAATGGGGCCTCCTGCTGCTGCCGCGCTGCCGGAGCACGATTTCTGTTCTCATCCTGAAGCAAAGTTCTTAACCCGAGGTACTATTTCTGGGTTAGCGGAGTCTGTAACCTGAAGCATATGTAACCCGAGGTACCACTGTACAGCCATTTACCAAAATTAATGAAGGGTAACTGAGCATGCAGAAGGTCCAGGGTTCATGTGTGTCCTGTTTTCTAATGTTCTTTTCACAACACAGTACCTGTTGTGTTATAAAACTGTGACTTTTGGACTATTACATTGGCATGTCACACTAAATTTCATTCACACCAATGGACATAGTGTGGCAGAACAACGAACGTCATTGGACAACATTGCTACTGCTCTACTTTCTGCACATGTATTTTTCCTCCATGAGTCACTCACAAAAACACCAGGAAAGAACTGTTTGCTGGTAAAGATAAAAAGGTAAATGGTCCCTGGATGGTTGAGTCCAGTCAAAGGCAACTCTGGGGTGTGGTGCTCATTTCGCTTCAGACCAAGGGAGCCGGCGTTCGTTCACAGAAAACTTTCTAGGTCATGTGGCCAGCATGACTAAACTGCTTCTGGCGCAACGGAACACCATGATGGAAACCAGAATGCATGGAAATGCTGTCTACCTTCCTGCCACAGCAGTACCTATTTATCTACTTGCACTGGCATGCTTTCAAACTGCTAGGTTGGCAGGAGCTGGGACAGAGCAATGGGAGCTCACCCCATCATGGGGATTCGAACATCTGACCTTCTGATCAGCCAGTCCAAGAGGCTCAGTGGTTTATACCACAGTGCCACCTGCGTCCCTTTGCTGATTTGTTGTTGTTGTTGTTGTTGTTGTTTAGTCGTTCAGTCGTGTCCGACTCTTCGTGACCCCATGGACCAGAGCGCGCCAGGCACTCCTGTCTTCCACTGCCACCCGCAGTTTGGTCAGATTCATGTTTGTAGCTTCGAGAACACTGTCTAACCATCTCTTCCTCTGTCGTCCCCTTCTCCTTGTGCCCTCCATCTTTCCCAGCATCAGGGTCTTTTCCAGTGAGTCTTCTCTTCTCATGAGGTGGCCAAAGTATTGGAGCCTCAGCTTCACGATCTGTCCTTCCAGTGAGCACTCAGGGCTGATTTCCTTAAGAATGGATGCGTTTGATCTTTTTTCAGTCCATGGGACTCTCAAGAGTCTCCTCCAGCACCATAATTCAAAAGCGTCAATTCTTCGGCGATCAGCCTTCTTTATGGTCCAGCTCTCACTTCCATACATCACCACTGGGAAAACCATAGCTTTTACTATACGGACCTTTGTTGGCAAGGTGATGTCTCTACTTTTTAAAATGCTGTCTAGGTTTGCCATTGCTTTCCTCCCCAGAAGCAGGCGTCTATTAATTTCGTGGCTGCTGTCACCATCTGCAGTGATCATGGAGCCCAAGAAAGTAAAATCTCTCACTGCCTCCATTTCCTCCCCTTCTATTTGCCAGGCGGTGATGGGACCAATGGCCAATGTATGCTGATATACTACCCCAAATTTTGTCACCTCAGTCTTGCAATTTTCTGGGTTAAATTGGATGCAAATTATTTTTCTTCTGGAAGCAATTAAGGCAGAATTGCTTCTTCTGGAAGCAATTAAGGCACTATGCTTCCCCTATATTTTGCTAGATTTCCATGTCAGGGAAATGGAATAAACTTCTGTATGAAACTTCTATAGTCTCATCAGTGTCTGGATAGGATCTCTGCTGCCTTGAGTTGACATTTTGGAAGATAGGCAGGATATGAACATAGTAAATAAACCGAGTGATTTATTGTTTCAGAAGGGGAGATGTGGGAAAATATTCGATAACCCCCCCCCCCTTAAAAATCCCCACCACCATTCACATAAAGTATGCAAAACTTAACTTCAATTGTACTCTCACCATCTCTTTATTTAATACTTCTTGGGAGTACTGAGTTCAGCAATTCTCTCTCCTCCCACCTCGCTCAGGATGAACCTATGTGGTTCTTATGAATGTTGTGAATATGTGCCAAGAGGGGAAAAACATGTCTAATTTCTGCATGTTCAGGAAGCAGCTATAAAATTATTGTTGGGATTTTTGTACTGGTTTTTATACTTTTGATTTTATCAGTTGGCTGAATTGTGGATTATTCTATATTCGATGTAACTGTTTATATTTGACAGACTCCCTTGGAACGTGGTGGACTCTCCTGGAGGTTTTTAAACAGACGCTGGGTGTCCACCTCTCAGGTATGTTTTAGCTCAGATTCCTGCATTGCATGGGTTGGGCTAGATTACCCTCAGGGCCCCTTCCCATTCTACACTTCTATGATCCTTAAGTTCTTATGTTCTTTGCTGTCCATGCTGGCTGGGAATGATGGGAGCTGGAGTCCAGCAACATCTGGAGGGCCACAGCTTCCTCATTCCTGGAGTATGACACCCCCACCCCAACATACGATTAAAATCAGTGCAAGGTCTTCCACATCCGGCTGTCAGAGATGGATTTAGGGCAGTGTGCATCAGGAGCTCATCCTACTCTTGAGTAGGACCCTGGCAGAGACACATGCCCGACTGGCATGTTCCCTCCCTCCTGGTCGATTGTTCGGGAGCTTCAAAAGCTTTCTTCTGCCCGAACATCACAGCGACCGATGCCAACAGACATCGGCACACTTAGGGATACACAGAGTCTTCGCAGCTTGCATAACAGACCTCAGCAACTCAGCATTTTGGCTAATCTACTTTATTTACATATAAACACACATGGAGCACTACAACATGGCTCCCTCTCTCTAGCATCAGACAGCAAAAGAGAAAGAACGTGTTACGGAACACAGTAACACAAAATCCTGTCTCCGCCACATCCCACTCTGTGGAGTCAAAACATACACCGTCATGTGCTAGACAACAATCCTATGACTGCAGTCACGGAGCAGGAATTCTAACAGTGTGACCAGTTCCCCTGCACAGGGCACAGGAGCCAAAGAGCCACCTTCCTGCATTCTTCCCAAACCCTAGTAACTGTTGGGCTTTGGTAACAAGGCATGAGGGCTCTGAAAGTGTCCTAGAGTCCCCCTGCCTCCTTTCCAATGTCTAGCTAGCACTTGCTTAGCTCTGGAAGGAATGGGAGGGAATTTCCTGGACACAGCCAGGATTTGGCCGTCGGAAATCACTGGGCAGAAATCACTGAAATGATATCTGGACGTATAGCAACCCATGTCGGAAGTGTAGATTTTGGTGAATTTTGTTCTTAAAAAAGTTCAACAACTTTGGGCAAAACTTTAAAAGCTCAACAACACAGGTAGGCAACCTAAGGCCCGTGGGCCGGATGCGGCCCAATCGCCTTCTAAATCCGGCCCGCGGACGGTCTGGGAATCAGTGTGTTTTTACCTGAGTAGAATGTGTCCTTTTATTTACAATGCATCTCTGGGTTATTTGTCGGACATAGGAATTCGTTCACTTCCCCCCCAAAAAATATAGTCTGGCCCACCACATGGTCTGAGGGAGGGTGGACCAGTCCATGGCTGGAAAAGGTTTACACCCCAGCTTTGTCCCATGGAGCTCAAGTTTTTATTTCATTGTCATGTTAAACCTCTCCTACCGAAGAAGTTGTCAAAGGAAGGGAAAACAGCCACCTGCAACCTCAGGAAACCCATACGCTCAGCACCAGTTTCTGGGTGGGATTCCTCATCCAGCTAAGGAGAACGGCTTCTGCAGAAGTGAGAAGCATGTGGCCTTTCAGATGTCTAGAGACACCATCTTCCATTGACCCTGCGGGCTGCAGCTGACGGGAGTGGCATTCAAACAACACCTGGAGGAAGACAGGTTCCATATCCCCAATCTGCATACATATCCCCCCAGCGGGATTAATTGGGTGTGGGTGTCATTCCTAAGATGGTAATTGAAATATACTCGAGCGTGGATTTCTTGCTCTTTATTCAGCTCACAGTGGTGAGGAGGAATGGAATTTTCCCCAGAATGTCTGCTTTATATACATTATACATGGGCCCCATGTGATTGGCTAATTCCGGGATTCACCTGTAGGCCAATCAGGTTGCGGATTCACTCCCACCTGGTGCTGGATTGGGTGGCTCCTGTGGACCAATCAGACTGCTGCATTCTGGACCCTATTGTTCTAGGACCAATCAGACTGCTGAATTTTTACTCCTATTGTTCTAGGACCAATCAGACGGCTGCCTTTTGGATCCTATTCAACTCAGTACATAATAGCAATCCTACGCGTAGTTTCTTGGGAACGCAACAGGATTTACTTTAGAGTAAACATGGCTTGGATTTTGCTGATATTTTCCCTCTAGACAGGTGTCTGTAGATGTTGTGAACAAGCTGCTACGATGATTCATGCTTATGTTCCGACTCAGTAACTTAGTCAATGCTTTTCTGCCATAATAAACCAGGGGAGGGGGCCGTGAACGAGCCTTCTGCACGGACCTCACCCTGTGGATCTTTGTTTAATTTCTTAGGCAAATAGGAAACTACCCAGCACAGGCTAGTCCAGGGTTTCCCAAATTTGGGTCTCCAGCTGTTTTTGGACTATAATTCCCATCATCCCTGGCCACTGGTCCTGGTAGCTAGGGATGATGGGAGTTGTAGTCCAAAACCAGCTGGAAACTCAAGTTTGGGACGCTATGGGCTAGTCATTCATTAGAGCTAATAGGGCACTGCCCCACCAACTTCAATAGACCTTCAAGCAGTCCCTGCCAGCTTGTTTTCCTAACTTGCAATGAGTCCAGGTGTCGGGATGCTGTCAGCAGCTCCTGGCTGGTTGCCCAGGAAAGTATAGAGACAAGGAAAAGTTTCTTACAGTTCTTTTTTATTTCAGTCTTTACAAAGAGAGGCTATAGAACCCAGCTTCTTGGATAATGGTGCTGTCCCAAGTGAATCTCCAACCCCACCGTCTCTCCCACTTCCTCCTTCTCATCGTCTCCTCTATGGGTGCTGCTACATTAAGTTTACCAGATTTTTTTCAATGAATCCAGGGACACTTTTCAACTTCAATGGATTTTGTATGGGGACTGATCTGTAAATCCGGGGACTGTCCCCAGGAAACGGGGATGTCTGGTAACCTTATGCTACATGCCCTCTGCCTTTGAGCTCTTTGCTCTCCTGCTTTTAAGGCTCGCCGGGTTCTGGAAGATGGTCTAGAATGCTTTCTAATGACAACCTGTCAGATGGGTGTTGCTGTGGCTCTCCCATGATTTCCCAGCTTTCCCCCTCATCTCCCTCTGAGCTGCAACCTCCCTCAAAGCCCTATTGTAAATCTACACTGTCTTCCTCTTCCTCCTCCCTGGAAGGGTCAGGATGGGGAGGCAGTCTCCACTATTCCTCTTCTGCCCAGTCCCTGACCCCAGGGGGTGGGTGGGTTTGCCTGTCCTTGGCTCTGGTTGTCTTTCCTTCTTCCCTACCGTTCCCAATGGGCACAAGCCAACACTGAAACTGGCTTATACCAGGTTGTACCATCAAGGGGCAGGATAGGAGGAGGAGGAGGAGGAAGGAGAAGAGGAGGAAGAAGAGGAGGAGGAGGAAGAGGAAGAGGAGGAGGAAGAGGAAGAGGAGGAAGAGGAGGAAGAGGAGGAGGAGGAAGAGGAAGAGGAGGAGGAAGAGGAAGAGGAGGAAGAGGAGAAGGAAGAGGAAGAGGAGGAAGAGGAGGAGGAAGAAGAAGAAGAAGAGGAAGAGAAAGGAGAGGAGGAGGAAGAAGAAGAGGTGGAAGAAGAAGAGGAGGAGGAGGAAGAAGAAGAGGAAGAGGAAGAGGAAGAGGAAGAAGAAGAAGAAGAAGAAGAAGAAGAAGAAGAAGAAGAAGAGCAGCTACTCTGACTCACTGGGACAATTCCTAGCCAATCTTCCCACAAAGTAATCAACGTTGGCTTCAGCTGGATCATCCGCTCTAACAAGTAGCCCTGGGATTGTACAACATCAGTTAACCATGTGCTACAGAAGCCTAATTAGTTTCTGGAAACTTATCTAGAGCAACCATATGCTCTTATACGACCTTCTGCTGGTAATGAGATTGGCTGCATTTCTTCGAAGCACGTTATCAGTTTCCCTTGAGGGACACCTAAGCCACCTGGCTATGAGTTTCTTTTATTTATTTATTTATATCAATATAAATACTTGCATACTGCCAGTTCTCTCTCTCTCTCTTTTTAAAAAAGTCAAAAACAAGGCAGTTTACAACAGTTATATATACAGCTGTACCTTGGTTTTTGAACAGCTTAGTTCTCGAACGTTTTGGCTCCCGAACACCGCAAACCTGGAAGTGACTGTTCTGGTTTGTGAACTATTTTTGGAAGCCGAACAGCCAATAGGGCTTCCGTGGCTTCCAATTGGCTGCAGGAACTTCCTGCAGCCAATCAGAAGCTGCACGTTGGTTTCCAAATGTTTTGGAAGTTGAATGAACCCCAGTCAAAGGTGACTATGGGGTTGTGGCGCTCGTCTCACTTTCAGGCCGAGGGAGCCGGTGTTTGTCCACAGACAGCCTTCTGGGTCATGTGGCCAGCATGACTAAACCGTTTCTGGTGCAATGGAACACTGTGACAGAAGCCAGAGCGCATGGAAATGCCATTTACCTTCCTGCCACAGTGGTACCTATTTATTTACTCACACTGGTATACTTTTGAACTGCTAGGTTGGCAGGAGCTGGGACAGAGCAATGGGAGCTCACCCCATCATGTGGATTTGAACCAATCGGCAAGCCCAAGAGGCTCAGTGGTTTAGACCACAGTGCCACCCACTCCCCAACAATACACACACATTCATTAGGGGCTGCTGTTCCACTCTCCAACCACTTCCATTTACACCTGATCCTCCCTGCCTTTGCACCTCACCCCTGCTCCTCCTCACGTGGGGTTGTTCCATGTCACATGTCTGTTTACATTCCAGCACAGCTTGCTGGGAACTTCCGTTGTGTGTATAGCTTTTGCTTTTGCTGTTCTCTCTGAGATGACGAGAGAGAGAGAGATGACATGTTTCTTTGTCCTGATTTATGATTAATAAATCCGTAGTTGTAGTATGCTTCCACAAGCCTCACGCCTATTCTGTGTGCACAGTTCAATCTGCTGATAGTGTGCCCTGGCTTTGGGTCGCTGATTTACGTCAGAGCAGAGGCGATGGTCTTTGCATCGGGATGGCTGGAAGGGAATGGCCCAGCCGGGGCTAGCCAGCTGGCCTCCTGGCCCTCTGCATGCCGACACAGCTTACCCCAAGTCCCTCCCTCCCAACTCCCCTCGCCCCTACATCCAAATGTACCCTTAGTGTGCAAGCAGCAATTCCAAGCACATGTGAACTCACACGTACGTGATGTGGGTGCACTGGAATGCTGAACTCACAGTTGGAAGTATTTTCTCTCTCTCTCTTTTACAAAAAAAGGCTTGTTAATTCCTAAGTACTGTACTTATCGGTGTCAAACTGGAGGTTAATTTTTCCCAGGGATTCGAGTAGGATGCCAATGTGCAGCCTGCCCTTCTTGCATCATTTAAATAGCCGGGTCAACCACAGAGAGGAGCCACAAGGTGAGACGTGTGAGAGCAGATCTATGTGAAAATGCTTTTAATGTCTCTCTGAAAAATGTTCCCTTGTTTTCAGATTTTTTTCTCCTTTTTTATTTTATTAAATGCTGTTAACAGGAACCGTTGACCTCACTGGACCAAAGCTTAATCACCTCTAAAGCTATAATTTGATGATATATATTAGGGGCTGCATTTAAACTGTACAAAGCGGGCTGCATTTCAAATCGTGTTTTCCTCTTAATTTATCTTTCTCGTAATAATAATTTACCCAGCAATGAAGATGACTGCCATATATGTGGAGTATTTTTTCTGCCCTGCCTTCACTTCACTGCCACAATTGATAGCTTCATATAACTGCAGAGTTGGAGTCATCTAGTCCAACCCTTTGCATTGCAGGCACCACAACTAAAATAATCCCTGACAGATGGCCATCCATCTTTTGTTTAAAAACCTCCAATGACAGAGAGTCCACCACAAGCTTTCTCCATTTCCCTGGGAAGAGAGTTTGGTTGTTTATGTTGGGATACTGCCAGGGAGACAAAGTCCATCATGACTCCACGTCGTCTACGGACGTCCATCGATCTCCCGTAGACACGCAGTATCAGCAATTAGCGACACGAGCTCCAAAAATAGCTTGCCACATTCCAGAGCCGATGCACGCTCTATCAGCAGATAATACACAGCGAAAGATGCACTCAGGAGAGCATTATTTACAAGTTTATTTCTGCATTGATCAGAACAAAGAAAAACATGACTGCCTGCTTCAATGTTCCGGCACAGAGAGAGAAACGAAAACAAAGACACAACAGAAACATCCTGTGAAACAGGAAATACGCAGGCTGTGACACAAACATCCTGCTCCCTTTTAAGGTGGAATGGAAATATCCTAACAGTTTAGCCACAACTCTAAGCACCCTTGATGAACTTCAGCTCCCATAATTCTTTCGAGGAAGCTGCAACTGTTTACAGTGTTATCAAACTACAGTGGTACCTCGGGTTACAGACACTTCAGGTTACAGACTCCACTAACCCAGAAATAGTACCTCGGGTTAAGAACTTTGCTTCAGGATGAGAACAGAAATTGTGCCGCGGCAACGCGGCAACAGTGGGAGGCCCCATTAGCTAAAGTGGTACCTCAGGTTAAGAACAGTTTCAGGTTAAGAACGGACCTCCGGAACGAATTAAGTTCTTAACCCGAGGTACCACTGTACTTGAATGGTTTGAATGCTGCCTACGTTCCAGTAACTTTCATGCCTGCTTAGTCTGCAGTCTTTGGGGAAATTTCCAGGTTCTGGATATCCCTTCCTTGTGAGTTTTTAATTTAACTGGATATAGGCCAGAGAGCCCTTTAGATAGAGTTTTCCCTTTACACAGAAGACTGCCTTCCGACAGCTCTCCAAATAGAGGACTGTCCTCTGCAAAGTAGGACGCACGGTCACCCTACCACTTGTGTCAGACTGGCAGCGGATCCCTCACATGCCTACATCCTCTTTCGTGCCCTGCAGTAAGCACCACAGCTGTTGTCTTCACAACTCTCAGATATTTTCGGAGCACGGGCGACGGCCATTTGGCACCTTTTGAATACCGGAATAATAAATCAACAAGCTGGAGGGTGGGAGGTGGCAGCAATGACTAATATCTGCTTATATGTATCTGCTTATATGGAAATCTGGGCCGGATAAATCAGGGCATAATGATGCCATCCTCGAGCTGCATGGCAACAGTTACAGTTTAAAAGCCGGAGATTATTATTTATGAGAGCACCAACAGCAGACTAGCCAAGAGCGTTGGTTTCCAGTACCTTTTTCCAGAAAGGGAAGGATTTTCAGACCTTGGACAGGTGGCTGATCAGAACAGATGGTGGCTGTGCAACTGCCCTCCTCTTTTTAATCGCCAAGCTTTTGTCAGGAGCTCAGCCTACACTCGAGTAGGACCCTGGCAGAGACACATGCCCGATTGGCATGTTCTCTCCCTCCTGGTCGATCGTTCGGGAACTTCAAAAGCTTTTTTCGGCCCAAACATCACAGCGCCCGATGCCAACTGACACCAGCACACTTAGGGATCCACAGAGTTTGCGCAGTTGCGTAACAGACCTCAGCAACTCAGCATTTTGGCTAATCTACTTTATTTACATAGAAACACACACGGAGCACTGCAACATGGCTCCCTCTCTCTCTAGCATCAGACAGCAAAGAGAATGAACAAAGGACAATAGTCCCACTTCACGGAACACAGAACAGTCATACCTTGGGTTGAATATGCTTCATGTTGAGCGCGTTCGAGTTGTGCTCCATGGCAACCCAGAAGTAATGGAGTGCTTTACTTCTGGGTTTCGCCACTCGAGCATGCGCAGACGCTCAAAATGACATCACGCGCATATGCAGAAGTGGTGAAAAACGACGCGCGCGTACGCAGATCTGCCATCGCTAGTTATGTTTGCTTCTGGATACGAACGGGGCTCCGGAACGGATCACATTCGTATCCAGAGGTACCACTGTACAGTGGTACTTCGGGTTACATATGCTTCAGGTTACATACGCTTCAGGTTACAGTCTCCGCTAGCCCAGATATAGTACCTCGGGTTAAGAACTTTGCTTCAGGATGAGAACAGAAATCGTGCTCTGGCGGCGCAGCAGCAGGAAGCCCCATTAGCTAAAGTGGTGCTTCAGGTTAAGAACAGTTTCAGGTTAAGAACGGACCTCCAGAACGAATTAAGTACTTAACCTGAGGTACCACTGTAACACAAACATCCTGTCTCCGTCACTTCCCACTTTGTGGAGTCAAAATATACACCGTCATGTAATAGACAACAAAATCCCAGGGCTGCAATCATGGAGCAGGAATTCTAACAGCTTTGTGAGTTAGTACTGCTGCAGGCAAATCTACTGTACAGTCTTAACCTGCCTGAATGGTAAAGTTCCCAGGTGAACTCTGGGAACTGTAGTTCTGCTAGGGATCTTTCTAGTAAGGAAAATGATGGCAAAATCCTCCACCTCTCACCCTGGATGGGCCCTACCCTCATGGACAAGGATCTGTGGGAAGAAGGAGACCTCCTCACCCCACGGTAGAGATGTAAGAAAGCAGCAATTTCCATTCCAACTTGTCTTTGTCCCTACAAGCACTCCTTCCATTCTGCTGCAGTTTGGTTTCTACCAAATACAGTGCTATTTGTTATGCTGCCCCACTATTTAATGTAATTTACTTAAATTATGGATTTAATGCAATTAACAATGCAATTATTTCCACACCCTTCCTTTCAATGCAAAGGGAACACAATTCAAATGGGGGACGTGAGTCATCAATTAGGAATTATTTGCAAAATGAGCTACATCTATTGTGTCAGACCCTCCCAGTGCCCCTATTTTCCAGTGACATCCCTGATTTAGAGAAGCTGTCCTGGTTTCTGATTTGATTCCAGAATGTCCCACTTTTCCTTAGGATGTCCCTGTTTTCATTGGATAAATGTTGGCGGGTATGGAGTTATCCGACCTCCCAAGCCGCCTGAAGACAATCCTGTATACCGAAGTTTTTTGTTTTAAATGTTTAATGTTTTATTGTGTTTCTATATATGTTAGAAGCTGCCCAGAAGGGTGGCTGGGGCAACCCAGTAAGATGTGTGGGGTATAAATACAGTGGTACCTCGGGTTAAGTACTTAATTCATTCCGGAGGTCCGTTCTTAACCTGAAACTGTTCTTAACCTGAAGCATCACTTTAGCTAATGGGGCCTCCTGCTGCTGCCGCCATGCCGCCGGAGCCAGATTTCTGTTCTTATCCTGAAGCAAAGTTCTTATCCTGAGGTAATATTTCTGGGTTAGCGGAGTCTGTAACTGAAGCATATGTAACCTGAAGCGTATGTAACCTGAGGTACCACTGTAGTAAAATTATCTTTATGGAATGTGACATCCCTATTTTCATCTGAGAAATGTTGGAGGTATGTTGTTTGATTCCAACCCACATAGGAGCCAACTCCTTTGGGCCCCTCATTAAAATATTTGAGGGGGCCGGAGGGGGCAAAGTTGGTGGGCATTGCCATTCAAATGGTGTGTATGCACTGTCATGTGATTGATTATGTAGGGCGGTGCTGCACCAATCAGTCTAGAGCAGGGGTACACAATATGATGCCCTTCATATTTTGTTGGACTGCATCTTCCATCATCCCTGAGCATTAACTAGGCCAGCTAGGGATAATGGGAGTTGGAGTCTAGTAACTATAAGAACAGCACCAGTGTCTCAGGTCTGGACATGAATGGGAGGATTTCAGTGTAAGTCAGCTCCACACAATCTTGACTATACCAAGATGCTGAAAATATCAGATATTAGTCAAAATGCATTAACTCATTGCGAAAATGGTTTTAGTACTGCAAAAATGAGTTGACTGTTCATTCAAGCATCCTGGAGCACGGCATATGTTTTCAATCCCGCACCTGTCAAAAGGAATGAATTGGCAAGCTAAAATGTGCAGCGTCGCTGTGAAGACTTCTAAGCTTATGGCAAGCTGTGGGTGGAAGGAAGCCAGCAGAAAGCTACAGATGACTCAAATGGAACCAAAGAATAATAAAACTGTAGAGCTGGAAAGGGCCCGATGGGTCATCTAGTCTAGACCCTGCAATTCAGGCATCACAATTAAAGCATCCGTGACAAATGGCCATCCAACCTCTGTTTAAAAACTCCTAAAGAAGGAGAGCTCACCACCTTTCAAGGGAGTCCATTCCCCTGTAAAACAACTCTTACCACCAGAAAGTTCTTCCTGATGTTTAGGTGGAATCTCCTTCGTCGTAATTTGAATCCATTGGCTCAGGTCCGACCCTTTGGAGCAGAAGAAAACAACCTTGCTCCATCTTCCATGTGACAGCCCTCAAGATATTTGAAGATGGCTATCATATCTCCTCTCAATTTCCTCTTTTCCAGCTTAAGCATACCCAGCTCCTTCAACTATAAGGCTTGGTTTCCAGACCCTTAATCATTTTGGCTGCCCTCCTCTGCAAGCATTCCAGCTTGTCCACATCCTTCTTAAATCGTGGCCCACAGAACTGGACACAGTAATCCAGGTGTGGTCTGATCAAAACAGAATGTTGTTGTTGTTTAGTCGTTTAGTCGTGTCCGACTCTTCGTGACCCCATAGACCAGAGCACGCCAGGCACGCCTGTCTTCCAATGCCTCCCGCAGTTTGATCAAACTCATGCTGGTAGCTTCGAGAACACTATCCAACCATCTCGTCCTCTGTCGTCCCCTTCTCCTTGTGCCCTCCATCTTTCCCAACATCAGGGTCTTTTCCAGGGAATCTTCTCTTCTCATGAGGTGGCCAAAGTATTGGAGCCTCAGCTTCAGGATCTGTCCTTCCAGTGAGCACTCAGGGCTGATTTCCTTCAGAATGGATAGGTTTGATCTTCTTGCAGTCCATGGGACTCTCAAGAGTCTCCTCCAGCACCATAATTCAAAAGCATCAGTTCTTCAGCGATCAGACTTCTTTATGGTCCAGCTCTCACTTCCATACATCACTACTGGGAAAACCATAGCAGAATAGAGTGGTACTACTACGTCCCTTGATCTGGACACAATACTTCTGTTGATGCAACCTGGAATTGCATTAGCTCCCCCCGACCCCCCATCTTCTTTTTTGATACTGCAAAACATATTAAGGTTAGAGTACCATCACTGAGCTCTTGTCTCTTACAATTTGCATTTGGGAATTTATTTCGTTTCCTGCCTGTGAAGTGAAAAAAAATGAATTTTACCTCGCTTTTGTTCCCAGTTTGATTTCATTAATATAGTAATATATTTCATTAATATATTTGGGAGTGTATTTGTAGTATTGAAATATCCTTTTGGGGTATGTTGCTATATTTGCTATTGTTCTGCTATGTTCCTATGAGATTGTTTTTGCACTTTTGGTTGAAATGCATTCCTGTTTCCTTTGCTGTAATTCAATCTGGGCAGTGTGTGTGTGTGTGTGTGTGTGTGTGTGTGTAAGTGGCATACAAATAAAATAAATGGATGAAATGAACTTGACCCTGAATAGCTGGGTTGGTTAGAGTATGGTGCTGATAATGCCAAGGTTGCAGATTCAACGCTCTTGTGGGACAGCTGTATATTCCTGCATTGCAGGGGGTTGGGCTAGAATCAGCAGTTCTCAACCTATGGGTCCGCAGATGTTGCTGGACTACAACTCCCATCATCCCTGGGCTCTGGCCTTGCTAGCTAGGGATGATTGTAGTTGTAGTTCAACAACATCTGGGGACACACAGGTTGAGAAAGGCTTGACTAGGTGATCCTCACGGACCCTTCCAACTCTACAATTCTATTATTTTATGTGGCTGGAGAAGGAAAGCGAAAACTGGTTGGTCAAAGTTAATGCAAGCTGCCATTGCGTCCATCCAAGACCTTTGGAGGACTGAAAATAATATTCCAGGACTCCAGGCAGCAAAGAAACAGAGAAGGCATAGACCTGGGAAGGGCAGGAAGAGAGAAGGGATTAATTTGGTGCCAAAGTCAGTTGGCTTCCGTGACAAGAGAACAGCAGGTGCTGGGGAAGATAATTAAGGTGTGAAGTTTACAGTGTTGCAAGGTATTTTATATGGATAGATAATTGCATTTGAGAGGGAGGGGGGGAGATACCTCTGATGTGCTATGCCGAGCAGAAAAGCAGGCAAAAGCCTCAGATACTTCGTAAAAGTCAAGGGGAAGGAGATGCGAATTAGCTGCTTTGATTTGCAAAGTGAAATCCGACTCAAGAAAGCATTCTGGGTACCCTGCGTTTGGTCTCCTGCTTCAGGGATTTGGAGCAACATAGTGTTTTTATCTTTATAATAATAATAATATAATAATAATAATTTTTATTTATACCCCGCCTATTTGGCTGGGCTTCCCCAGCCACTCTGGGCAGCTTCCAACAAAATATTAAAAAACAGTAATGCATCAAACATTAAAAGCTTCCCTTTCCCCTACAGTTAAGGACATAAGAAGAACCCTGCAGGATCAGGCCAGGGACACATCTAGCCAAGAATCCTCTTCTTGCAGTGGGCCAAACATAAGTGGCCCATAAGCTGGACCTGGTAACAACACCATTTCTCCTCTCTGTTGCTGTTCAGCGACTGCTATTTAGAAGCATGAAACTTGTGGAGGCAGCACATACTCATCACAGGCTAGCAGTGAAGTAAGTCACTCCCTTGCTGGTTCACAGGTGCAGCAGCCCCAAGTCAGTGCCTGTCAGGAATGAATGAGGACCATCACAGGGCTGGGCAGCACCTGAAGAAGCGTCTCCACCCCCATTGTTCTGCCCGGATGCTGAGGTCCAGCGCCGAGGGCCTTCAGGCGGTTCCCTCACTGCGAGAAGCAAAGCTACAGGGAACCAGGCAGAGGGCCTTTTCGGTAGTGGCGCCTGCCCTGTGGAACGCCCTCCCATCAGATGTCAAAGAGATAAACAACTACCTGACATTCAGAAGACATCTGAAGGCAGCCCTGTTCAGGGAAGTTTTTAATGTATGACATATTAGTGTATTTTTGGTCTTTGTGGAAGCCGCCCAGAGTGGCTAGGGAAACCAAGCCAGATGGGCGGGGTACAAATAATAAATTATTATTATTATTATTATTATTATTATTATTATTATTATCATTATCATTATCATCATCATCATCATCATCATCATCACCATCATGTGGAAATGCCACTTGTGAAAGACAGCGCCTCCACACAAGTCTTGTGCATGCTGGCGCTACAATCTGCATGACGTCAGTGGCTCTTCATCCAAGCCATCTCAGCCCTGCTTCACCCTTTGATGTGTTTTGCCTGGCTGGGATAAGTCCTAGTCTTCAGAAATAGTTTCTTCCTTGTCTGGATGGTGGATAGATAGGGATCTCTTAGTGTGTGTAGAAACCTGCATACTGCACAGAAGTGAAATGGATGTGACCTGCTGCATCCAGTGTGGTGTAGTGGTTAAGAGCAGTGGACTCGTAATCTGGTGAACCGGGTTCGCGTCTCCGCTCCTCCACATGCAGCTGCTGGGTGACCTTGGGTCAGTCACACTTCTCTGAAGTCTCTCAGCCTCACTCACCTCACAGAGTGTTTGTTGTGGGGGAGGAAGGGAAAGGAGATTGTTAGCCGCTTTGAGACTCCTTGGGGTAGTGATAAAGCAGGATATCAAATCCAAACTCTTCTTCTTCACTTCTTCCTCTGGTTCCACCTCCTCTGGCAGGTGGCCCTTGGAAGGTGGCCCAGATCAGAGGGTGGGAAAAGGTTCCCCTAGCCCATTCTGTATGGTGGATAAGGTGAGAGAGCCAAGAAGAGGTGCGCTTTTGTTCTTTTGTGAATGGTACGCCTTAAATCTCAATGAATGAATCCAGTAGGCAATGGATATGTGCTTAATTAGACGGAAACTAACATTACTGGCAAACGTCTTTGATATGTGAGTTCATGCAATGTGTGAAGATCAGAACACGCTCACAAGCTTCTTTGCTTAACTGTACACTAGTCTTTAAGGGGAGAGGGCATGATTTGTGCGTAAATGCATCACTCCTGAGAACTGTAGCACCGCTTTGGCTAAATGGTTCAAAGGTTGTCCGGATGACTCAGCCAAAGATTACCTTGAGGATATTTCCAGTCCACTTCACTGGAGAGGTGGCATCTGAGACCTGAAAAATCCATTGACATTTCCCTTTCCCTTTCTTCCCCCCTGCCATAAGGAAACTGACGAAATGTTCGTCAGATAGCGTCAAATCCACTGTCAAAACAGTGGGGGGAAATTGCCAAGACATTACATAAGAAACCAGCGACATAAGACCTGTTGTTGTCAGAGACGCTTTGCATTTAGAAGTCCAATGAAGCGATGGAAAATTAGTCTTGGAGTGCCATGGTGAGATATTCCACATAACTTGGAACACTTCAGAGAACGGAAATGGCTCCAGCTTCCAACTGCATAATAAGATATCAGGAGTCTGCAGGATTTGGCCAATGAATCATCTGCTCCAGCATCCTGTTCTCACAGAGGCCAAGCAGAAGCCTGTGGGAAACTGGCAGGCAGGATCCAAGCACAAGAGCCTTCTCTCCTCCTGAAGTTTCCATCAACTGGGAATAAGAAGGATTACTTCCTCTAACCATGGAGGCATGGCATAGTCATCATGGCTTACCCTCCATGAATTTGTCCAATCCTCTTTTAAAGTCATCCAAGTTAGAGGCGCTGTGCAGGTCATGTGTAAAATTATTATTATTATTATTATTATTATTATTATTATTTATGATTTATACCCTGCCCACTCTGGGCAGTTCCCAGCAGAATTAATGTTGTTGTTGTTGTTGTTGTTGTTGTTGTTGTTGTTGTTGTTGTTGATAATAATAATAATAATAATAAAATAAAAGCAATAAAACATCTGACATTAAAGAAGAGTTTGGATTTGATACCCCACTTTATCACTACCCTAAGGTGTCTCAAAGCGGCTAACATTCTCTCTCTCTCTCTCTCTCTCTCTCTCTCTCTCTCTCTCTATATGGAATTTCAACATAACAATTTATCAAAAATACAGTACATCATCTACATCCCCCTCCCATTTTTCCCCTCCCCTCCCCCCAAAAGAAAACCTAGTTGGTCTCTGTCTCCTTGTTCTGGATTTTAGTTGCTCCCTCCTTGCTGAACTCCCTAAGATATGGATGTTGCCACTGTTTCTTCATGTTTTGAACCTAACCAATTCTGTGGACTCTGTTTTGTTAAGACTATGCACCTTGATCCCCACATGCTTGGATAGATTTGGTAAAAAGCTTTTATCTCCTTGGGCTGAGACCCTGACCCCGAGGGCATCCTCTGGAGATAACAGGAGCAGGGTACCAGGTTAGGTCTATTTTCAGGTGTTGTTGGACTATACATCATATCAGTCCAGCCAGCATGGCCAAAGGTAAGGAGTTATGGTAGTTGTGGTCGACCAGTACCTGGGCTACACTGTCCTATGTGGGGCACTCCTGTGATTTTTGGGAGGAAGGCAGATTGACTCTCACTGCAATATAATCCCTAACATGTTAGATTTCTCTATGGCAGGTGTGGGGAACCAGCAACCGTCCAGATAGACTCCAACTCCCAATGGCTGATGTCAAATGGATGAGGCTGATGGGAGTTGGGAGTCCAGGAACCACTGGAGGCCACCACATCAGCCATCCCTAAATGGGGGCTCTTAGATTCCCATGGATGCTTCAATGAAGCTGACAGCTATATTGCTGTGGATGGAAAAGATTAGATTTGCAAGCCATTGATGTTCATTCTTCCATTCATTGATCTCACTACCTTTCATTCCAAGGTGTGATACCTAGTTGTGCCTGGGTTTGTTAGTTTCTTTCTCTCTGTTTTTGCAGCATTTTCAGTCAGGTTCCTGTTTCAGAATACACAAATGCAGGAAGTGTAATCGCTCCCGTCCCTTGGCCCCAGCCTTTCTTGAACAAGACTAATGACTTCCCACAAGGTGTACTGGAATTGCAACAGCAGGGATTATTCAGCTAACATGGCAGATGGGGTGGAGGTGCTGCTTAACAGCCAGGCAGAGTGGCATGATGTCTACTGAGGCAGCATGCGCTCTGATTGGCTCTGTAGTTCTGAGAGTGTTCTTCCTCTGGAAGTTTGGTCCCATGTCTTCCTGAAGTGTACAAGGCTTGGCCCAAGAGAGACAAATCCTCTCTGTTCCTTTCACCACAAAATTATACACTGTTTTCGTTCAGTTTACTCATTAAAGTGTTATCAAGTATCTTTTGTCTCAGGATTCCATTTGGGCAATTTAAGTGACTTAAAAAAAAAACAAAAAACACCAATAGGTGTGTTCATAAAAATACAGAATGCATGGCAGGGAAAGAGTTCAGGAAATGTGTGAAGTAACCTTTTTCACACAGACATTCAAGTTTGTAGGTTTTATTCATGGAAGCAGCAGCCCTGACCAGCCAGTGGTCAATTTCTAAAGCAGCATGTTTGGAATGGATCACAAACTATTTGAATCTACAAACTTATTCAAACCTTCAAATGCAAATTGCTTGGTGAGTCACCTTGTGAAAATTATGCACCACCTAACCCAATTACCTTTCAAGGACTTTGCTGCTGGTGCTGCTGCTACTATTATGACAACCAGTGACCATGGCTGTATGTATGGCTGTTGCCTAGCAATGTTGACTAACTGCGAAAGACCAGTATCCCAGTGTGTTGACAGAACAGGCAAGAGTGATCTAATTAGAATGTTAATTAGAACCCAAAGATTAGAGTGTCTGCTCTGATGAATAACAGTTCCTCCTTTCAGGATTTGCCAACTAAGTCACAATAGAAAGCAGGAAATAATGCATGCAGTTATTTACAAAAAATACCCAAAAAATTAAAATTATGTCCTGCCCTAGAAATTCAATGCCAAAGTAAAAACAGAGGAGACTATATCTAATTTCATACAGCACTGAAAATGCAAAACTGCTTAGGAAAATGTCTTGTAGTTCAAATATATGCTGGAAGTGTAAAGAAAAGGAGGGAACTTTTTATCATATGTGGTGGGATTGTAAGGTAATTAAAAGATTTTGGGAAATGATATACAACGAATTGAAGAAAATGGTCCATTTAACATTTGTTAAAAAACCTGAAGCATTTTTATTAGGGATTGTAGGGAAAGATCTGCCAAAAAAGCTGAAAAACATCTTCATGTATGCGACAACGGCCGCGAGAGTTTTAATAGCACAAGGATGGAAGACTGAAGAAATCCCAACCAAAGAATCATGGCAAGAAAAATTGATGGACTATGCAGAACTGGCAAAACTGACATACAAGCTATGGGACAAGGATAACTGTGACTTTAAAGATGAATGGGAACCCTTTACAAAGTATTTGAAGACACAACAAAGCGAACTGGACTCCTTGGCTGGTTGTGAATAAACATTCACAAACTTTTTATTTATAATTATCAGCTAAATAGTTTGAGGATCTATACAACTGTGTAACATGCAGAAAACAGCATTTTTAGAGAAATCAAAGACTGGAACTTTTTTAAAGGAAAGTGTCTTGTATCAAGGCAGATCTTTCTTGCCCAGTATTTCCTGCAATGATAGCTCTCTGGGGTTTCAGAGAGGAGTCATTCTGCAACCCTACCTGTGTAAGAGTGTGTGCCAATTGGAACTTTTTACATGGTTTATTCCAGCAGATCATGTCACCTTTGCAACCTTGGCGTTGTCAGCACCACGCTCTAACCAACTGAGCTATCCATGCTAAGAATGGACCTACCCATTTAAAGTACAGAGCAGGGACCACATATCCAGGGGATTACATTTGCCACAGTGCTGTGAGCTGGACCAGACCTTACCAGAAGGTGGGGATCTTTTGAGTCCTTCTCCCCATCTCTGCCAGGCAAATCAGTCCCTTGTTTTTTTCTCGGGCACTTGGCTGCTCATTCAGTCACCTGGCCATTCACTCAGCTACGCAGCCACTCAGTCATGTACTCATTCAGCTACTCAACCCCAACACTCATGCAGTGTGCCTCTCTCTCAGCCAGCTGCACAGCCATTCAGTCAAGCATCACTCAGCCGATCAGCCACAGTCCCATTCTCTCACAAAGCCATTCACTCTCAGCCAGGCAGCCAGCTACTCATTCAGTTGCTTAGTCAGCCACACGTTCAGCTGAATATCTATCTCAGTCACGGACTCAGTCACCCAGCCATTCACTTACCCACAAACTCAGTCCCTCACTCAACCTCCCAGTCATTCATTCAGCAACTAAGCCAGTCATGCTGGCAGTCAACTCATTCACTCAATCAACCAACACTCATTCAGCCAGCCACTCATTCCATCAATCAGCCATGCACTCACTCACTCTCGCACTCACTAATACATATGGACTAGACATTAATCACAATACTTTTTCAAAGGGAACTCTGGAAATCGTAGTGGTGTTTTTCTTTTAAGGAATAGGGGTCTCAGAACAGCTCCAATCACCCTTAGAATCATAGAAACATAGAATCATAGAATCATAGAGTTGGACAAGACCACAAGGGCCATCGAGTCCAACGCCCTGCCAAGCAGGAAACACCATCAGAGCACTCCTGACATATGGTTGTCAAGCCTCTGCTTAAAGACCTCCAAAGAAGGAGACTCCACCACATTCCTTGGCAGCAAACTCCACTGTCGAACAGCTCTTACTGTCAGGAAGTTCTTCCTAATGTTTAGGTGGAATCTTCTTTCTTGTAGTTTGGATCCATTGCTCCGTGTCCGCTTCTCTGGAGCATCAGAAAACAACCTTTCTCCCTCCTCTATGTGACATCCTTTTATATATTTGAACATGGCTATCATATCACCCCTTAACCTCCTCTTCTCCAGGCTAAACATGCCCAGCTCCCTTAGCCGTTCCTCATAAGGCATCGTTTCCAGGCCTTTGACCATTTTGGTTGCCCTCCTCTGGACACGTTCCAGTTTGTCAGCGTCCTTCTTGAACTGTGGTGCCCAGAACTCAACACAGTAATTAATTGACTTAATTGACTACAGTTCCCTTAATTGACTACAGTTCCCAGGATTCTTTGAGGGAAGCCATGACTGTTCGAAGGTATAATAATTCTTTAAATCATAGAATAGAATAGAATCATAGAGTTGGAAGAGACCACAAGGGCCATCGAGTCCAACCCCCTGCCAAGCAGGAAACTCCATCAAAGCACTCCTGACATATGGTTGTCGTGCAGTGCAGATCCTTCCTGCCTGGGAGAGGAAGGGAACTGACATCACACAGAGCCTTCTCTACCAATCACATCTCTATGGTCTGTGTCTGCCTATCGGCCACATGGCTCTGTGGTCTTAACCTCTTCACATGCTAACTTGCAAGAATGTGCATTGCTAGATTTGACTGCAAATCTCCCACAGTAACGTTGGAGTCAGGTATTGCTTGGACCAGTGTCTGGATGAAGGGTTATAAACTAAATCTGAATCAGGGCAAGACAAAGGTCATGTGTGTGAATGGTTCCCAGGTCCAGGAATTAGCTAACTTGCTTGCCCTGGGTGGGCCTAAACTTTGCCCGAAGAAGCAGGTGCATAGTCTGGGAATCCTCCTAGATCCTGCTCAGTCACTGGAGGCACAGATGTCCTTGGTGGCAGGAGTGCCTTCTACCTGCCCCACCAAGTAAGACAGTTATGGCCATTCCTGGATCGTTAACCTCAATTTTGATTTGCTGCAATAGATTCCATGTAGGGCTACCCTTGTGGTTGGTCCAGAGGCTGTAGCAGGTGCAGAACATGATATCTAGGTTGCCTTTGGTGAGCAAACCACCAGTGTATAATATCTTGTTTGTGGGATCTGCTACTGGACCAAGTTCAGAGTTTTGGTACTAATGTATAAGGCCCAATACAGCTCAGGACCACTGAGCTCGAGAGACCACCTTGTCCCTTATATAACCAGTTGGTTGCTGTGCTCTGCAGGAAATGTTCACTTTGAAATCCCCAAAACATCAGAAGCCTGCTTTGCAGTAATTCAGAGCAGGCCTTTCAGGACGACTGCCCCTGTTCTATGGGACAGTATTGTTGGCAAGGTACGATAGAGACCCACTGTATGTACTTTTTGGAAACAGTTGAAGATGAAATGGTCTCTGCCTAACTCCATCAGCCAGTCTTCCAGTCCTTCTCTCAGTCACCCACTCATCCATTCACTGACTCACTAATTCATTCACTCAGCTGGTCTGGCAAGCACTCAGCCATTCACTCTGCTTCTCCATTAGTTGGCTGCTCCTTCGCTGCGTCATCCCCATGGCCGGCCACTCATTCGTCAGCTCACTTACCCGCTCTGCCATTTGGTGGTCCACTAGGTCACCTGTTCCGCTGCTCAATTGGCTGTTCAGTCAGTTGCCCCACAGCTTGGTTGGCCAGTCACTTGGGACTCAGCTATACAGCTGCAAATACAATGTTTTAAATGTGCTTTAAGTACATTATACAAATGTGACACTAGATGGCATTGGTGAGCTAATGGTAAATCCCATACATTTTTAAAAACATTTTTAAAAGCATTTTCACAGCGTGTATATAGAAATTCCATGTATAAATCAATTTAACTGGTTCCTCCTCCATCCCTAATTATGGGATATCTATATTTACACATGTGTGTGTGTGTGTGTGTGTGTGTGATCTCTACACATTATTTCCATGCTGTGCATAATTTTATATGTGTGTGTGTGTGTATAATTTTAATATTTTTAAAAATGAATTTTATAAATAACACTATACAAAATAACACTATACAGTGGTACCTCGGGTTAAGTACTTAATTCGTTCCAGAGGTCCGTTCTTAACCTGAAAGTGTTCTTAACCTGAAGCACCACTTTAGCTAATGGGGCCTCCTGCTGCTGCCTCGCCGCTGGAGCACGATTTCTGTTCTCATCCTGAAGCAAAGTTCTTAACCCGAGGTACTATTTCTGGGTTAGCAGAGTCTGTAACCTGAAGCGTATGTAACCTGAAGCATATGTAACCTGAGGTGCCACTGTACAAAAGTATGGGTGTGCAAGAGTGACATGGGAGTCTCAAAGAAGAAGTCCTTTCTCACTGCAAACTCTGTTTGCCTTCTCTATGCTCTAGTTGCCTCTCCCCATCCTGTGGCGCATTTTGTAATAGCACAGGGTGGGGAGGAATGGAGGAAAAACAAATCCCTTTCACACTTGAGACAATACTGTATGAGATGCATTACTGGCATTTGTGAGCAGCAAATAACCTTCTTAAATGAGCTGGCTGGTTCTTACCAACTCTAGTTGCACTTAGCGGATTTCAAATCTTAGCTTGGCAGCCTATGACTAATTGAACGTTAGTTGCTTGCCTCCGCTTGGTGATGAACGGCCCTGAACAACAGCAAGAAAAGAGGTGGTTTTTGTTTGACTAATGCACCTTAGATTTCACTGAGAGTTAAATAGATCTAATGCATTTACCTGGGTAAGAAGAACAGACTGGAATCTCTGTAGTGCGGTGGGAAAACTGGACCATCTCCAAAAGCACAAAGAGAATTGTGGGCCATTACAGCTGCTCAGTATTATAAACACAGAAGACACTGAACAATTATTGATACTTACCGTATTTTTCCGTCTATAAGACGCCCCTATGTATAAGATGCCCCCTATTTTGGGGGACTCAGAATTAAGAAAATGGGGGAAGACACTGTCCGTGTATAAGATTTTTGACATTATTTTTTAGGGGGGGAAACCTAGTCCCCTTTCTCTCTAAATATAGCAGAGGGCCTGAATTGATAGACTCCATTTTACGATACGATACGATAATCTTTATGGTCATTGTCCCATACAGAACAATGAAATTGAAAAAAAATGTATACATAAGACATTCAAAACCAACAAGCCTGCTATCCCAGCTATCCCAACCTGGTTAGCCCCCAAATACTCTGATACCCCATTTTAAAAATACAATAAACTCCCATAGAGACTCCTTACCCTGTGTTTAAAACCAAAATTGCATTTGTGTAGAAACTGTTTCTCAGGCAGCTAGTCCTAGTCTTCATAACCCTGTACCTTCTTCTAGAAGGCAGAAGCTTGAAAGAGATCATTTCCAGGGTGTGCACTATCCTGCGCTATCTCTGCAGCTTACTTATAGCACCTGGAAGCATAGATTTGATCCAAGGTGGGAAGAGTGCACCCAATTATTCTCTCCGCAGTCTTTACAACCCTGGACAGCATTGTTTTTCCCCTGACCGTGCAGCTCCCAAACCACACACATAGACCATAAGTTAATACACTCTCTACAGTACAATGGTGAAATGCCATCAACAGGTCCTTTGAGAGATTGTTTTTCCGGAGGATTCTCAGAAAACAACCGGATAGCTAGCTTTTCATCCCTTGAAGAGCTTCCAAAACAGTTGGGGTGGGGTGGGGTGAACTTACTAGACACCTTGAGCTTCCTAAAATGGAGAACGAATACTCCCCCAAACCCATCTGCAAGTATATTGGCAAAGGCACCCCCCTGTATGAAATCAAGCCAACAATCAATGGCTGCTACTCATAATGGCTATGAACTTCTGAATAAGAGTTCTGAATACCAGTTGCTGGAAATCACAGGAGAGGAGAGTTCCTCATATCCATCTTGCAGGTTTCCAGCAAGTATCCACTGTGAGAACAGGATGTTAGACTAGATGGGCCATTGGCCTGATCCAGCAGGCTCTTCTTGTGTTCTATAATAATAATAATAATAATTTATTATTTATACCCCTCCTATCCGACTGGGCTTCCCCAGCCACTCTGGGCAGCTTCCAGCAAAATATCAAAATACAATAGTCCATCAAACATTAAAAGTTTCCCTAAACAGGGCTGCCTTCAGATGTCTTCTAAAAGGCTGGTAGTTGTTCTCTTTGACATCTGGTGGGAGGGCGTTCCACAGGGTGGGTGCCACTACCAAGAAGGCCCTCTGCCTGGTTCCCTGTAACTTGGCTTCTCGCAGTGAGGGAACCACCAGAAGGCCTTTGGTGCTGGACCTTAGTGTCTGGGTAGAACGGTGGGGGTGGAGACGCTCCTTCAGATATACTGGACCAAGGCTCAATCTTTCTTAATCTTTGTTCTTAATCTTTGTTCTTAATCTTTGCCTCATCCTGCAGTTCTATTTTTTCCTGCCTTGTCAGACTGTCCTTTGCGCTGCCCCTTTTTACATCTGTCTAATCAAGGAGCGAGGAAACCACAGACACAAAAGTGGACCTCTATGCTTCTTCATCTGATCCTCAGGACTTGCCCTACATTGTCTCCTCAGTACACACATACACAGGTGAGAAGCAAACCTAAATTTGAGAAACAAAGCTCAGCTAGGCATTTGGTTGACCACTGTGGGAAATCAGATCCCACATGAGACAGGCTTTTGCTCTCACCCAACAGAGCTGTTCTCATGCGCAGAACCAAGCTGAGAAGGGAGTCTATTTGAAAGGACCAAATGATAGTTGCTGCTTTCAGAAAACAGGCTGGCATCCTCGCTGCTACAGCAGTGTAAAAGCTGTTTGATTTCAGAAGGAGTTTGCACAGTGAATGCTGTTTCTATTTCTGGTGTTTTCATTTATATTTTTAAATTTGGCATATTGTATGTTCTGTTTTTTTACAGTAAGCCATTTTAGGCAGTTGGATCCCAAAGTTATTTTGCGGTACTGTACGTTCTTGGAAGGACTGAGAATAGAAGTAGGGACACAGTGAGGAATAGGTTTCATAGAAACATAGAATTGTAGAGTTGGAAGATCATCTGGTCTAACACCCTGCAATGCAGGAATATGCAGAGGGACACAGGTGGCGCTGTGGGTTAAACCACAGAGCCTAGGACTTGCCAATCAGAAGGTCGGCGGTTTGAATCCCCGCGACGGGGTGAGCTCCCGTTGCTCAGTCCCTGCTCCTGCCAACCTAGCAGTTTGAAAGCATGTCAAAGTGCAAGTAGATAAATAGGTACCACTCTGGCAGGAAGGTAAACAGCATTTCCGTGCGCTGCTCTGGTTCGCCAGAAGCGGCTTAGTCATGGTGGCCACATGACCCGGAAGCTGTACGCCGGCTCCCTCGGCCAATAAAGCAAGATGAGCGCCGCAACCCCAAAGTCGGTCACGACTGGACCTAATAGTCAGGGGTCCCTTTATACTATGTGCCCTGGCGCCCAACCATTGTGGATATATTTTGTGAAGGCCATCTAATTTGACACTGATTTCCATAGATATTATATCTGTTGTACAGTGGTACCTCAGGGTACAGACGCTTCAGGTTACAGACGCTTCAGGTTACAGACTCCGCTAACCCAGAATTAGTACCTCGGGTTAAGAACTTTGTTTCAGGATGAGAACAGAAATCGCATGGCGGCGGCAGTGGGAGGCCCCATTAGCTAAAGTGGTACCTCAGGTTTAGAACAGTTTCAGGTTAAGAACGGACCTCCAGAAGTACTACTATATATTCAGATTCCTCGCTTCCTCTAAAGAAGTCAAGGCATCTGCCAGAGATGGGTACAGTTAAACTTAAGTATCTTATATTGGAGTAGGGGGCTTCTATAGATGGAAATGTGCATTACTTTACAAGATTTAATAATAATAATAATAATAATACCCCGTCCATCTGGCTGGGCTTCCCCAGCTACTCTGGGCAGCTTCCAACAAAACATTAAAATACAGTAATCCATCAAACATTAAAAGCTTCCCTAAACACAGTAAGCGGCCCTGAATTCCTGTCTGTTGGGCCCACTGTTGCTAGGGTTGTCTTCAGATGTGAAAGGGGCCAAAGCTGCCACTGACAGCAGTGCCTGGCAGATTTCTGAGCAATACATCAACAGCACTGCAGAAAATTAAAATGGTGGCTAGAATCAGCCGTCTAGCTTTGGGTGGAAAACCTTTTAAAGTCCCAGCACTTCTGGAAGTGTCCCTGGACAAGTGCCTGTAGCAGGTTACATCATCCATAATGGAACAGGTCAGCAAAACAATCCTATTAAAATAATGTATTTGAGAATGAATAATATGCCATGTTAAGAATGATTGCTTTTATCAAGGTGATGCATTTTTTTATTTTTGCTTTTTGCAGGTTTTAGAACTATTAACCAGGTTTTGTGAGATTATATAATGATCGTTTCATTGTAATTTTGTGCAGAAGCACAGGAGGCCCATCCGCGCAAGTCTCCCTAGACAAGAAAGAGGAGCACAATGAGAAGGAATTAGCACAGAGCAGTAAAGGACAGTATCTGTGATGAAGTGAGCCAGATGGTTCTTTCTAAAAGCAAGTGAACTCTACTCAATAATAGAACATATATAAGGTTTTTATATGCCTGCTGTTTTTGTCCATGGAGTTTTCTTGGCAGGGATACTGGAGTGGCTTGCCGGTTCCTGCTCCAGGTGAGAGCTGGACCATAAAGAAGGCTGATTGCTAAAGAATTGATGCCTTTGAATTATGGTGCTGGAGGAAACTCTTGAGAGTCCCATGGACTGCAAGAAGATCAAACCTATCCATTCTTAAGGAAATCAGCCCTGAGTGCTCACTGGAAGGAGAGATCGTGAAGCTGAGGCTCCAATACTTTGGCCACCTCATGAGAAGAGAAGACTCCCTGGAAAAGACCCTGATGTTGGGAAAGATGGAGGGCACAAGAGAACGACAGAGGACGAGATGGTTGGACAGTGTTCTCGAAGCTACCAGCATGAGGTTGACCAAACTGCGGGAGGCAGTGGAAGACAGGAGTGCTTGGCGTGCTCTGGTCCATGGGGTCACGAAGAGTCGGACACAACTAAACGACTAAACAACAACAAGGTTTTTATATACAGTGGTGCCTCGCAAGAGGAAAAAGAATCCGTTCTGCGAGTCTCTTCGTCTTGCGGTTTTTTTCGTCTTGCGAAGCAAGCCCATTAGCGGCTTAGCGGATTAGCGCTATTAGTGGCTTAGCGGATCAGCTGATAAGCGGCTTAGTGGATCAGCTTGGGAAAAAGGGGGGGGGAGGAAAAAACCCCGCAGGAACTCGCAAGACATTTTCGTCTTGCGAAGCAAGCCCATAGCAAATTCGTTTTGCGAAGCACCTCCAAAACGGAAAACCCTTTCGTCTAGCGGGTTTTCCGTCTTGCGAGGCATTCGTCTTGCGGGGCACCACTGTATCTATAAAACCTATTTCAGGACACTGCAGTTCCACTGTATAGGGGAAACCATAGGACAATGGCGGACCTTCTGCATGCATGCAGCGTTGCACATATTAATATTGATTAGTTTGAAGCGACTGGAAGCATAAGAACTGACTCCTTTTGGAAATGATGCATTGTCCAAGACTCATAAAAAATATTATTCAGAGTTTTACTGGAAGAACTCAGCAAAACAAAACTGAAAGATCAAATGATACATCCAAAAGACCCATACAGTGTTTTGTGCTGTCTGGCACAGATTCAGCATCTTAGAAATAAAAGATAATTCCAAGTATCCAAACTGTATTCCAGCCCCATAGCCTGCATTCCAGCCTCCATTGTCCTTAGGCTATGCAGCTCTTGGGGAGTCATTGTTCACACTTTTGTTCTCTGTGGCTGTTCAGGAGAAAAACTAAAACCACCAGTCTTTCAAGATGGCGAATTTGCAACTCAGTAGCCTCATCACATGATCAAAGGTTACATTAGAGTAACAGAAAACGATCAGCGGGTAATTATTAACCCACTTAGGAGCTTAGAAAACTACTGGGGGGACACCCCAATGTTAGCAATACACATTTAGCCATTTTCCATTTTAAACGTTCTTTAATATACAGACATTTTCCCATGTCTGTGTGAATTCAACCAATTATACTTAACATGAAAGAAGTCCCAGAAATCTCCAACAGCTTCAGCTAAAGAATCTTGCAGGGCAAGAGGGACCAATGGCTTGACTTGGGCCGCATTCAGATGTTTGGTTTATTACGATAATTTTGCAAGTTATCAAGCTAGCACATCTCTCTCAGTTTCTAACATTCCTTTTTACATTGCAGTGCCTGTTGCGTTGTGCAATGGTGGTCTATTGATTGACATGCTACCGTGTCACACAAAATTTCACTGACACCAGTGGGTGTCGTTTGCTACAGCAGTAAATGCCATGTGACATGTCTCCAACTTTTATACACACGTGTGCTTCTGTGCTTCCATGATTCACTGCATGGTGAATGCCAAAACGCAACTCAAAGCGTCGTTATGTGAGCAAGGGGGGCATCATTCATTAAAACTAGGGGAAACTTACAGTGCAAAACTCCTGTGATGTTCTGGGTTTCCATGGTTGCAGACCGATCTTTTCCCCTGGAAACAATTAATGTGGAAACAAGTGCTAAACTTCTGCTGGATTTCCAGAAGTGGCTTTTAAAGTCATAGGCAAGATGATGTAAAACATGAAAATTAACAGGTGTGAAATCAGGAAGATGGAATAATGCAGCCTCAGTCTGACAACAACATTCAACTGCCAGAATTCCCCCCCTCCCCCAGACATTATACCAGCATCAATGCCTCTAACTAATTGTGATGTATCTGAAAAAGACGTAATAGTTGGAACAGATCTGAGACTGCTTGTTCCATAGTTTTATTGTAAACTGTCCTGTTTTATATATTTACATATCTGTGGGTCTTAAAAGCTGGTTGAGTATGTCTGACTCAATATAATAAAGCAGTTTCCTGGGTTCCTAATATGCTCTGTTCTGTCCAGATCTTACTTCTAATTATCAGTCCTGGGTGTTTCACTTCCGTTTGCTGCTTTCTTTTTGTGAAGGTGCGTCACATTCATTACCAGGAAGTCATGAATTTTTGTCTTTGTTCCCATTTTAATGTTGAGCTACACCTGAGCATAAAGGTGGCATAGGGTTGCCATATTCCACTGAACTTTTTCTTAGTTTAGCCCCTCCCCCCATGAAGTTTCTGAGCTATTTTTAAAAAGATTCGCCAAAATCTACATTACCAACATATGGGCTGCCATATGTCCAGATTTTCCCGGACATTTCCATGATGTATGGCGCCTTTCGCCTTGTCATCTAGGAATCTTGAACGCCCAAGAGACCTGCCTTCAAAGCACATTCAAAACTCATTCCCCTCCCTCAAAGAATTCTGGGTACTGTAGTCTGTTAGCGGCTGCTGGGAACTAGAACTCTGTAAGGCAGATCGTTTATCAACTTGTCAAACTCTGTGTTGTCTGCCAAAGAGCAGTCCATTTAAATTACAATTTGATTTCCATTGCGGACATGGGACAAATAAGTGAACACCCACGTTTTCGAAGAGTCAAAATGGGTAAAGTCTGGCACCATGACTTTATTCAAGGACTTTCAGAGACTTCAGTGTGATAATTTTGATGTTTTGCATTATTTCATAAAGTTTTCTATACTGTAATTATTTCTGGCCATCGTGTGGCTTTCGATATTGCTAATTTGGGAGAAAGCCACACACTTAAACATATGATGCGGCTATGACATATGATGCTATATGTCCTGTTTTGCACCCTTTCTCCCATGCAGGGGTGCACAGTGCAACTTGCCACGATCCCCGCTTGCGAGTGCTGCCTCAGACAGCTTCTGACAAGTGCTCCTCACCTCCCAACTCCAGAGGTGCAAGATAGGAATGGTCCCTTCCCCCTCCACAAAAAGAAAGAAAGGCAATGTGGTGTAATGGTTAGAGTGCTGAGCTGGAACCCAGGAGACGACAGCACCGGCAACTGGAATTCAGAGATATTCTGCTTCCATCGGTTGAGGTAGAACCTAGCCAAGAAAACCCCAAACCTTGCCCAGAATTCTTGCTCGTTCCAGATCTTGTCAGATTTCAAGGATGACTTTATCGCACCATGATTGTTGTATTGCCTGGCGAATTTACGCTACTTCCAGGAGGTGCATAGACTGTAAGAAGAGTTTTTGGATTTGATATCCCGCTTTATCACTACCCTAAGGAGTCTCAAAGCAGCTAACAATCTCCTTTTCCCTTCCTCCCCCACAACAAACACTCTGTGAGGTGAGTGAGGCTGAGAGACTTCAGAGAAGTGTGACTGGCCCAAGGTCACCCAGCAGCTGCATGTGGAGGAGCGGGGAAGCGAACCCAGTTCACCAGATTACGAGTCCACCGCTCTTAACCACTACACCACACTGGCTCTTCCTTTTGCAGGAAACAAAGACCCTCAAAGGTCCTGTGCAGCTAGTAAAATGGGGAAAGTCTTTTTGAGTGAAGGAAAATAAATAGACATAATCATAATGCCTTAAAAAACGTTGGCGTGTGAAGAAGCGCCAGACCTTTTGCAGGAAACAAATCATTGCAAGCTTTTTGTTTCAACCATCGCGGGGCCTGGACGTTTGCTGAGGATTCCAAATCCCATAATTTTTAATACTATCATACCTATGCAGAGTGCAAGCTCCGTTGCCTCTAAGTCTAGACAGGGAGTAATCGCCCTGACCACTTAGCATGTCTAGCTCCTTAACTGTGCTCTGCTAACAAAGGGATATTTCCCTCTTCTTTTCTGATTAGTTTCTCGCTTTTCAATACCTCAGCTTCATGGGTTTCCAAGGCACCTAGCGCGGACATTTGCCTCAGATAAATTATTCCACCAAAGTGAGGGCAGCCAAGCATTACACGCGTGTGACTCACTCCAGTCCGACTGTGGCACATCCATATGCATGAAGACTTTTCTAACCAATAATGAATGACCTAGTCACATATTTGAGGCATATTATTCGACCATCTCTACAATTAATAAAAAAGCAAGGGTGGCTCTTTTAACTAACCCCTCTGTGAATTATTCAGCATAGATGGGAAAGCAATTCTATTATACTCTGGCATGTTTTTTAATTATTTAAATCTGATGTTTTTTCCCCATTTTTAATTCCGTTTAATTATTTGGCGGGGGGGCAGGCGGCGAATTAGAAGCATTAATTATGCAAGATGGAAGAGAAAGAGGGGGATAAGAAATTCCGAGCACAAAAGCATGTTATTTTGCATATGATTTTGTTTGTTTTGGGTCCATTATCTCAGGCAGAAAGATTTGAGGAAGACTGTTTAAAGACACCATTGCACAATGTATTGTGGGTAACTATACCGTTAGTTGCGAAAGAAAACCTCATGATAAGTAAGCCTCTTAGGAGGTTCAAAGTTTGTATAAATCCAGCTAAATCACCGTTATCTTTAATTGATCCTAAATTCAATAATGATTTGCCTAAATAACATCACTGGAGGAAACATGTGCAGATAAAGGCTTGTATTCAATGTCAGTAATGGGCATAACAATTTGAAGTAATGGACATGATTAACTGAGGTCCATTAATTTCAATGGATCCACTTTGAGTTTGGCTTAGAGTCTTGGAAGACTAGAAACTGGAGTTTCTGTCCCCATCACACACACACACACACACACACACACACACAAACAATTAGTGACGAGCACTTTAGCTAACCTTGTGTAAAAGTCCAGTGCTACCTGCATACCTACATCTTCCTGTGACGCTCTGGATGATGTTGGACTTTTACGAGCAATCCTATACACAATGATCTGGCACTAAAACAAGCCAGAGTAAATTAAGCCTGCCTAAACTATGCCAATGAGGGACGCGTGTGGCACTGTGGGTTAAACCACAGAGCCTAGGACTTGCCGATCAGAAGGTCGGTGGTTCGAATCCCCGCAACGGGGTGAGCTCCCGTTGCTCGGTCCCTGCTTCTGCCAACCTAGTAGTTCGAAAGCACATCAAAGTGCAAGTAGATAAATAGGTACCGCTCTGAGCGCCGCAACCCCAGAGTCGGTCACGACTGAACCTAATGGTCAGGGGTTCCTTTACCTTTTACCTATGCCAGCTCCAAACCCTGCTCAGGAGCAGGGCCACTACTCAGTGAGCCACTGTAAGACCTGCAGAGGGAAAACAGGTCTTTAAAATAGTGTTTGAGGGCTTGTCCACATTTCCCACTGCTTCCCCCCAGGGAAAACTGCTCTTTAGCGCTCAGTCGGTGCAAACAATCATTCAGGTTTTCTCCAGATTGATGCTTGATCCAATTTATCACTAAAGAGCAGGTTTTCCATGGAAAAGGAGTGGAACAAGAGCAAAATTGCTTGGATCTGACCTGTTCTTCCTAGGCATGTGACAAGCAGAAGTGTGGGCAAGCCCTGGGTTATGCCATTCTTTTGCTGGCCTAGCTCATATTGAGTTGCTAGGTCAATGGATCCTATGCAAGTTTTCCTCCTCTCATCCCTGCCGTGTCCCCTTTTCAGGGTCGTAGACCTTCTGGGCTCAGCTGAGCTGGTTGGGATGGAGAAAATATCTCTGGCTCAGACAAGCATGGGAAGCTGAGTCAGGAAACTCCCCCAATTCAGCCAGAGATCCTCTAGTTTCTAATTCTCCCGGTGAATCTTGCAGAATTTCTGAAACTTGGGTCACTACAGTTCCCATCATCCCTGACCACTGGTCCTGCTAGCTAGAGATAATGGAAGTTGGAGTCCAACAGCAGCGGGAGACCAAGTTTGAGAAACACTGTAGATTCCTCCCGCTGAGGTAAAATTGTGTATTGGAAGCACTCAGCATAATGTCTGTGCCAAACATGTATTAAAAACTTCATCAGTACAAGACCCCCCTGCCTGAAGTGGTAGTCATTTTAAAAAACATTCTGTGATGGGGGATATGTATAGGTCAGTGTGATTATGAATAAACATTTTAGCATGCACTAAAATGGATGACCAAAACCTCTGGCACTTTGGTGACTAATTTTCCTTAGATCTCTAATTACTTCTATTGAGCTTGGTATTTAAATTCCCTTTTTATCCAGCTGTGTGCTAGGCTCTTAAATTGCGGAATTAAAACTCTAAACTACCATCAGTTTTCATGACACTTCCCAGGTTTTCTCTTTTCCTTTTTAACATTTTAAGGGCGTTATTGCAGGAACTAAAATAACTGCCAAAGAAATCATAAACTGGTTCACTTAGAGCAGGGGTTTTCAAGCTGTGCCTAGGAACCCTGGGATTTCTCGGAAGATGATCACGAGCTCAGTCCTCCTTGCTGAGAAGACTGATAAGGGCACACAAAATGGCCCAAAGAAGATTTTGCACCAATACCAATCTTCCCCTTGAATCTTTCCCACTTGAACTGTGACAAATGTTGCCTCCCTCCCCTATAAGAATGACAACATGAGGCAAAAATGGGATAAAAAGTTGGTGTAGGGCAGTGTTTCTCAACCTGTGGGTCCTCAGATGTCGTTGGACTACAACTCCCATCATGCCTAGCCAGCATGACCAGTGGCCAGGGGTGATGGGAGTTGTAGTCCAACAACATCTGGGGACCACAGGTTGAGAACTGCTGGTGTAGGGGAACTTCTTCAGCCCAAGCGCAAACTTCTAGGTGGCCACATCCAGAGGTGGATGGGGTCAGAAGAGAATGCGGGCAGAGCAGGAAATGCTCCTTTGACCTTTGCATGGTAGCCTAATTTCTGCACACCCACTCACACACCCTTCTCTTCTTGTTGTTTAGTCGTTTACTCGTGTCCGACTCTTCATGACCCCGTGGACCAGAGCACGCCAGGCACTCCTGTCTTCCACTGCCTCCCGCAGTTTGGTCAGACACATGTTTGTAGCTTCGAGAACACTGTCCAGCCATCTTGTCCTCTGTCGTCCCCTTCTCCTTGTGCCCTCCATCTTTCCCAACATCAGGGTCTTTTCCAGGGAGTCTTTTCTACTCATGAGGGGGCCAAAGTATTGGAGCCTCAGCTTCAGGATCTGTCCTTCCAGTGAGCACTCAGGGCTGATTTCCTTCAGAATGGATTGATCTTCTTACAGTCCATGGGACTCTCAAGAGTCTCCTCCAGCACCAGAATTCAAAAGCACCAATTCTTCGGCGATCAGCCTTCTTTATCTCTCACTTACTGTGCTTTGGGAAGGAGGCATGAGGACTCTGGGCGGCTTCCAACAAAACACAAAAATACAATACACTGAGAAGGCCCTGGCCCTGGTGGAGGATAATCTGACTTCCTTAGGGCCTAAGGCGACAGGAGGTGCTAAAGATGGTGCACAGGAGAAGTCGCCTTCTGCTTGTGTGCATCACATCAGAAGACAGGGCTTAAATGGGCTGGAGAAGGCTCCAACATTTGGGATGGAGCACAGGCCTGAAATGCCTATCTAGCCGTATGGCAGGAGAGGTGCCTGTGATTCTTGTTCCGTAGGAGCTTGTATAACCGACTGCTTTCCCAATAAATAACTAAGCTTCCAATTGTGTGTCCTCCTTGGGGGCGCTGGGGATGCTCAGGACACATGCTGACATTCTTGGGACACCGACGTTTCCCTCAGTCTGCTTTCTCATGTCACCATAAGAAACAACACAGGTCAGGCTGACCCAATGACCATTTGGAAGCTATTTTGCTTGTGCATTTTGCCAGCTCATTTCCTTAATGGTATCAGATGATCTAGACTCATTTCTCGGTCACCCAGAAGGCGACTTGTTCCTTCTTAAGTACACAACATATTGTTCTTGTCATATTTCATTTATGCTCCATAAAGGTCTTTATCTTCTTTAGTCTAATTCAGTGATGCGATGACTGGGTGGGTTAGGCTGCTGGTATAATAGATCTCCATCTATTATATGAGAAGGCAATGACTGTTCAGAAATTTCTCAGTCCACAATTCAAGGAGCATAGGCCATGAATTGCACAACAGAGAGGCGCCATTTGTGCACACACGGACACACAAACACACATTTGGCTGTCCCATTATAAGCCACGTGGGCACTGGTGGAGGAAGGGAGTGCAGGGGGTGAGGCCCGCCCCAGGTGTCATCCCTGAGGAGGGGTGACATCGCCATGCCCCCCCCGGATGCTTGCAGCAGGCTGCTCGCCGCAGGTGGCGCTGCCCCCATGGGTGATCGCCCCGCCCACGGGTGCACAGTATGTGTGTCACTCCGGGTGCTGGAGCAGCTAGCTCCACCTCTGCATGTGGGGTAGCTTTATCTAGGTAAAGGTAAAGGGACCCCTGACCGTTAGGTCCAGTCGTGGCCAACTCTGGGGTTGTGGCGTTCATCTCGCTTTATTGGCCCAGGGAGCCGGCGTACACTTCTGGGTCATGTGGCCAGCATGACTAAGCCGCTTCTGGCGAACCAGAGCAGCGCACGGAAACGCTGTTTACCTTCCTATTTATCTACTTGCACTTTGACGTGCTTTCGAACTGCTAGGTTGGCAGGAGCAGGGACTGAGCAATGGGAGCTCACCCCATCATGGGGATTCGAACCACCGACCTTCTGACCGGCAAGCCCTAGACTCTGTGGTTTAACCCACAGCGCCACCCGCGTCCCTGCAATAAGGAAGGTACCAAACATCAAAAAGGGCAGATTCATGGGCAATGGATGTCTTGACTCTAACCCCAGGACAATGGAAGATGGCAAGACCTGAAGTCCAGCTCATGCTACAAATTAATTTTATAAAAACCACCCTGTGGCTTTAATCTTATGCCAGATGCAATTATTGACCTTGTTCTGTCACTAAGACTGCCTGCATCACTTGGAGAAGCTTGCAATTGAGAGGAGACCCAATTTGGTCTCATTAAAGGTCAGAGTAAAACTGAAGAGCTGGAGAGTGGAGAGTTTTAATTACAACTGATAGAACATTGCTATGATGAGGCGCTGTGCATGTGCATATATGAATATAACAGGGAGCTCTTAAAAAAAATTGGTCTTAATTTGCATAACTTTTCCGGATTCGATGGTTGGCCTGTTTCTGAAGGTGCTATTGCTAGAGTCAAAGGAGTTGAAACGGGAAGGTTTTAAGGGCAAGACTAGAGAGGTGGTCTCCTCAAAATATTTAAAATATGTGCAGGATAGAAACAGGAACTGTCACACAGGGGTTCATTGTGCAATGATTTCCTTCAAGCCAGTGACATGTTTGGAACCACTGTGATTAAATAAACATTCACAGTTGTGAACGTGTAATTTCCCCATGAATATTTATGGCAGGGATGGCAAACCCCTTTCAGAAAGTACAAATTGGGTAGTTCCAACTTTAAATGTGAACTGAATATCACTTCTCCCCTTTCCGTAGTACAGTGGTACCTCGGTTTTCGAACATAATCCGTTCCGGAAGACCGTCCGAGTTCTGAAACTTTCAAAAACCGAAAACTCATTAGCCAACAGCTAGGGCTCAAGATCTTACACTCAGCGGAAGCTACACGGGATGTTCAACATCTGAGGTGTGTTCAAAAACCGAAGCATTTACTTCCGGGTTTATGGAATTTGGAAACCGAAATGTTCATCAACGGAGACGTTCAAAAACTGAGGTGCCACTGTGGTTATCCATCCCATGACCTCAGGACAAGAGTAGACCAGGGAATGATAATTTTTTTAAAAAGTATTTAAGTAAGCAGAAATTTCCTGACGATCAACTGAATGACCTTAATTCTCCTTTTCAGATTGCTGAATGCCTAGGTCCATTTCTCAGCAGCACATAAACCAAAGGAATATATAGCCCACAGTTTATGAAAAGGTCCTGGCAGGCTGCCTTAATGGAAGTTTTCACATGCTGCATGGACTTGATAGCTACAATTCTCCTTTTTACAGCCACATCACTTGCTACTAGATGCTAGTGTTCCCTGTGGTGGATGTTTTGAGCCGAATTGTTTGTGGGAGCTGGGATGCATGATTATATTTTTAGTTTTAATGTCTCTACTGGTATGGAGGAGGATAGTTTGAAAGAAGTGGGACTATTTAGCCTGGAGAAGGCCAAAGGGGAGGTCAGGATTGTGCTTTTCAAACACCTGAAGGGCTGTCACACAGAGGATTTGTTCTCTGATTCGTCAGAGGAAGTATTATGCCTAATGGAGGCTGTGTTGAAGTTGTTCAGTGAGATCCCTGATCTGGACCTTGTGTAGAATTAAATGAGATTTCCACCCGAAGAATGAGTTTCAAAGCTTTATTGCAGGACAGTCTTAAACACTAGTTACATATAACCATAGCTGTCAACGTATCCCTTTTTTAAAGGGAAATTCCCTTATTCCGAATAGGATTCCTCGCAAGAAAAGGGAAAGGTTGACAGCTATGTCACATAACCATTACATAAACAAAATAACCAAGTAACACATTGCAAACAGGTAATGCAGTTTGGTTCTTTATGCAACTTGGTAAACTTCCCTCTTTCTGATCCCGGAGAGAGGTCCTAAGCTTGTTCTCCATTGCAAAGCTTCTCTGCAACTGCTGCTACTACTAGCCATCTCTGACTTCTCACATTTCCTCTCCTTCTGCGAGAGCCACAGTTCAGATTTCTGGAGATGATTCCTTAGGAAGCTTAACTCACTGGAATGGAAAAACACTAGCCTTCCTCTTTCATCCAAAGTGGAGCCTCTTGCTGAAAGTAAACTTCTGTTTACAGCATTCCAAATACTGTGCATGCAAACACAGCACTTTATGTACATTAAACTTATACCTTTAACAGACTGATCCATTAGGGCAGAGCTTTCCAAACTTTTCACGTTGATGACACACTTTTCACACATGCATCATTTCGCGGCATGGTAATTCAGTTTTACTAGCAAACCGGAGGATAAACTAACCCCTTTCCAGCCCCGGGAGGAGCGAAGGGAGCGTTCATGAAACACACTGACACACTGCAGCCAACACACTAACATGTCGCGACACAGAGTTTCAAAAGCTCTGCATTAGGACAAGTGGGGCAATGCCTAGCCAACCCCACATACTCCTCCACCTGCCTGCCTTTATTTTACTTACAACTTGTCAGGGGGTGACTCTGATGACACCTAATCTGAGTCTCTCTAGGTTCTGTCCTACCTCCCCTGTCCTGTGATAACTGTCTGATTTAACTAATCAACTAAGCCATTGTGGCTAGTAGAAGAGTTTGGATTTGATATCCCGCTTTATCACTACCCAAAGGAGTCTCAAAGCGGCTAACACTCTCCTTTCCCTTCCTCCCCCACAACAAACACTCTGTGAGGTGAGTGAGGCTGAGAGGCTTCAGAGAAGTGTGACTAGCCCAAGGACACCCAGCAGCTGCATGCGGAGGAGCGAAGATGCGAACCCGGTTCCCCAGATTACGAATCTGCTGCTCTTAACCACTACACCACACTGGCTCTCAGTAGCCAGTGATTGCATCAGTCTCAATATTAATAAATTACTTAATTACTTATTGATGTTGAGGATAAATCTATCAGTGGCTACTAGCCACAATAGCTATGCTGTGAAGGCGGCAATGCTTCTGAATACCAGCTGCTGGAAATCGCAATAGTCTTATGTAGGGGTCCTGTTCTCAGGCTTTCCACAGGTAAGTGGTTGCCACTGTGAGAACAGGATAGTGGACCATTGGCCTGATCCAGCGGGCCACCCTTATGTTCATATGCATTGAATTTCTTCCCTTCCCTTGACCATAAGGTTCAAAGGCAGGTTACAGCAATGCCAAAATTCAATATTAAAAACAGTTTAAAACAAATGGTGCTGTCCAATTTTGTTCTGCGGGTGCCTAATCTTTCTCCTCGACTGTACCAGCATTTCTGCCTAGAAGATGCTTTCTTTAATAATAATAATAATAATAATAATAATAATAATAATAATAATATTTTTATTTATATCCCACCCTCCCCAGCCGAAGCCGGGCTCATAGCAGCTAATAACAGTAAAAATAACACAGTTTACATAAAATCCACAATCAATTAATTGAAATACATTCTAAAATCAATTCATTCTAAAATCAATTCAGAGTCCAATTAATGGAAACCGTTGGGCTAGAGCTCTATGAGGATTACTGAAGGTGGGGGTCAGACTGTGCCTTGGCCAAAGGTCTGGTGGAAAAGCTCTGTCTTGCAGGCCCTGCAGAAAGATGTCAAGTCCCGCAGGGCCCTAGTCTCTTGTGACAGAGCATTCCACCAGATCGGGGCCATGGCCAAAAAAGCCCTGACTCTGGTTGAGGCCAGCCTAACCTCCCTGTGGGCCTGGGACCTCCAAGATGTTTTTGTTTGAAGACCGTAAGGTCCTCCGTGGGACATACCAGGAGAGGCGGTCCTGTAGGTACGAGGGTCCTAGGCCGTATAGAGCTTTAGAGGTTAAAACCAGCACCTTAAACCTGATACTATACGCCACTGGGAGCCAATGCAGCTGGTATAGCACTGGGTGAATGTGATCCCATGGCAAGGACCCCATAAGGAGCCTTGCCGTGGCATTCTGCACCCGCTGGAGTTTCTGGGTCAGTCTCAAGGGCAGCCCCACGTAGAGTGAGTTAGACTTGTTTGCATGTTGCACTGAACACAGATACAAGCCACCTCCAAAACATGTACAAAGGTTGGTGCGAAAGAGCGTACACTTGCTGATTTGTACATGTCAGCTGGTCTGAGCCTGCAGATACACCTATTTCACACTTGCTGAATGCAACATGTAAAGAGAAGAATGAGGCAACTGGTCACCTTTTTCAAAAGTAGCCTATTTTAGGGAATAATTGCTACACACACACACACACTCCATATGGACATTTTGTGGGCACTGGGCACACCATCAGCTCTCAACAGTTAATAACTAAGTTATATTACTTCTACCTCCTAATGCCAAAGCATGGGTGGAAAGCTACTATTGGCATGGGAAGTAGTCCAGTTGACATTCTTCCATCAGGATTACTGCCAGCATCAGAAGTAGAAGAGAGAGAGAGCAAGATTGGAACTCGCACAGCTCCTCCACTCAGCCTGATATTTCCCAGCATGGTCCACACACTCGTGAGTGCAGTGCGTGCCCACTTATTTTTAGGCCCCATCTACGTAATAGCATTTGCTTCAAATTAAAAATCTAAGACAACTGAGTCACATGCAAAAGCCAAAGGGAACTGCAACAGTTTACAATCCCAATTCTTTGTCTTAATTGGCAAGGGGAGAAACAGGGGCTTAATCTGTCTCCAAGTGCTCTGCCCCACAAGATTATGAAGAACAGTGTAATTCACATTTCTTTATGCGCCTCGCCTGAAGGAGGGTGGCCAAACAAGAACAGGCCTTGTCAGTGGTGGCCTCCAACAGCAGAATTATAGAGTTGGAAGGGATCTTGAGGATCATCTAGTCCAACCCCCTGCAATGCAGGAATATGAAGCTGTCCCTTACGAGGATCGAATCGGCAACCTTGGCATTCTCAGCACCATGCTCTAACCAGCTGAGCTGTTGAAGTTTAGATGGAGACGGGATTGCCCAGGCTTCTCCCTACCATAAAGTCATAGGTATTTTTTTCAAACAATTCTACCACTCTGGTCCCACCCATGCATGATTTCCTTCTTGTAAGGTAAAGGGACCCCTTGACCATTAGGTCCAGTTGTGGCCGACTCTGGGGTTGCAGCGCTCATCTCGCTTTATTGGCCGAGGGAGCCGGCGTACAGCTTCTGGGTCATGTGGCCAGCATGACTCAGCCGCTTCTGGCGAACCAGAGCAGCGCACAGAAACGCCGTTTACCTTCCTGCCGGAGTGCTACCTATTTATCTACTTGCACTTTGACATGCTTTCGAACTGCTAGGTTGGCAGGAGCAGGGACCAAGCAACGGGAGCTCACCCCATCGTGGGGATTCGAGTGATGCCCCATTATTATGTTTTTCTGCAGCAGGTTACAAGCTCTCCATAGACCGCTCTTTGTCTTTTTAACACAAGCATTAACCACTGAGTATATAATTTATTATTCTACATAAAGGGAGGAAATAAAGTTATTATTCACCAGCTCAAGTGCCGTACTTTAACACCCACCTCTGAATCTCCCAGAGCCTCCCCATTAACTATCCTCGACAATGTGGTCTGGAATCATAATAGCGTTTTTCAGTAACTGCACTGTGCACTTTCAATCAGCAGCTTTTGAAGATTTCCTTTTTACAACCTATCTGGAAGGATGGCTTGTTCCCATTATTTCGGCAGACAATCCGGGGGCAGCTGTATAGAAAAACAAAAGTGGCATGGCCGAGGTCAGAAAGCAAACACAAACGCAAGGGCACGATTCTCCAAATTATTATTTTTTATTATTTCTCCAAATTTTTACAGATCAAACCAAATTAAATTAATTTAATACAATTTCTGAAAATCAGGTTTCCCCTCTCCTGTTCCAAACATATGATGATCATCATTTCCTCGCATAGACGCATCATTTCTTATTTGGAGTCCAGTTGACATCCTTGACTTGCCATTAAACCATTCTTCTAGCTAGCTGCTTTTTTTCATCTTACAAACAGCACTTCCATTACGTCTTATAAATAAGCAATCCATTTCACGTGTGTAGTCCTTTATATACATTGTTGTTCCGGAGCTGGTGTGCTGGGAGAATTGATTACTATGTTCCATTGTTCAGTTACTTGCAGTGTTTCTCTGGATGGTACAAGGTCACATTCCATTCCATTCCTTCCTCTGTTTACAGACTAGCATACAAGCTGCAGCCATAAATAACTCACAGAGTGCATATCCAAACTCCACCATTAAAATTATGCTCTGGAGTTCTTCCTTGGCACACAGATCTTTTCTCAAATTTGTGGGGATGATTAGGTAGGCAGGAGAGGATATATTATTTAATAATATCCTTCCAAACATGAGCTAGCAAGTTCCATATTCTAGCAGAGTTCCAAACATCCGCCTTTTTAGATTACGCAGCAATCAGCTTGTTGCTGACTCATCTGAGTCTTACTATTAAAGATTACTTCCTTATCCCCTGCCTTTCCCTCTTAAAAAGAATAAACACAAGAATCTGATTAACGTTAATATAAAGATAGTTTACTCTCAGATTCATTCATAATATAAAAATATTTTACTCTCAGATTCATTCAGCCAGTGTGGTGTAGTGGTTAAGAGCGGTAGTCTCGTAATCTGGTGAACCGAGTTCGTGTCTCCGCTCCTCCACATGCAGCTGCTGGGTGACCTTGGGCTAGTCACACTTCTCTGAAGTCTCTCAGCCCCACTCATCTCACAGAGTGTTTGTTGTGGGAGAGGAAGGGAAAGGAGAATGTTAGCCGCTTTGAGACTCCTTCGGGTAGTGATAAAGCGGGATATCAAATCCAAAACCTCTTCTTACAGTCTATGCACCTCCTGGAAGTAGTTTCCGCCCTCTCCTTTCTCAGAGACAGAAAGGAAAACAAACATGATCTTTTGATCTTTGCAATGGGAGGGATGGAAATACTGACATGAACCTCCTCACTGCCCACGGAGGGCACTGAGGAGTGACCACCCTTGCCAGAAACTGCAAGGGCACAATTCTCAATGTGCAGCCGAGTCAAACTCTGTGAGCTGCAAATGCCGGTGACCCAGTTCAGAGGAACAACTGTGTAATGACACAGTAAGCTTCCTTCTATGGGGTCAAGCCTTTGGCCCACCTAGTGCACAACGGTCTTCTCTAATTGACTGCAACTCTGTATGGCTTCAGCCCTGCCAACTGGAAGGAGACCTTGGATTGTCAGCATGAAAATCATGAGCTGGATGATTTGAGGGGCATGCTGGGCAGCTTGCCCTCTTGACATCCCTCCCCTCCCAGGAACTCCCTCCTGCGGAAGGCAATGATTGCCACTGACCTAGATGGCTTTAATGGAGGATTAAACAAATTCTATCAAGGTCTATTAGCCATGGTGGCTATGCTCTGGGTACGAGTTGCCAGAAACCACAAGAAGGGAGAGTGCTTTTGTGCTTGAATTGATGCTTCACTGACCTGATGCAAAAGGCTCTTATGTTCCTGTGTTCTCATTATTATTTCCGTTTATAGGCCTCTTCCTAGCTGAAAGGTCTCGGCTTATGCATTTGTTAGGTTTCTTAGCTGCTCTTCACCATAACGTCCTAGGGCAGTTTGCAACAATATAAACATTCCATGCAGTAGAATCATTCTACACAAAAGCATCACAGTACAGGTTAGGTCTCACAAAAAGCCCCTTAGCTGTCAAAGGGCAGGCAGAAAATCTCAGAGGCAGAAAACCATTCTGCTACAAAGAGAAGGAGAAGACCTGCCCAGATAATCACACCTAGTCAAGGGCATCACCAGGAACACCCGCAGGTACTCAGAAGATCTGGGCAACAGGACCATGATGCGTAAATGTGTAGAATGCCTGTGAGGAAATTAGGATGATGGGTAGCTGGGATCTCACACTCACTTTGCAGTGTGCTCACCAAATAAATTGGTGGGGAAGGGGCAGGTCTACAGCCAGGAAATTAAAGACCTGAGTCTCTCCCTCCCTAACAGCACCCCTGCAAGGGCATCATAGACTCCCCCCTTAGGATGGAATGGAACCAGGGAGCAACTAATACAAGTGAGTAATCTGAATAGCCAGGAGGATGTCAAACTTCTCCAGAGAGATTTCTATAAAGAACAGCGTGTCACCCGAGAAAGGACATCAAATGTGCTGGTCTTGCTTTTACTGTGGACGTTCTCTTTGTGCTGCTCTGCTGGGAAAACACCATGTGGTTTGTCGGATGACACCAAAAGGCAGGCTCAGTAAATTTAATTTCCTCTCCAGGCAGGTTAAATGGTCATTTAAACTCACGCTTGTTTAGAAGAATGTATAGCTTGTTGCTGAAATGGAATACTCAAGATGAAGCTGTGAAATCTGCTATGATTAAATGGGCACAAGATGTTGGGCACAATATCATGATGGTTGACTGGGAACAGTTATGGAACACAGGCATGAAGTTTACGGCATGTAATGCCTTAAAGGAGAATTTAATGAAAATGATCTACAGGTGGTACATAACACCAGTCAAGCTTGCAAAAATCTATCACCTGCCCGACAATAAATGTTGGAAATGTAAGGAAACTGAAGGCACATTCTTTCACCTTTGGTGGACGTGCCCAAAGATTAAGGCATTCTGGGAGATGATCTATAATGAAATGAAAAAGGTATTTAAATATACCTTTCTGAAGAAACCAGAGGCCTTTCTCCTGGGCATGGTCGGCCAATTGGTGCCAAAGAAGGATAGAACTTTTTTTATGTATGCCACAACAGCAGCAAGAATACTTGTTGCAAAGTATTGGAAGACACAAGATTTACCCACCCTGGAAGAATGGCAGATGAAGTTGATGGATTACATGGAACTGGTGGAAATGACTGGCAGAATCTGAGACCAGGGAGAAGAGTCAGTGGAAGAAGACTGGAAAAAAATTAAAGCCTATCTACAAAAACATTGTAAAATTAATGAATGTTAGAAGGATGCTGGAATGAAGTTATATGGTTTTAGCAGAAATGTAATTAAGACTTAAGTAAAAATGGATTGATAATGGGATAAAATGGAAAATTTAAGGTTAGACTGTTAAGATAAATTATAGAACAAAAATTGAGTAAGATGGAAAGAGCTATTTGCACTCAGAATAGGTTATGACTGGCTATGAAACTGGACACTTGTGGCCCCTACAGGGTGAAATAGAGTAGCCTCTTTAGGTGTTCAAAAGTATCATAGATGCTCCAAGGTCAGATATCTTTCCCGGACCAGATACTTGGGATCAAATTAACCAGGTACGACAAGAAACTTGACCTTGGGGGACCTAATGTATACAAAGCATGTGAAGAGCTTGGGCTCTCCAGTAATGCACTGAGCAGATCTTACTTCCCACTGTCACCATTGAAGCTGAATAATGAGCCATCCATGAAAGAAACTATATAAATCTCTCTGTTGTAAACTCTCCCTGTGGTTTTTTTTTTTTTTTAAAGAACTTGGAGGGGCTGGTAGGTTGTCTTTTAAGTACTCCAGCAATAATTTTCCTGCTGAAAAGCTCCATCAGTATGAATGGCAATGATATGCTCAGTCTGTCTGGCATTTGAGTAGCCTTCTCGATGAGACAACAGAAGAGCTGGGGATGGAAAGGGGGTGTGGTGCCATCCGTCCACATGAGTGCTGAATAAAGCCACAAGCGGAAAATGTAATGCTCGCAGGCAGGTTAACAGAGAGAGGCAAGGTAGCCTAGACAGAAACTGAGATGAACAGAGAATCCCAAATGCAAATTGTGACTTCAGTAGAAATCCCAGGTAACTTCAAATTCAGGAACAAAATGAAAGATAGCACTGACAGCTTAGAAAGAGAAAAGGTGACTTTGGAGAAGGCAAACTTCTTGGATTTCCAAAAGATCCACCATGGTAGTTGACATGCTTAATTCCTAAGCCATTGCTTCCATTTCAAGGACGAAAGAACAGCAGGTGAACTTGAACCCTGGGGAAAATTCAGATAAGAAGAATTTCAGAAGCCATCCCTGTGGTCATTTTGTTCGTGGAGTGATACAGTTGGGAGGGAGTCCCCGAGATCATCACGTCCAACCCATTGCTCATTGCAGGATGCAACTTGCAGCACCCCTGACAGATGGCCACCCCAACCTTTTAGAAATGTCTCAGCTAAGGAGACTCCACTGCTTCCCAAGGACAGCTGCTCCACTGTCGAACAGTTCTTCAGATATTTCTCTTAAGGCAGTTGTGGGGAAACCTTTGACCCTCCAGATGTTGGTGAACTACAACTCCCATCAGCCCCAGCAAGCATGGCCAATGGCTGGAGATGATGGGAATTGTAGTCCAGCAACACCCAAAAAGTTACAGGTTCCCCACACCTGTCCTAAAGTTTTACCAAATTCTTCTTTCCTGCCAATTCTATTCATTGGGTTTGCTCCTGCTTTCTGGAACCACAGAGGGCTTATTTCTTTCTCCTCTGGGAATAGATGCCTTATGTCATAATGCCGTTACACTGTGCACTTTTCTGCTGCCAGCAGCTGCCAAGAAATGCAAAGGTGGGGACACAGAATCTGTAAGAACCTGAAATAATTTTTACGTTAGGCTTTTCCGCACTTTTCATCAAAGTGATTCGTATTATCTCCTCTGCTCCACAAGGTAGTCCGAGCTCCATTTACAAAGAATTTAAGCCCACTAAAGTGGCCAGCAGAGGCACGAAAGCTGATTTCTAAAAATGTTGATTTCTGGTGTACTGATGCAAAAGGAAATGGAGCGACCATTGCAGCATTTTAACGGGTGCCACTGAAAAGACACTCCAGCAGGGTCTCTGCTAGGGGGGCATTGCATTCTTCTTCCTTGAAAATCATATCAATTGCATCTCACTCCGACACAAAAGAGCAGAGCATCAAAGCAGAAAGGTTCCCCGCTTGATTTCTCCGATTCCTGGAAGGTGAATGAGGAAAGTGTTTTTCTGCAAAATCGGAACACGGACTAATTTTTCAGAGCAGCTCAGCATGGAGATGTTGTTGTGTCTCCTCTGCTGGCATTAGATGAACTCGGCTCCTGTCATTTGAGTTTTCATCTGTTTCGGTATCAGCAGAACTTGCCGTTCACTTCCCAGAATGGGCAAGTGAGCAAAAATTAATAGGCCTATAAAGAGAAGAATTGCAGGACTAGAGATGATTTAAAGGTTGTTCCATTTGTTTCCTTGAGTGCTAGTGTCCTCAAGCTCCTTCCTTGGGCCAAAATTTGGTGCCCCCATTGAATCTTCTGAATGATGGATCTTCTCAATGGTGCAGCCCCTTGGTTTGGTGCCTTTATTTTGTTATAAGAACATTTCCTTGGCACGGCCGAGTTTGTAATTCTTCTAAACTTAATAAGGTTTCTTTTGACCTTACTACATGATTTATTGCAGGCGCAAGATTCCCCCTCTTGGTTTCATGCTTCATGCATTTTCTCATTCCTTACTTCTAAGGCACAAGTAATCCGTTTTGGAAAGGGCTCTTGTTTTTCGGTACCAAATCCATCAGCGACAACTCCCTCTGGATTGGTTCCTAGAAAGACAGGTGGGAAAAAGTGTCAGGTGCAGAGTGTGATCACCGTTGCTTTTTCTATGGAAAAGCTAAAAGATTTTGGTGGTTATGCAAACCCTCCAACATTCCTCAGATGAAAATAGGGACATTTCTCACTTCCCTCCCCGACTGACCCTCCTCAACCCCGGGTTTTTGTCCCCCAGCACACACAACAGCCTGTCCTCCTTCTACACCAGTGTGGTGTAGTGGTTAAGAGCGATGGACTTGTAATCTGGTGAACCGGGTTCGCTTCCCTGCTCCTCCACATGCAGCTGCTGGGTGACCTTGGGCTAATCACACTTCTCTGAAGTCTCTCAGCCCCACTCACCTCACAGAGTGTTTGTTGTGGCGGAGGAAGGGAAAGGAGAATGTTAGCTGCTTTGAGACTCCTTCGGGTAGTGATAAAGTGGGATATCAAATCCAAACTCCTCCTCCTCCTCCTCCTCCTCCTCTTCTTCTTCTTCTTCTTCTTCTTCTTCTTCTTCTTCTTCTTCTTCTTCTTCCTCCTCCTCCTCCTCCTCCTCACCTGCTCTCCAGCAGCCCAAGAGAGGAGGCCGACAGCAGCAGCCATGGAGAGGCAACAGGATGCTCCCTCACAAATGCAGCCACCTTTGCTACTCAGGATAAGCACCAGCTCATCCTCATCATTATATTTTTTTTATTAGTTTTTTTAACATATCATTTGCAACAGGAATTAAACATACTTTTACATCTTATTCAAATTTTTGACTTCCATCAATCCTGTCTGACAATTTTCCAATCTAATCTCTCAGTATGCATTTCTTATCTTCCCTATTACATTTCAAACTCATAACCAATATCTCTATCTTTTTCTACTTTGTAACACTTCGTATATTTCTCCTTACAAAACTTCTTGTAATCCTACTAGCGTAATTTGTCGATTACAGTTGCTCTTCAAATAATTCATATACTTCTTCCAATCTTCTGTAAATCTCTGGTCCTGCAGGTTTCAAATCCTTCCTGTCATTTTGTCCAATTCTGCATAGTCCATTAATTTCGTCTGCCATTCTTCTTTCGTCGGAATTTCTTCTTGTTTCCATTTCTGGGCTAACAACACTCTTGCCGCAGTTGTTGCATATAAAGACAATTTAACATCGTGCCTATTAATGTCCTGACCTATAATACCAAGTAAAAATGCTTCTGGTTTTTAAAAAAATGTATATTTCAGCACCAGCTCATCCTCATCCCTGAGGATGATGGAGGCACTGGTGGGAAAAATAGGGACATTCTAGACAAATCATTCTAAACATTCTAGACAAAAAACGAAGATCATGGCCACTGGTCCCATCACCTCCTGGCAAATAGAAGGGGAGGAAATGGAGACAGTGAGAGATTTTACTTTCTTGGGCTCCATGATCACTGCAGATGGTGACAGCAGCCACGAAATTAAGAGACGCCTGCTTCTTGGGAGGAAAGCAATGACAAACCTAGACAGCATTTTAAAAAGTAGAGACATCACCTTGCCAACAAAGGTCCGTATAGTTAAAGCTATGGTTTTCCCAGTAGTGATGTATGGAAGTGAGAGCTGGACCATAAAGAAGGCTGATCGCCGAAGAATGGATGCTTTTGAATTATGGTGCTGGAGGAGACTCTTGAGAGTCCCATGGACTTCAAGAAGATCAAACCTCTCCATTCTGCGGGAAATCAGCCCTGAGTGCTCACTGGAAGGACAGATCTTGAAGCTGAGGCTCCAATACTTTGGCCACCTCATGAGAAGAGAAGACTCCCTGGAAAAGACCCTGATGTTGGGAAAGATGGAGGGCACAAGGAGCAGGGGACGACAGAGGACGAGATGGTTGGATAGTGTTCTCGAAGCTACCAACATGAGTTTGACCAAACTGCGGGAGGCAGTGGAAGACAGGAGTGCCTGGCGTGCTCTGGTCCATGGGGTCACAAAGAGTCGGACACGACTGAACGACTAAACAACAACAACAGACAAATATAGAAGCCGGGGTGGCTTTCGCGATTCCGAGACTGTCCCTGGAAAATAGGGGCACTTGGAGGGTATGGGTTATGGAGCCTTTGGCAGAGACTGGCCGAGATATTGTGACCTTGCTGTCAGTCCTAGTAGCACCTCGCCCCTCCAGGAGTTTGACTCAACATGCATGTGCATCAAGCAAGAACTTCAGGCAGCACGACAGAGGAAGCAATCCATCATCTGCGCCAACTACCCTCTTTCACAAGAGCCTTTATTATCCATGAGGTGCAAGGGCCTGGTTAGCTCAGTTGGTTAGCGCGTGATGCTGTTAACGCCAAGGTTACAGGTTTGATCCTCGCATGGAACAAATATTCCTCCATTGCAGGGAGTTGTAATAGGGTCCCTTCCAGTGTGGTGTAGTGGTTAAGAGCGGTAGTCTCATAATCTGGTGAACCGGGTTCGATTCCCTGCTCTTCCACATGCAGCTGCTGGGTGACCTTGGGCCAGTCACACTTCTCTGAAGTCTCTCAGCCCCACTCACCTCACAGTTTGTTGTGGGGGAGGAAGGGAAAGGAGATTGTTAGCCGCTTTGAGACTCCTTCAGGTAGCGATAAAGCGGGATATCAAATCCAAACCTCTCCTCTTCTTCTTCTTCCAATTCTACGATTCTGGGTTTATTCAAATGCCCTTCTCTGCACCTGCCTCCTTGGGGCAGGGCTTGTAACTCTGTGCTAGAGCAACTACTTGCATTTGAAAGGTCTCAGGTCCAATCCCCAACATCTCCAGGTTGGGCTAGGAATATCCCCAAGCAACTAATGGGCAACTGGCTGGCACACCTGAACCAAGCAGGTGTTCAGTCCTTCTTCCTGCAGCTGCATATGATGTCAGGCATGAAGAAGGTGAGCCCAATGGAGAGTCAGGTTTGGCACATGGGGCAGAGGTTCCCCACTCCTGCTGTTGTGGCAGGCACTGTGTCCACCCCCTGCGTCCCATGGGGCCTGCTAATAACAGACCAATTTTTACAAAATATGAACTATGCAAGGGTACAATCCCGCTGCAGGCTGCATCTTACACTTGTTCTGAATATCTGTTTGAAAATCCAATTTTTAGCTTCAGTGGTCTGGTTTCAAAAATCAATGTGAAGCATCAAGAGAAATGACACCGGATTTTCCGATGCAGCGAATTAGATGGTCGGGTGGATATTAGCCACCTCTTCCCAAGGCTAAAGATTTGTAACTAATTAGAAATCCGATTAATACCCAGTGCTAGGGTGTATAAGATCACCACGATTTGTCTACCTGCACTTAGTCTATCTAGGCAGCAACACAAACAAAAATAGTTGCTAAGCTGGAAAGAGCAAAAAATATATTGTAGTTGGCTGACATAGGAATTAACGGGCCAGATAATGAGGGGGGCAGGCAGGGAGCACTCAGAACAGACCAGTGAGGAACAAGCATACTCAATGGGTGTGGAATGCTGACTATTCATGGGGTCAAGGTAAAGGTACCCCTGCCCGTACGGGCCAGTCTTGACAGACTCTAGGGTTGTGCGCCCATCTCACTCAAAGAGGCCGAGGGCCAGCGCTGTCCGAAGACACTTCCGGGTCACGTGGCCAGCGTGACATCGCTGCTCTGGCGAGCCAGAGCCACACACGGAAACGCCGTTTACCTTCCCGCTAGTAAGCGGTCCCTATTTATCTACTTGCACCCGAGAGTGCTTTCGAACTGCTAGGTTGGCAGGCGCTGGGACCGAACAGCGGGAGCGCACCCCGCCGCGGGGATTCGAACCGCCGACCTTTCGATCGGCAAGCCCTAGGCGCTGAGGCTTTAACCCACAGCGCCACCCGTGTCCCATATTCATGGGGTAGGAGGGCTGAAAACCAGGGGGAGCCAATGGAATGGAGTATCCCAGAGATGACATGGCTGGCTAGCAGCCAGGAATCCTGAACAGGAGCACACAACACTGCAATATTTTGTCGCAGGCCTCACTTGTTCTTCAGATCTGTGGCCAGCTATGTTACTGTCTCTCAGCTCAGTTGTCATCACACACAGATTGTGAGGTTATGATATTCCTTGACGGAACGGTGGTGTACAAATGTAGCAAATATATTACGGACGGGATATGCTAACCCTCCCTGAGAATTTTTTGTTTTAATGACGTTTGTTTGGACTTTCTCCAGAATTTGTCACTTGCTTGGCCTGAGGATTTTTTAAATTAAGCCTCTTTAAAAAAAGGTAAAGGACCCCTGACAGTTAAGTCCAGTCACAGAAGACTCTGGGGTTGCGGCGCTCAGCGCGTTTTACAGGCCGAGGGAGCTGGCATTTGTCCTCAGAGTTTTTCCGAGTAATGTGGCCAGCATGACTAAGCCGCTTCTGGCAAAACCAGAGCAGCTCACGGAAAAGTCATTTACCTTCCCGCCAGAGCGGTACCTATTTATCTACTTGCACTTTGACGTACTTTCGAACCACTACGTTGGCAGGAGCTGGGACAGAGCAATGGGAGCTCACCCCGTGGCGGGGATTCAAACCGCCAACCTTCTGATCGGCAAGCCCAAGAGGCTCAGTGGTTTTGACCACAGCGCCACCCGCGTCCCTCAAGCCACCTTTACTTCATGAGAAACCTGACAACAACCTAGGAAGGTGCAGAAAGCTTTCCTTTCCGATGCTGCTTTTATTATCACACTGCTTGAGGTTTCCATCACGATTCTTCAGATGTGCTGCAGGTTTTTGCTTTTAAGCAGGGATTCACGACAAGAAACCAAAGGCAGAAGAGGGAAAAAGCAAATGATTTCTTTACAACTTTGCTGAATAATAGATAGCAGCCAACAACAAGGTTTGTTTATTACTTACACACTGTGAAAAATATTTAACGGTGGTGGGTTGACTCCCATTCATTCCTTCTGCATATGCATGGGCCTTTTTGTCCAAGAATGGCTTCCACACGTGGGGTTCAATTTTGCTGAGTCTCCCTCCCCCTGCTGCCCCCCATTCATCCCAAGTAGATTTTCAGAAGGAATTTCAGAAGACAATCTACCAAAACCACTTCTTCCACCGGTGACAGCAGCTGAGGATCCAAGGCAATGTTGCTTTGTACAACTGGTTAATCTTCTCTGAGATTTTCTTTTGCCTTTTCATTTGATGCCAGATTTCAAATTACTCATATACTATTAGACAGCATAATAAGACCCACCGTTCTCTCCCCCCCCCCCAATCTCAAGTATTGCTCTGTCAGTTGGCTGACCCTAATAGTTAGATGGTGATTCATTACTGGCAGCTATCAGAAGCAGGCCAGGCGTTTTGCAGAGATGTCAAGCAAACTCATTACCGCTCCCCATGCAATCCTATAAATCATCAGGAGTCCTTATTAGCCAATTTAGCATCGAGAGAGGCAGAGCCTGCTGTGGGAAGAAATGGTTCTTGTGCGGCGCATAAGGCTCTCGCTGAGATGTGCATTTACAGCTCACAATGGGGGCAAAGATGCCATATAGACCAAACCAGTTTCAAGCAAAGAAGACGGGGAACTGCAAAGAGTGTAGGAAGCTGCCATATATGACGGCAGGCCGTCTGACCATTTCCTGTAGCCTATTGTCTCCTACTCTGACTGGCAGCAGAGTCTACGGCAGAGGTCTTTCATTTCACCTGATTTCAACCAAGTGCTGCCTGATCCTTTTGACTGGTTCTCAGCTATCACTGAAAACCAACTGCCCCCTCCCCCATGATCTTCCACTGTATAAATAGGGTTTCCTGACAACTCTCAGCAGCCTTGACAAACTTCAGCATTCTATGGGGGAAAGTAATGACTGGGATACGGGTGGTGCTGTGGGTTAAACCACAGAGCCTAGGGCTTGCCGATCAGAAGGTCGGCGGTTCGAATCCCCGTGACAGGGTGAGCTCCCGTTGCTCGGTCCCTGCTCCTGCCAACCTAGCAGTTCGAAAGCACGTCAAAGTGCAAGTAGAAAAATAGGTACTGCTCTGGCGGGAAGGTTAACGGCATTTCCGTGCGCTGCTCTGGTTCGCCAGAAGCGGCTTAGTCATGCTGGCCACATGACCCGGAAGCTGTACGCTGGCTCCCTCAGCCAGTAAAGCGAGATGAGCACCACAACCCCAGAGTCGGTCACAACTGGGCCTAATGGTCAGGGGCCCCTTTACCTTTTAATGACTGTTTATGATACAACTTTAAATATATAGTGCATGTAGGGCCTCCCAGACCTCCAGGTCTGAACTGATGTCACCAGGTTTGACTGGCCCCGCTCCAGATGACAGGGGGGGGCGGCCTTGAAACTGCAAGAGGGTAAAGGTAAAGGTAAAGGAACCCTTGACCATTAGGTCCAGTCGTGACTCACTCCGGGGTTGCGGTGCTCATCTCGCTTTACTGGCCGAGGGAGCTGGCGTACAGCTTCCGGGTCATGTGGCCAGCATGACTAAGCCGCTTCTTGCGAACCAGAGCACGCACAGAAACGCCATTTACCTTTCTGCTGGAGTGGTACCTATTTATCTATTTGCACTTTGACGTGCTTTCAAACTGCTAGGTGGGCAGGAGCAGGGAACAAGCAATGGGTGCTCACCCCGTTGCAGGGATTTGAATCGCCAACCTTCTGATCGGCAAGTCCTAGGCTCTGTAGAGAATGCCATTTTGCTCAGTGAATTTGAGATGACTGCCTAAGAAAAAAAAGGGGGAAGAATCTAGTTTTGTGAAAATCCATACAAATTCCATTTTGCTGAATGATGTGCAAAATTCACCCACCAAGGAATTCCATTCCCTGGTTGTTTGTCCCAGGCCTGAGGCAGAAGATTGTTGCAGAAAATTAGCCCGCCTGCTCAATTTTCTGTTTCACTGGCTCCAAAATTCCATCAATATTAGCAACCGGTGCATGGTTCAGTGGAAGACCCAGGAGTCCTTTGCATGGTATTGCCAACACAAGCAACACCTTATTAATGTCTCTATAGTGATTTAGCAGCATCGCCAGGGTGAAAGAGCATGTTATGAGCCACATCTATTGAAGATGTATTTCAGGGTCCAACAAATGGGTTTAGATCTAAGCGTGGATTCATTTGCTGAAAACATGGACTGAAAGTAAGATGCACTCCATAACCATTTTCTTAGTGACATCTGCGAGCATCAAATCCCATGGTGTGCTTGGCAGCTCAGGTGTATGTCTATCAGCAAATTGCTTTTACTCCTCCTCATCAATCATGGCCATTGTACCTTAAATGAAAGATACTGACTCCCATTGGAAAAATGTTAACTGGATAAAGGTAAAGGTAAAGGGTCCCCTGACCATTAGGTCCAGTCGTGGCCGACTCTGTGGTTGCGGCGCTCATCTCGCTTTATTGGCCAAGGGAGCAGCTTCCGGGACATGTGGCCAGCATGACTAAGCCGCTTCTGGCGAACCAGAGCAGTGCACGGAAACGCCGTTTACCTTCCCGCCCGAGCGGTACCTATTTATCTACTTGCACTTTGACATGCTTTCGAACTGCTAGGTTGGCAGGAGCAGGGACCGAGCAACGGGAGCTCACCCTGTCGCAGGGATTCGAACCGCCGACCTTCTGATCAGCAAGCCCTAGGCTCTGTGGTTTAACCCGCGTCCCTTTGTTAACGGGCAGTTAACAAAGGGACAGTTGACGGGCAGTTAACAAACAGGCAGTGAGCAGTTAGTGGAACCTTGGTATTCTTATGGGGGACAACACTCAAACTTGCACAGATTTTGTGTGTTTGCCAACACGAGGGAGAGTTGGGAATGATCCAGAAGCAAAGAGTAAAGAGAAGCTACTGGTGCTTTTCATGGAAAGAACACCAGCCCCTATACACAGCATGGTGTGATTTTTGGGGGGACTGTTTTGAAGGTAGCTTCTGATTCACCACGAAGAACTGTTAAAAGGACCAAGTGGAAAGCTGTAATGCCTGCAATGCAAATCTTTGCTCAGTTTTAAAAGCCCCCCCCCCCCCCCCCCAGATTTCAGACTTGAATTTTGTGGTGATTTTGCTAGGATTGAAACAACAACAATTTATTTGTGCCCCGCTCTCCCTGGCCGCAGCCGGGCTCAGGGCAGCTAACATCATAAAACTAACACAGTATACAAAGAACATAAGAACATAAAAACAGGCAATCAATTAATTAAAATACATCTTAGAACTAGTTCAGAACAAATTAAAATCTGGACAGATGGCAGTCCACGGGTAAAATTGAGAATGGTTAATATTCTCTAGGGCCAACTGTTACCACTGGACTTATAAAGGATCTATGAGCAGGCTAGGAGGTCTCTTTAATGCTTGTTCTTATACAGAAAGAAAAGAATCAGACTGAACCCCAACCAAAGGCCTGGCGGAACAGTTCTGTCTTGCAGGCCCTGTGGAAAGATGTCAATTCCTGCAGGGCCCTGGTCTCCTGTGAGAGAGCATTCCACCAGGCCGGGGCCACAGCCAAAAAGCCCCTGGCTGTGGTCAAGCCCAGTCTAATCTCCCTGGGGGCTGGGATCTTCAGGGTGTTATTATTTGCAGACCTTAAGGTCCTCTGTGGGGCATACCAGGAGAGGCGATCCTGTAGGTATGAGGGTCCTAGGCCGTATAGGGCTTTAAAGGTTAAAACCAGTATCTTAAACCTGATCCTGTACTCCACCGGGAGCCAGTGCAGTTGATATAGCACCGGATGAATGTGCTCCCGTGGCGAGGACCCCGTGAGGAGTCTCGCTGCAGCATTCTGCACCTGCTGGAGTTTCTGGGTCAGTCTCAAGGGCAGCCCCATGTAGAGTGAGTTACAATAATCAAGTCTGGAGGTGACCGTCGCATGGATCACAGTGGCGAGGTCAGGGTGAGAGAGATAAGGGACCAACTGCTTAGCTCAGCAGAGATGAAAAAAATGCCGCCTTTGTTGTAGCTGTAACTTGCGCCTCCAAGGAAGGCGCTGACACTAATTGCACCCCCACAAGGGATGGGAGTTGGCCCCGCCAACCCCATATTGTCCTGACCCAGCCAAAGGACCTCTGTCTTTGAAGGATTTAACTTCAACCAGCTCCCACGTAACCATCCAGCCATAGCTTCGAAACATCTGATCACTGTGTCTGGGGTCGAGTCAGGGTGGCCGACCATCAACATATAGAGTTGGGTGTCATCAGCATACTGATGGCAGCCCAACCCAAAACTCCGTACAAGCTGGGCAAGGGGGCGCATAAAGATGTTGAAAAGCGTTGGGGAGAGAATCGCGCCCTGCGGCACTCCACACACCAAGGAGTAGTGCAACAACAGCTCTTCCCCCGCCCAGCGCCACCCTCTGTCCACAACCAGAAAGGAACGAGCGCAGCCATTGAAGGACTGTGCCCCGAATCCCCATGTTGGCAAGGCGGCGGTCCAGAGGTTTGTGATCGCCCATGTCGAAGGCTGCTGATAGATCTAAGAGAATCAACAGCCCCAACCCACCTCGGTCCAGCCGCCTATGGAAATCATCAGTTAAGGGTGACCAGAGCCATCTCGGTCCCATGACCAGAGCGAAAGCTGGAATGGATCTAAAGCCAACCTACCCCTGCTGCTGGAATCTGCATTGAAATATTTCATCCCTGACAAGAGTGCTCCAGTTGAAGATTTCAGCCAGCCAGCTGTGTCCTTTTTCTGTTTTGTTTTGTTTTTTAATTTAATTTAATTTAATCATGCATGAGATATCTACACAAACTGGATCAGCAAATGTAAAGATACAAAAATATGGGCTGCAACCAAAGATTGCAATCTAAAGAACTGGTAACATGACTGTTCGCAGCAGCCTGGATGTCTGTAGTACAAAACTTCGCAGAATAGATAACCCACAATATAAAGCTTTTCAAGGGCTAAGAAGATCCAAAACATTTTTAATGCTGTGTGTAAGTCCCCCAAAGGGGAATTCCAGCGGTATGGTGAGGGCAGGAGCAGAGGGGAGATGTAGGCTGGCTCCTAAGCCCATTCAGCTCTGTCACCTGACCTGGCAACCCAGGACAGACACTATTTTAAAGGTTTTTTTCCCCTCTAAGTGCTAAACAGTGATTTTCCCTGGGGGAAAGGAGCAGGACAAGAAGAAATGTGGATTAACCTTAAATCTTTGACATAGCATTGTTCAGTTGCTTGGGCTGGAAGCAGATCGTCTATGGCAGTCTGCACTGCAATGGAAATGATTATTTCTAAATTGCCTCATGTTCATTCAGTAGTACATTTTCACGGCTCGCCTGTGAAATTAAGGAATATCCTGAAGCATTTTATCTTCTCTTACTTCTCTTACTGGACTTGAGAAGTTTGCTTTTGCTCTGAAAACAAAGCCAAGGTTAATTCACTCCCTTTTTTTTAAATCTCAGTACACCTGGTCAGCTTGCCTTGATGAATCTAGTGGATACCATGGAACAGAAGAGGGATACTCTGTGTAGAAAGAGAATTAAGAATCTCTATTATTAACAGTAGCTGTGTAAATTCCCCAGAGTCTGTGCATTTCAACTCTTGGGGGGTCTGAACGGAGTGATTCATTGAAAAATGCAAGGAGTTAATGAACACCAAGTGCTTATTAACAGTACTGTTAATAACAAAGGATTATTTCTTTCTGTTCTTTAAAAAGTCAACATGATGCATAAATTAAATGTCAAGGAAAGAGGCTCATGGAGGGGAAAATAATTTATTCACAGTGCTGTCCATAAAACCTTAATCCTGGCCGCAGTGGGGAAACTGGTAGGGTCTTTCGTAAGTGCAGCTTCGCTATATACTGCTGTGCTTTCACAAACAGAACTTCCATCCCACATGATTCTTTCTTTAAACTAATCGATCCCTCCTGCCCCAAACCCCTATGAAGATGAGAAGCTGAAATTGCACTTGGAGAATTGCGCTACAAAATCGAAGAAGTGCGGATTTCAAAGGAGCTGCATTTTGGTTCAGAAAGGGCAAATTAGATGAATATACCTTTAACCAGGGCTTTTCCCCCCAGCCTGAATTCACCAGAACTCAGTCCCGGCCCCTCTCAGGTGGGTGCCATTGCCATTTTAAGAGAACAAGATTTTCTTGGTGAGTCCTGGCACAACTTTTCATAGAAAAACAGCATTGCCTTTAAATATGAATTGAATCTCTCTCCCATCCCTAAATTGGTGGTATGTCAGTAAGTCATGCTGAATATAGATTTTGCCACTGGGTTTAGCCTGGGGAGCTTTTGGTGGACCAGGTAGTAGAATCTGGTAGATTTTGAGAGGTGAGGGATGGGGCACAGTGGTGAAGCTACCTGCTCTGGCACCAGGATTGGCATATATCCAGGAGCGTGGCTGGCACATGTCCCAGGGGGCATGGCATGCCACCCACGGGGGTGTGTGGTGTGTGTTGGGATGTGTGTGCGGCAAGTACCGAGCGTCCTGGGGTGTGTGTGGTGAGCACTGAGTGTCCTTGGGATGGGGCGGCCGTGATGTCACCCCCCAGGATGGCACCCAGGGCGGACCACTCCCCCCACCCCCACCTTTGTCCACCAGTGATGGGGCCTTGATATTTTTCAACGTGAGGAGCAGACTGGCAAATTTTGGCATATTAAGTAGTACAGTGGTACCTCAAGTTACAGACGCTTCAAGTTACAGACTCCGCTAACCCAGAAATAGTACCTCAGGTTAAGAACTTTACCTCAGGATGAGAACAGAAATAGTGCTCTGGCAGTGTGGCGGCAGCAAGAGGCCCCATTAGCTAAAGTGGTGCTTCAGGTTAAGAACAGTTTCAGGTTAAGAATGGACCTCCGGAACGAATTAAGTTTTTAACCCAAGGTACCACTGTATGGCCTGAAGCGTCCGGGAGGTAAGATCTGGAGTGGAGATGAAATCTCTCAGATTTATTTCCTGATAAAATTGTTGAGGTTCTCCTTTTTCTTACCTCCCAAGAAAAAGAAGGAATGTCCTCCCTTGCGCTGTCTTTTTTTTTTGGTTGCCCTTGCCCCCCCCCCCCCGGAATGATGCTCAGTGCAGGGCATTGTGGAGAATGCCCAATGGAGGGTTCAATCTGGAAGGGGGCAGGGAGAACCTGTGCTCCAGCCTTCCCTCCCTCTATGGGAGCAACTGGTGTTCAAAAGCATTACTATGGCCAGCCATGGAGGCAGCGCATAGTCATCATGGCTAGTAGCCATGGATAGCCTTATCCTCCATGAATTTGTCCAGTTTTCTTTTAAAGCCACCCAAGTTGGTGGCCATCACTGCTAGAGGTGGCAATTAATCAATACATCACCTGAAACCGGTTTGGAGTTCAGCTCTTGATAATGAATTTTCAGATAACAATTTTTCAGAGTTCAGAATTTCAGAAAGGAATTTCAAAATTTTTGAGCTGGCAATGTATCACGAACCCCCATCCATGACCATGACAGCACATTTCACTTCTGGGTGATGCTGGTGCCTCCTTCCCATTCCCTCCCTCCCTCCCTCCCTCCACAGCCCAGCCCAGCCACCCCTCCTTATTTCAGACATCGTGATATATCACTATATCACCATGGGTAGCTGGTGATATATCATGATGTTGAAATACAGATATTGTTGGGATGCTGCCAGGAGACGGGGGCATTTGGCAGGCCCCAAGCTGGCTCCAGCCACCAGTCGGCAGCCGGGCAATCTCTAGTCCTTGGAGCAGCATCAGACACAAGCCTCAGATACCTTTAGAGACTTGACACACTCTACTCAGCAGAGTGAATAACTTCTCTCAACGGAAGTGGCAGACAGAGACATGTGTAAGCATTCTTTACAGGCATTTATTCAGTTCAGGGACAAAGGAAAAACATGTCTGCTTCCCTTCGTGTCCAACTAAACAGCAGCATAGCAAAAGCAATATACAAACGGAAGTTCCCAGCAGACTGTGCTGGAATGTAAACAGGCACGTGACACACAACAGTCATGCCTGTTCCTTTTAAAGTGGAACGGAACTATATCCTAACAGATATCTCCCAGCCCTAATCACTGCCTTCTGTGAGGAGTGCCATAATTTAACTATGTGCTGCGTTAAGAAGGACTTCCTTTGATTTGTCCTGAATCTTCCAACATTCAGTTTCATGGCAGGCCCACAAAGTCTAGCATCATGAGCAGAGGCTCGCCTATCTCCCAGCAATACCAAATGTGACAATGGTCCAAGTACCCTTCCGTACACATTTGTGGGACCACTTCAGGCAACTTCCAATGTTTCCATGGGCTTCTCTGTTCCTTCCTGGAATGCTTGCAGGCTGATGTGGGGAGTTAATTATCCACTTCAAAGCAGCAGCAATACTTCAAAAAGAGGGAGGGAGAACAAACCCCTCAGCTAGTTAATGCTAAGATAAGAAGGTTCCACCACATAAAAGTTATTAGAGTTCCCACACCTTCCCATGTTGATTTTCCCTCCCATCATTGTAAAAATGTACACACATGTGCACAAGCTAAGCTGAGTATGTTGGCTGACCTGTAGCCAAGCAGCCTAAGAACTGGCGGCCACAGCAACAAAAACACCTAGTTTTTAGGGGAGGAAATAAAGGGGGGGAAATTATTTTCCCCCCAGGCATGGGGCTGGGGCGGGGGAAGCCCGAGCTTCCCCCGACCCCAGCCCCCATACAAGCAGCTCTCTGCAAGCCGTGGGAGCCCAGCGCCGGCTCCCGCTGCTTGGGTTGCCCATCTTTTGCACACATAGGTAAAGGTAAAGGGATCCCTGACCATTAGGTCCAGTTGTGACCGACTCTGGGGTTGCGGCGCTCATCTCGCTTTATTGGCTGAGGGAGCCGGCGTATAGCTTCCGGGTCATGTGGCCAGCATGACTAAGCCACTTCTGGCGAACCAGAGCAGTGCACGGAAACGCTGTTTACCTTCCCGCTGGAGTGGTACCTATTTATCTACTTGCACTTTGACGTGCTTTTGAATTGCTAGGCTGGCAGAAGCTGGGACCGAGCAATGGGAGCTCACCCGGTCGCGGAGATTCAAACCGCTGACCTACTGATCGGCAAGTCCTAGGCTCAGTGGTTTAACCCACAGCGCCACCCGCGTCCCGCCCTTTGCACACATTTGTTGTCCGAGTGATAGCACAGGAACACTGCTGGAAGCCCCAATAAAGATGAAATGTGTTTTTTTTTCAAGGGAGGATGTAAAAAAGACAGCAGTTTTTGGAAAGAATGCAAGTCCACAGCGAGTTTGTGACGAGGCTGACGTTTGTTTTGCCTTTTGACAGTACCAGCTCCCTTATGGTGTCTTCATCTGATCTGAAGAGAGAGAAAGGGAGAAACAAGTTTGACAGGAACTAATCACTATCACCTACTGATATTCAAATGCCACCTGACTTTTGCTTGAGGTGAGTAATGTATTCCAGAGTGTGGGAGGTGATTTACTTACCCACAAATGTTTTCTTAGCTGCTTTCATCGTGTACTTGTTTTCATGTTCAGTTCGTTTCAAACTGGCACCTGGGAGCCATGGTGAAATCAGGTGGCATAAGCAGGTGGCGTAATATCCATGCCATCCCTGATTTGCTGTTCTGGCTCTCATGGTTTTGTTTATTACATGCCAGGGATATAACTGCACTGCAAATCAGCAGAAGAAGAAGAGTTTGGATTTGATATCCCACTTTATCGCTACCTGAAGGAGTCTCAAAGCGGCTAACACTTTCCCTTCCTCCCCCACAACAAACACTCTGTGAGGGGAGTGAGGCTGAGAGACTTCAGAGAAGTGTGACTGGCCCAAGGTCACCCAGCAGCTGCATGTGGAGGAGCGGGGAAGCGAACCCAGTTCACCAGATTACGAGTCCACTGCTCTTAACCACTACACCACACAGTGACTTCGCAGTGGAGGACCTCTCCATCTACAAAATGACACATGACTCCGCACACCTTTAAGACTGAGGGCTTTCTTGCATGAGAGATGCATCGAGCTTATCTTATTCTTTTTACTAATTCCTGTTTTATTCATTGATTCTGACAAGAAGCGAGGTTTTTGTTTTTGTTTTTACCTATTTTACTAAATATTTGAACCATTCTTGCATGCTATTGTACACATACCGTATTTTTCACCCTATAGGACGCACTGTCCCATAAGGCACACCTAGTTTTTAGGGGGGGAAATAAAGGGGGGAAAATTATTTCCCCCCCAGGCGCAGGGCTGGGGCGGGGGAAGCCCGAGCTTCCTCCGACCCCAGCCCCCAAACAAGCAGCTCTCTGCAAGCCCAGCGCTGGCTCCCGCTGCTTGCTGAGAGGTCCACGAAGCCTGGACGCGCTGAGTTCAGCGCGCGCAGGCTTCTGCATGCAGGCAACTCTCCGCAAGCAGCGGGAGCCCAGCGACGGGCTCCCGCTGCTTGCAGAGAGGTCCGCGAAGCCTGGAGAGCGAGAGGGGTCGGTGCGCACCGACCCCCCTCTCTCTCCAGGCTTCAGCGAAAGCCTGCATTCGCCCCATAGGACGCACACACATTTCCCCTTCATTTTTGGAGGGGGAAATGTGTGTGCGTCCTATAGGGCGGAAAATACGGTATATCTTTGATTCTGGGACATGGGTGGCACTGTGGGTGAAACCACAGAGCCTAGGGCTTGCCGATCAGAAGGTCGGCGGTCCGAAGCCCCGCAATGGGGTGAGCTCCCGTTGCTCGGTCCTAGCTCCTGCCAACCAAGCAGTTTGAAAGCACATCAAAGTGCAAGTAAATAAATAGGTACCGCTCTGGTGGGAAGGAAGGTAAACGGCCTTTCCGTGGGCTGCTCTGGTTCGCCAGAAGCGCCTTAGTCATGATGGCCACATGACCCGGAAGCTGTATGCCAGCTCCCTCGGCCAATAAACCACAAAGTCAGTCACGACTGGACCTAATGGTCAGGGGTCCCTTTACCTTTACCTTTGATTCTATGATCTTATATACAAGGTTGTTTAAGTAACCAGCACATAATCAGATACATACAGCAGTGCATATAACTGTACCAATACTTACAGTATGTAGTAACATAATTATGCAGAAATCTCATCCTACAGGGGGCTTGGCTCTTTCGTGTACACACACACACACACACACACACACACACAATTTTGCATATAACTCATTTCACTTCTACAGAATCAATGTAAAGAAATGGACTCACTTGCAGGGTTTGATCAAACACTTGCAATTAACAAAACAAATATGGGGAATAGAATAAGGTTGTTAAAATGATAAGAGAATAATAATTATGTTAATTTTTTTAAAGAAAAAGAAATAACCAATAAGCAGGGAGAGACAATATGACAAAAAAGTAGAAGAGGAAGCTGAGGGGAGTCAGGGAGGGGAGGGGGAAATTGGGGGACGTCATTTTTGTTATATGTTATGATATTTTGATGATAAAAATGTAAAATTTCAATAAAAATTACTTTGCATATAATTAGTCTGACGAATAAGAATAAGAATACACACATGGCTCAGACATAAGTGGATGCACGATGCATTAATAATAACAACTGCAAGAAGCTGTTCAATGTGTGCAAAGCTTAAAAAGCATTATTATTCTTTTAAGAAAATCCCATTCCCTATCTGTGGTTCTGCAAATGTTGCTGGACTGCAGCTTCTGTCATTCCTGGCCATTTGCCCTGGTGGCTGAGACTGATGAGTCTGCCAGCCTCTGAAGGACCACTGGTTCCTAACCCCAGTTCCAAATGCTAGGAACACTGGTCCATCTAGCTCAGTACTGTCTACACTGACTGGCAGCAGCTCCCCAAGTTATCAGCCACTGGGACTGATAGGGTACAAGGCAGGGAGACCAACAGTGGTTTGAGCCAGAGCCAATAACAAGGCAGAGCCAAATAATTTTAGGTTTGTCCCTACCCTCTTCCCTGCTGAGTTCTACAAAGGCAACAGGGAGGGGCAGACTTTGGGAATAAGGCACCTGAGCAAAACCAAAATTTGATGCCGCCCAACTGGATCTTCTCAATTATGGAACTTCTTATTTTTCAGGGGAACTGCCTGCATCCTCTAAATCCTACAATGCAACACAGAGGCTAAGGACCAGGAAGCTGGCAACCATCCTCATCCCTGTCTTCTTCTTCTTCTTCTTCTTCTTCTTCTTCTTCTTCTTCTTCTTCTTCTTCTTCAGCGATCACTTGTAGCCAAGTAAGATTGTCTTCCATAAACACAGTTTTAACAATAAGTCCGTAAGTGACTGTGGAGGCCAATTCTGGAACCACACGTCCTTCCACAGTGGGGACATTGGTTTCCTGGCAGGAGTTGATCAAGGTGTGGATTTGCCAAATGTGCCTTCCTCTTCACACGTTTTTCCTTTTCTTCCTGAGTTCAAGCATCTTCAAAGCCTATGACACCTTTGGTAAAGGCTGTTCTCCTACTGGAGAGCTCACAGGCCAGTGTTTCTCAGTTGTCAGAGTCTTTAAACCTCTTTTGTTGACCACCAGCATTACACTTTCCATTTTTAAGTTCGGAATAGAGTAGTTGCTTTGGAAGACGATCATCAGGCATCCGAACAACATGACCAGTCCAACAAAGTTGGTGTTGAAGAATCATTGCTTTGACGCTGGTGATCTTTGCTTCTTCCAGTACACTGGTATTAGTTTGCCTGTCTTCCCAAGTGATGTGTAAAAATTTTGAGAGATACTGTTGGTGGAATCTTTCGAGTAGTTGGAGACAGTGCCCCATTTTCTCAAACAGATCCGTGTTCACTGTGTCCAGTTGTACCGTTTCTCCATAAAACACGTTCCATCGTTGAATTGCTCTTTCCATTTGGGACTCCTCACCCCTTCTTGGGCTCCATGATCACTGCAGATGGTGACAGCAGTCACGAAATTAAAAGACGCCTGCTTCTTGGGAGAAAAGCAATGACAAACCTAGACAGCATCTTAAAAAGCAGAGACATCACCTTGTCAACAAAGGTCTGTATAGTTAAAGCTATGGTTTTCCCCGTAGTGATGCATGGAAGTGAGAGCTGGACCATAAAGAAGGCTGATTGCCAAATAATTGATGCTTTTGACTTATGGTGCTGGAGGAGACTCTTGAGAGTCCCATGGACTGCAAGAAGATCAAACGCATCCATTCTTAAGGAAATCAGCCCTGAGTGCTCACTGGAAGGACAGATCCTGAAGCTGAGGCTCCAATACTTTGGCCACCTCGTGAGAAGAGAAGACTCCCTGGAAAAGACCCTGATGTTGGGAAAGATGGAGGGCACAAGGAGAAGGGGACGACAGAGGATGAGATGGTTGGACAGTTTTCTCTAAGCTACCAGCATGAGTTTGACCAAACTGCGGGAGGCAGTGGAAGACAGGAGTGCCTGGCGTGCTGTGGTCCATGGGGTCACGAAGAGTCGGACACGACTAAACGACTAAGCAACAACAACCCACTCTTACTGCATAGCATGGGTAACATCCTCATGGCCCTGCAGTTTGAAGTTGAACCTACTGCCTGTGGCATTGTGCTGCCATCTAGTGCTGCCTCGGATGGTTGCACTGCCCTGCGGGTGAGCCCAGTTTGCCAGGAACAGGCAACATCTGCATGCTTTGCCTCGGAACAATCGCTGTATGTGAAATACATCACATGGTGGCCATGCAAAGCTCTTGCCTAACATGAAATTAGGAAAAGGCAGGAGTAAGATAGGGCTTTATTGGTGAAGTATACCCTGGTGCATTGCACATCTGGAATAGCATTGCAGCAGATAGCCCTTTTGCAAACTTTAGAGGCAAGTCTAATTTTTCTTCCTTTTGCTCCTGAATGACTCTTTATGAGCTGGAAAAGCAAAGATGGAAAGCGTAATGCTGGTGGTCAACAAAAGAGGTTTAAAGACTGTCTCAAGGCAAATCTTTAAAAATGTAGTATAAACACCAACAATTGGGAAACACTGGCCTGCGAGTGCTCCAGTTGGAGAACAGCCTTTACCAAAGGTGTCATGGTCTTTGAAAACACTCAAACTCAGGACACAAGGGAGAAACGTGCTAAGAGGAAGGCATGCTTGGCAAATCCACACCATGATCAACTCTCCCTGGAAACCAATGTCCCCACTGTGGAAGGACGTGTGGATCCAGAATTGGCCTCCACAGTCATTTACGGACTCATTGTTAAAACCGTGTTTATGGAAGACAATCTTACTTGGCTACGAGTGATCGCCAAAGAAGAAGATACCCTTGTGCTTTGCACATCTGGAATAGCATTGCAGCACATAGCCCTTTTGCAAATTTTAGTGGCAAGTCTAATTTTTCTTTCTTCTGCTCCTCTTTATGAGCCAGAGAAACAACCCCATATTTATAATGACACCACACTTCCTTCCTTCAAAGTCGTGCCTTTCCAGTAAAGCCATTGATACCACTCCTTAGATCAGGGGCTGGCAACCTTAGGCTCATGGGGGTCATTTAACCAGCCACCCACTCGGGGACCCCCGCCACCCGCTCGGTTGGCTCCCATGCGCCATGCTAAACCGGCATGCAGCAGAGCGGGGATTGCCTTCTGCAACGCTGGCCGGCTTCCCATTGGCTGCAGGAAGCTCCTGCAGCCAATGGGAAGCTGCGTACGCCTCCTCCGCACCAGAAGGAGCACCGGAAATAGCGTTTGTGCATGCGTGTGTGCTTGTGCACTCCGGCCCACTGCGGTGTCTGCAGGACCGTGAACTGGCCCAAGCCACAAAAGCTTTGCTGACCCCTGCCTTAGATCATTGCTGAAGCTATACCCTAGTCGACCTGTAATGCAGAGGTAGTCTACAACTCCCATTAGCCCCAGCCAGCATGGTCAATAGTCAGGGGTGGGGGGAATTGTAGTCCAGAAAAATGAATGGCAGCATGTTGGCTCTCCTTGATGTGTAACAGAATTAATCAGATTAATTTAATTTAGCAGCAGCTAAAAAAGCCAATGCAGTTCTGGGCTGCATCAATAGGAGTATAGCATCTAGATCAAGGGAAGTAATAGTGCCACTGTATTCTGCTCTGGTCAGACCTCACCTGGAGTACTGTGTCCAGTTCTGGGCACCACAGTTCAAGAAGGACACTGACAAACTGGAACGTGTCCAGAGGAGGGCAACCAAAATGGTCAAAGGCCTGGAAATGATGTCTTATGAGGAACGGCTAAGGGAGCTGGGCATGTTTAGCCTGGAGAAGAGGAGGTTAAGGGGTGATATGATAGCCATGTTCAAATATATAAAAGGATGTCACATAGAGGAGGGAGAAAGGTTGTTTTCTGCTGCTCCAGAGAAGCGGACACGGAGCAATGGATCCAAACTACAAAAAAGAAGATTCCACCTAAACATTAGGAAGAACTTCCTGACAGTGAGAGCTGTTCGACAGTGGAATTTGCTGCCAAGGAGTGTGGTGGAGTCTCCTTCTTTGGAGGTCTTTAAGCAGAGGCTTGGCAACCATATGTCAGGAGTGCTCTGATGGTGTTTCCTGCTTGGCAGGGGGTTGGACTCGATGGCCCTTGTGGTCTATTCCAACTCTATGATTCTATGAGATTAGTTCAATTTACGTATTGCTTCGCACAAAAGGTGTGGGTCAGCATGTGAATATACAATTAAGCTACATTAAAACGAAACAAATGTACTTCAAGTGTTCATCTGCAAAAAGTACCAGGCAACATAAAATAACCAACCTGTGCACATGAGGATGAATGGAAAAAAATAAATGATCCAACCCAGATCATTATCACTGTCCAGGGTGCTAGGGAGAATAAGAATGTTTCCTGGAGCTGAAAGGACGACAAAATCAGCACCAGGAAAGCCTTTCTGGGGAGGGCATTCATTCTACAATCTGGGGGCCACCACAGAAAAGGCCCATCTTTCATTGTCCAAACATGGAGAAATTGAACTTATATTCTTTCATATCAATAAAACCTACCCCAGATTTTCAGTTAACTCGGTTCAAACCCCCCACATAAGACCATTTTAAAATAGGATGAAGGGCAACCCATGCCCTTTTAAAATGTTTGTGTTTTTTTTTTGGAGGGGGGTTATTGGGTTGTTGTTTTTTATTTTGATTATCTATTTTGTGGTTTTAGATTTTGATTTTGTTCTGTGAACTGCCCTGAGACCTCTGGGTTTGGGCGGCATATAAATTCAATTTAATAATAATAATAATAATAATAATAATAATAATAATAATATACAGTCCAAAGGGGATACATATGTAAAGAATAGGTCACCAGTGGGATTCCATGCTGGTAACGCTCAGCACAATTCTATAGCAGAAGATTTCAGCTGCAAGACACCCAGAGCAGTTTATATATAGAACAAAGAGGAAAGCAGTAATATGTTGGCTGCATTGACCACAGGGTAGAAAAATGTACGTTCCATGCCCAGGTTCTGGCTATAGCCAACCAATGCCTGCCCTTGATGAGGACGAGGAATGATCTGCTTGTGGGTTTGAGTCCTGTCTCACCTCAGAGCACTGATAACCTTTAGATGCATTTCGTCCTTACGATTGTGTGGCTACGAAGTAGGCATTCATGGGTCTGGCAGGATGACTCAGTCATTCAAGTCATTAGTGTTTTTAACTCTCCACAAAGTTCATTCCACCCCCAGCCAAAGCTCTCCGGAGGAGGGAAACAAGACCCCTAAGAGCATCTTAGTCATAGTCTTACAGTTCTTTGCACTTAATGGTAGAGCAGGCAATTGTGCTTCCTTCATCGCACAGTGGGCCGTTCCTCTTACCCACACTTTCTCCCTGCAGTATAGATCCATGCGATGTATGTCACTTGTATCACTCCTTCTAATACTCAGCTCATGGCGAGTGCCACCAGGATTGGAGTCAGAAGAGAACGGGCAAAAAACAAGAGGGAAGTACTAGCGTGGTTCAGTTTGCCAAGGTACTTTGAAAAAAAATGAAATCCCAATGAGAATTGTTATGTACTGAAGTTCCCGCCCTGGGCCAGCAGGGGGATACTGTAGATAGTTTTCACTCAGGTCCACATATGCAAATAAGGGATTGAAAGTGACATTCAGTGATTGGATAGTTACAGAAAGTTGTTACAGTTACATTGTACTGGAGCTCTATATAAGCAGGCTGGCTGAACCCTTCAGTTCAGTTCTGTTATGGCCTGTGAATAAACAAGAGCTGTTTGAAGAATCGCTGTGTCGTCTGATATGTTCACCCACAGCTTAACAAGAATTGAGCATCCCAGGAGTCACAGAATGTAGAGTGACAGCTGGCACAGAAAAATGGTACTTTGAGGTGTCCTCCTGGGAGAGAATGGCTGAGGGTTTGAGATGATCTTCCAGGTAGTCCAAAAAGCCAAGCTTGTCAAAAGCTTGCCTCACATCTATGTAACTTAAATTGATTTATGAGCAAAATCTTTTTTAAAAACAAAACCCAAAACACAGTGGAAAGAGAAAGTACTTTAAAGTCCATTCTGCTGCTCTTGGGTCCCAGGCCTTTGAATGGATCACAAAATGAAGAGGAAATGTTTATCTTCTATTCAGTGAAAAGTTTAATAGAATATAATACCCAGTCTAGCAGGTAAGGAACAGCCTGCTCTGAAATGTTCCAGACTGCTGCCCACCTGCATTTGGGAAGAGATTATTTGCTACTATCTCTGCCCCTGTTATCAAGCAAAAGTCAAGCATCACTCTATTATCCATCTGGCTGGGTATGGCAGAAGTGGGGACCATCTTTTCGAAGGCAAATTGCTATTTTGCATCTTTCGTAAACATGGGCGGTTGCCAAGCAAAGTCCCAGGTATATCTTTTGTGCGGGATTTAAAGAGAGCCATTAGCTGGTGGCTTTATCCCCCCCCCCCCCCGCCTTCTTACATAATGTGCCTCTTTCTCAGTATGCACATTTCAAGTGTTTAATTTTCTTTCCTAGATTGAAAATCCCTCCAACAGGGCTTAAGAGGTCCTTAATAGAATTTCATGCTGGAAGAGTCCTGCCCTATGCAGATTGCCAGCTCAAAAGTGGAACCAAAAGATCCCGTTTCACTGAATAGACAAGCTTCACAAATTGTCCTGTTCCAGACAAGCAGACTTACGCGGCAAAAGCATTTGCTTGGCATCTTCAAAGGAAACACTCTCAGGTAGGGCTGGGAATGTCCCATGTCTGAAACTCTAAAAAGTCACTGCTAGTCTGTACAAGGCAATAAGGAGCTAGATGGACCAATTGTCTGACTTGGTATATGGCTGATTCCTATGTAACTAAAGGTGGTATGTGGTCTAAACCACTGAGCCTCTTGGGCTTGCCAACCAGAAGGTCAGCGGTTCGAATCTCCACGACAGGGTGAGATCCTGATGCTCTGTCCCAGCTCCTGCCAACCTAGCAGTTCAAAAGCATGCCAGTGTGAGTAGATAAACAGGTACCACTCCGGTGGGAAGGTAAACAGTGTTTCCACACACTCTGGTTTCTGTCACAGTGTTCTGTCATGCCAGAAGTGGTTTAGTCATGCTGGCCACATGACCTGGAAAGCGGTCTGTGGACAAATGCTTGCTCTCTTGGCCTGAAAGCAAGATGAGTGCTGCAACCCCATAGTCACCTTTGACTGGACTTAACCGTCCAGGGGTCCTTTACCTTTTTACCTAAAGGTGAGTCTCTCTCTCTCTCTCTCTCTCTCTCTCTCTCTCTCTCTCTCTCTCACACACACAGACACACACACAGACACACACACGACCAGCCCACCCATAACATACCCTCCAACATTTCTCCAATAGGGACATTCAGTGCAATTTTTCTAGAAACAGAGGTGTCAGAACTCACCATGAACACCTCCCTCGTTCTCTTACAATGGCAATGGTGCCCACCTGAGAGTTTTAGCTTGGGGTGGATGGGAGCCCTGGGGACGTCCTATTCCATACCCTCCAACATTTCACTGATGAAAATAGGGACGTCTTACATTCTGTGATCAAATCAGAAACCGGGACACCTTCTGTAAATCCGGGACCATCCCTGGAAAATAAGGACACTTGGAAAGTCTGCCATAAGGGAAGGTGAGGCAATGGCCACGGGTGTGAGGATCCAAAGGGGATAACAGATCTGGCATCCAAGTTTACTCCTCGGATGTTGGAGGTTGGATCTGCTGCCTCTTAATGTAGAGGCTGCTCTACACAGCCTCTCCCACCCCAGGGAGGAAATTACAGAGGCTGCCCTATGTGGTCTCCTGGGTTCTGCGCTGACCTGGCATGATTCAGAGCAGGCTTCTCCCCATAGAGAGGTCTTTGATGCCCACTTTCAACCATTGGGTAAGGTTGATTTGACAACCGCCCACCCCACTCCTGATGGGGATCCTCACTCACAACTTCTTCCCTGGCAGGGGAGGCATTATTTTGTGGTTCACCTCGGGTGCCAAAATGTCTTGGGTTGGTCCTGCGCGCACACACACACACACACACACACACACAGAGAGAGAGAGAGAGAGAGCAGTTTATTTTTGTTCTTGTGTGTCACTCTGCTACATGTTGAGGGGAATATGACTGCCAACATGTGGTAAAATGCTCGTCTGTAAGGCCACGTCCGAACTATTTATACACTGCTCAATAAGCATGAACTTCACAGAGCAGTTTAGATAAGATTATTAACACAATAAACATCAGTAAACAGAAAGCTGCCATAAAACAGAATGGAATAAGCAACAGGGAAGAAACATTTCTGGGAGCTGGGTGGTGGCGGAAACTCACCCAGCAGTTTCTAGTTCTTCTCCACTTGCCTCAGGGCATAGGTTTCTCAATATTTTCCATAATAGAATTGAAGTTTTTTCTCCCTCGTAATATTAGAACCAGGGGTCACCGAATCCAGGGGAATTCGTGACCGATAAATGGAAGTCTTTCTTCACACAGCACAAACGACAGAATTCTCTACCACAGAAAGTAGTGACGGCCGCCATCTTTGATGGTTTTAAATGATTAGACAAATTCATGGAGGATAAGACTCATGATGGTTTCTAGTCATGATGCCTATATATTGCCTCCAGTATTATTATTATTAAAGCCCTGTAGATTCCTCTTCCGGACACATAACAACCTGCCAGCTTGTTTCCTGCTTTCCTGCTTACAGGTACACCTCACTAAGTTCTTATGAAGAACCCACCACCACCAATTCAGTTCTGTTGGCATTTTTTAACTGAATATAGGAAGCTCCTTTATTCCGAGTCAGACCATAGATCCAATCAGCTCAGTATTGTCTACACAGACTGGCAGCAGCTCTCAGACATGGGGTCCTCCCCCCAGTGCTAGCTTGAGATGCTGAGTATTAATAATAGAACTGTAGAGTTGGAAGGGACCCCGGGGGTTCATCTAGACCAGCCCCCCTGCAACGCAGCAATCCCAACTGTTGAGAAATCTCAACAGGACTGAACCTGGAAACTTTTTCATGAAAAGCAGATAGCTGCTCTCTGCTATTAAGCTAAAGCCCTGAATAGGCCCAGGATGTTTGATAGATGGGCAGGTGACAAAGCATTTGTATTTAACAATTTCTCTCTTTGTTGTCTCTCTAGCTACAAATACCTTGGGTAAGAGGAAGTTGAAGATTCGATTAAGCCTTTCCCCCTCTTCCCTCCATTTCTTTTCTTTTGCTAAATGTCATGTTTACAGCACGACAGAAGATTGAGTGGACAGTGCTCCTTGCAAACTTTTCAGTGGCATTTCGGACAATGTGTTAAGCTTCCTCCGCCTCCCCTCTTAGAAATTCTCCTGTTATTGCCGTGAAATCTAGTGGGGGAAAGATCAGGGCACCAAAGAAATCATAGGACGTGAGGTTTCTTTTTTCCGCTGCTCCAGACGAGAGCTTGCAGAGTAATCTCCCAAGCAAGAAGATGATGGAAATTGTGCCTGTGTAGTGAGCACTGAAGCAAACCACACTTCTGAGATAGCGGAAGTGAAATTTCATGAGAATCTGTTCTGCCGAGAGGCCAGCTCTCTTTCACACCTCCTCCCTATGAGCCACTTCTATTCTGGCTGCTCATTATAAGCATTACTAACTTTATACACGCCTTCATGGATCCCTAGCCAGAATTAAGATTGCCGGAAGAAATATCAACAACCTCAGATATGCAGATGACACAACCTTGATGGCAGAAAGTGAGGAGGAATTAAAGAACCCTTTAATGAGAGTGAAAGAGGAGAGCGCAAAATATGGTCTGAAGCTCAGCATCAAAAAAACGAAGATCATGGCCACTGGGCCCATCACCTCCTGGCAGATAGAAGGGGAAGAAATGGAGGCGGTGAGAGATTTTACTTTCTTGGGCTCCATGATCACTGCAGATGGTGACAGCAGCCACGAAATTAAAAGACGCCTGCTTCTTGGGAGAAAAGCAATGACAAACCTAGACACTGCCACCTGCAGTTTGGTCAAACTCATGTTGGTAGCTTCGAGAACACTGTCCAGCCATCTCGTCCTCTGTCGTCCCCTTCTCCTTGTGCCCTCCATCTTTCCCAGCATCAGGGTCTTTTCCAGGGAGTCTTCTCTTCTCATGAGGTGGCCAAAGTATTGGAGTCTCAGCTTCACAATCTGTCCTTATTAGCAAGCCTACTCGAAGTTAAATACCATCTGTAAATCATTTTCATGTAGTTCTTCTTCAAAGAATAACATCCTGTGAACTTCAAATTGCTTTTCCAAAGTTTTCCCCAGAGGTTGGGGAAACTTTTTCAGTCCAACTCCAGCATTCCCTCCTGTGGAACCATGTGGAGACCCTATGTTGGTGGTTGGCAGGGCCAGAGGCAAAAGGGCCAGAGTTGTGGGTGCGACTCTTACTTTAGTTGCGTAGTCTACATTCCAGCCGCACAAAACTCAGAGGTTTCTACACATACACATACTGGTCTCCTTTCTCATGCATAGCTAAACCATGGAATTTGTGTTGAGAATTCCGTCCCACCTTAAGGAACGGGCATGTGGAATTCTTGTGTGTCACATGTCTGTTTACATTCCAGACATGAGAGCATTGGGTGGCTCTCAATGCATCCTGTAAAGGCTCCATTTTCCTGCTCTTTGCTTCAGCCAGGAAAATAGCAGTTACTGTTTCTTTAGCTGGAAATTTGCACCCACAGGCCACCATTTTGAATGCCTTTGAAAGAGGAACGGGAAAATTCGTGGTGGAGAAAGCTATCGAGGATGGCTAGCCACATTATGGCTACGCTCTGGCTCCATGGTTGGAGAGAGCAATGTTTCTGTATACCAGTCACTGGAAACCACAGGAGGAGAGAGGGCTCTTGTGCTCAGGTCCTGGTTTCCCACAGGCAACTGGTTGGCCACTGTGAGAACAGGATTCTGGACTAGAAGGGTCATTGGCCTGGTCACTGGCAGGACCTTCTTCTGCTCTTCTCTCCATCCAGGCAAGAAAGAGGCATGGTCACAGGACACATTGCAGATAGACAAAAGAACTTGGAAAGGGTGCAGAGCAGAGCCTGTGAGGGGTGTGGCCTGATGGGAAGAGGTGTGGCCAGGGATCCCCCTCTTCATCCCTAATGGTAGTATAAGCACAAGGGAGTATAAGAACCCCCATCGTTCTGCCTGGACGCTGAGGTCCAGCGCCGAGGACCTTCTGGTGGTTCCCTCACTGTGAGAAGCAAAGCTACAGGGAACCAAGCAGAGGGCCTTCTCAGTGGTGGCACCCTCCCTGTGGAACGCCCTCCCATCAGATGTCAAAGAACAACTACCTGACAATTTGAAGACATCTGCTCAGGGAAGCTTTTAATGCGTGACATTTTAATGTACAGTGGTACCTCGCGTTAAGTACTTAATTCGTTCCGGAGGTCCGTTCTTAACCTGAAACTGTTCTTAACTTGAAGCACCACTTTAGATAATGGGGCCTCCTGCTGCCGCCGTGCCACCAGAGCATGATTTCTGCTCTCATCCTGAAGCAAAGTTCTTTTTTTTTTAAATGATATTTTATTTTTCACAATCAATAGACAAAGAATACAAACAAACAAGTACAAAAAAGAAAAAAACAATACATACATACAATTTAAAATACAGTGTACAAAAACAAAGAGAAAAAATAAAATAGAAAAAAGTTAAAATCAATTATTGTGTCTTTATATTTTTCAACATTAACTTGGGTCTGCGACTTCCCCATACCTTCCCACTCTGTTTTCTAGATCTTATATTCTGACAGTAAATTCTTTCACTCTGGCGTATCTTTGGTTCAACTTAATCTTACTATCTTAACATACTTGCATTTCCATATGTCTTAAAAATTATTCTTTCTTTATCATTAATTTTTTATGCTAACATTCTTTTAAATTCAATCTGATGTCCTCAAACATTCTTTATTCTGAAGCAAAGTTCTTAACCCGAGGTACTATTTCTGGGTTAGCGGAGTCTGTAACCTGAAGTGTATGTAACCTGAAGCATATGTAACCCGAGGTACCACTGTATTTTTAATCTTTGTTGGAAGCCACCCAGAGTGGCTGGGGAGACTCAGCCAGATGGGCGGGGTACAAATAATAAATTATTATTATTATTATTATTATTATTATTATTATCCTCATCATCATCATCATCATCATCTTTAGGAAGCACTGGCCCGTGAGCGCTCCAGTTGGAGAATAGCCTCTACCAAAGGCGTCTTGGACTTTGAAGAAGCATGAACTCAGGACAAAAGGGAGAAACGAGCTAAGAGGAAGGCACGTTTGCCAAATCCTTACCGTGATCAACCCATGTCCCTGCTGTGGAAAGACGTGCGGATCCAGAATTGGCCTCCGCAGTCACTTACAGACTCACCGTTAAATCTGTGTTCATGGAAGACAATCTTACTCTTCTACAAATGATCACCAAAGAAGTGGTCATTACCTACTTCTGCAAGACAAAGGCTCTCATCTTTAGTTCCAGAAAACATTGCGAGGCTGTTGCTATCATCATTGACCTGTAGCAGCATAGCAACTGCTGCCTTTCATCCCAGTACAGTTTTGCTATGAGAAAAGTCTGTCTTGAAAGGGAAAATGCCCCCGCCCAAACCATCAGAGAGATTTGCAAACAGTAATGAAAGGGAACTTACCACCTCCCAGCGCTGACATCAGTGAACAACTCTCCCTTATTACTCACTGCTCTGTAACTCAATTTTCCTTGGTTTTCAGAGGGAAAGCACAGGTGGCTCTCCATTGATCAGTTTCTGAATCCGGGTTCTGTTGAAGAGTGTCAGAGATTGGATGTGAGGGCGATCTGGCTGCGACATCTGTCACCCCATTGATCGCCAGGGTTGAAGAGTGTCAGAGAGAACGAAAATCATGCACAATATTTCTGGGCCCAGGAGCAGGTGGGGAAGGTCCTCTGTGCCTTGGAGATAAACTCCTACATAAAGGGAGGTAGATTATTACATCCCCCTCCACACACAACCACCACCTGCCCAAGGAGATGGATGTTAACGGGTGCTGAGTCACATAATTTTGCTCCTGCGCTATCTATCCTCCTGCACTTTTGCCACTTCAGTTAGAAGACAAATGCAAAGGCTTCACCCACCTCCCTTCAAGCAGACACGGTGCTACAACCATTTGCCTTAATTGCTGGTTGCAGCATGAAAAACTCTAATAGAAAAATCTTATTACTTAAGAGCTGAGTTACACATCCAACACCTTTGAATGGCAGCCACACAGCAGAGGACCAAATACCTGTTCTCTGCTTTCCCCCAGAGGGCAAGAGTTACAGGTTAAGTTTACCGTATTTTTCGTCCTATAGGGTGCACCGGCCCATAAGACGCACCTCATTTTTTGGGGGGGAAATGAATAAAAAAAATTTTTCCCCCAGCCGTGGCTGCAGCTCCAAGCCTTGCGCACATCTGCCCGAAGCACGGGGTGCCCTCCAAAGGGCTCCCCGTGCTTCGGGCGGCAGGCTGCTGCCCGCAAGCCTTGTGAGCCCGCGGGACCTCCCTCCGGGCTTGCAAGGCTTGCGGATAGCTTCCTGAAGCCTGGAGAGCTAGAGGCATCGGTGCGCACCGATCCCTCTCACTCTCCAGGCTTCAGTGAAAGCCTGCATTCGCCCCATAGGATGCACACACATTTCCCCTTCATTTTTGGAGGGGGAAAAGTGCGTCCTATGGGGCGAAAAATATGGTACATATGGTACATATTTTGCGTGAGATTTGAAGGAGCTTTGTGAAGTTCATAGCTGTTTGACAATGGAAACGTAGAAACACACAATTGTAGATGTTATGTACTGGGTTGAATAGGATCCAAAATGCAGCAGTCTGATTGGTCCTAGAACAATAGGATCCAGAAGGCAGCAGTCTGATTGGTCCGCAGGAGCCACCCAATCCAACTCCGGGTGGAAGTGAATCCGCAACCTGATTGGCCTACAGGAGAATCTCGGAATTAGCCAATCACATGGGGCCCATTGTGCAAATAATGTATATAAAGCAGACATTTTGGGGGAACTTCCATTCCTCACTACTCTGAACTGAATAAAGAGCATGAAATCCACACTCGACTCCGAGTATATTTCAGTAGAGTTGGAAGGCACCTTGAGGGTCAGCTTGTCCAAACCCCCCGCAATGCAGGAATATGCAGATCACTACAAAAAAAAGAGACAGCCCCTAAGGCCAGACTTAGAAATCTATAAAGCTGTGGCACAAAAGAAAAATGAATTGTGAGGGAGGCGGGTGGGGGAGAGGAAGCAAAGTCAGGCACAAGTTCTTAGTTCCTTGCTCTTCTAATGCTCAAGAGAAAACTGGAGCTCAAAGCTGCTGGTTTTTCTGCTGCGCTGAAGGAGTGGCCCTGCACCCCTCCTCTCCCGTCTTCTGTCCCAGCCTGATGGAACAGTTGCTGCCAGGTGATATAGGCTGTAGGAGGAGGCAAGTGGGTAGGCCATCGCGACAGCAGCAAGGACGAGGAAGGCCTGTTCACAGTCCAAGATCCCTTCAAAACCTGGAGCCAGTTCGGCCACCAGTATCCCAGGGGTTCCTAAACATCCAGGGCGAACCAGGTTGGGATTCCTTCCAGCTCTACAATACTATGATGCGCTCCTAAAAGATTTGGCATTACCTGACCAGAGAACAGTTCTGAGACATTTCTTGTCCAACACTGCCACCATGTGGCATTACTTCCTTCTCCCACCCAAAGTCAAATTGGTCTTAAAAGGAAACGCTTCTTTCTTGGGAGCCACTCAAACCAACTTCGGGGTAGTTTCAGTGCGCACGCAGCCAGAGACTATGCCCACCTGGAAATTTCCTCTGCTCTTCCCTCTTCAACTCTCTCCTGGATCTGGGAGACAGAGGTGGAGGAGATTGTGGGGAAGCACCTGTCCATTCATTTGTGTCTCCTGCCTCTTCCTCTAGCTCTGAAGCTTCCCCTGTGTCAGATTCTTGCCTCCTGGGTGGTACAGATCCCCACAAATCACTCACCCCCCTCTCCCGAGTCAGGCTCCAGTTCCCCTTCCACCGGTGCACAGTCGACATCATCGCCCCAGTCTCTGACACAATGTGCCATTTAATTAATTCGTATCATAAAATTTATATACTGCTTCATTTTTTAAAAAAAGAACAAAGCTCAAAGAGAGGTTTTAGTCCTTCAAAATCGCCCCCCAAAGGGGACCTCTGCTGTTTCAAAATGCGTGTTTAGTCAGCAGTGCGGTAATTTCAGAAGCTAGTCACCTCTTTTTTCTTAAAGAAGAAATACTTTTCAGTTTCTAAAGAGGCTTATAACCAACAACCCCCATATATACCCCCCACCCCAAGAAACATTCCATGCATATACAGTGTAAACGATACTGTATATGCATGGATATACAGTATCCATGCATATACAGTATGGATTTGTATAAAATATCGTTGATGGTTGATGATCAGTTAAGTGTCTTCTGGTGGAACAGACTTCAGTGAGTCTCCTTCCTGGGTTTTAAGCAGAGGTTGGATGGTCATCAGTCATGTATGATTTTTTTGAGATTCCTGCACTGCAGGCGGTTGTACCAATTATTATTATTATTATTATTATTATTATTATTATTATTATTATTATTATTATTGTGATTATTATTAATACCCCATCCATCTGGCTAGGTTTCCCCAGCTACTCTGGGCAGCTTCCAACAGAATATTAAAATACAATAGTCTATTAAACATTAAAAGCTTCCCTAAACTTCAGGTGTCTTCTAAAAGTCTGGTAGTTGTTTTTCTCTTTGACATCTGGTGGGAGGGCGTTCCACAGGGTGGGTGCCACTACCGAGAAGGCCCTCTGCCTGGTTCCCTGTAACTTAGCTTCTCGCAGGGAGGGAACCACCAGAAGGCCCTCAGAGCTGGACCTCAGTGTCTGGGCAAAATGATGGGGGTGGAGATGCTCCTTCAGGTATACTGGACCAAGGCCGTATACAGTTCTCTGATTCTACACTCTCAGTCTTATCAGATCATCCCAGAGTGACGCTCTCAGTAGCTGATCTCAACTTGTCCATGTCTGCTTTCCTCATTCCTTCAAATTCTCTACCTTTTCATCTTCCCTACATACTCTCTTCCTTCATCTCCGCACCTCCTCCTTGGGTCTGGCTCCACCTACATTTGGCTCTGGCCCCATTTACTGGCTGCTGTGGCCCAGTGCCATGATTGTTCCAGGCTGCCAGGGACTGGAAGCCCCCTTGGCACAAGCTGAATGTTGGAAACATAAATTCCAACTTTGCAATGCTTTCTTTGGCATGCCCTAAATCTCCCAACATTCAGCATCCCAGAACAGGCCTGGGTTCTGTTGGTACTAAAGGGTTAAGAGGTAACAAGTCGCGCTAATCACTGAGCAGCTGGAAGTCATTAAGCATCCAGGAATGTGAGTTAGTTTGTATAAATAGTCAGTTCACCCGTGTGTTTTCCCCCGCCCCCTTTTCGACCTGACTCGCAGACTCAGTTTGTGGCCATGGGCGTGTTTGCTGATATGAGTTAAGTTTAGAGTAGTTTTCTTTATGCCGGAGATAAAAGCTTGTGTGCTTTATCGCCAGGGTTTTTTCCTTTGTAAATAAAGTTGTTTTTTTTCTGAGTTCCAAAGTGCTTGCTCCAGGATTCTTCATTGAAAGGTACTGACTCTCCTGCCTTCTTCAACCGCTGCACGAAATTCTCTGCTGAGATAAGATTTATGGCATTGGAAGCGCACTGGACGTTTACTTAACATTAAACTAATTAAAGTTTAATGGACAGGTTCTGGTCTTGCAAAACCTCTTTTCTCTGCTCACCTTTTCTTCCATGCCTCACATAATTTTCACGCATGGTTTCAGAGCAAGGGGGCTGCGTCTTTCTCCATGTAGATCATTTAGCAACTCAAACATAATTACCCAGCTCCTCCTGAGAGACAGCTGTGCTCCAGGCAACAGCACCACAGCACAGCTTTCTTTATTATTAATGACAATGCTCCAAATCGATAGCAGGGTATTGATTGAACTTCCAACCACAGAAGTAATTATAAGACTGATATTTAATTCAGCCACAGACATGTTGCTTAAATGGTGCATTTGTGCTCCCGCAACATCCGTTATTCTATTTTCTTTCCGGCATACTTTGCAGTGTGCATAATTTCATTCGGATCAAACACCTAGGGCTGTAGCCATTACTTTGCTACTCAGAGTAAACCTGTCGAAAGGACTGGACCTATATAAGGCTGTTGATCAGGATCCAAGACCTTGAAGGGAGAATTGGGTTGACAGCAACAATATTGGATGCGTGCTGCTACACATAGTATTGGTAAGCCCTTTTATATTGCTCCCTTTCTTGTTTTATGCTGGTTTTTAATGCTTGCTTTTGTAAGTAGCTTCGAGTGCACCTTTCCAAATATTGTTATGAATTGGGGCAGCAGGGAGTGGGCTGCATGACAAGACCCTTCTACTTCCTGGATCCAACAAGTGTTGAAATATAATCAAGGATTCAAAGCTGGCTTCCTGGTGAAGTGATAGGTTAAGGGAACAAAGGAAGTGGATCTGTGCTGGGTGAAAACTTACTGGTAGTTAGAAAGACAAAGGGCAGAACTGAGGTGTGTGAGCTCGAAGTAGACAGAAGCCAGAAATAGAGTATGATGCTCGATTTCTACTGCAATCCATGGGAGAAGCAAGACCTTCTTGGGGTGTTAATACTGTGAACACCTCCGTCATAGGCTCGGGTTGCATATATGTGCAAATAAACCATATATCATGAAGACATATCGGTCGAGTGGCTGAATGAGTGAGTGGCAAAATGAATGTTTGGCAGCTTAGCTGAATGGCTCAAAAAGGGACCAGCTGAGTGTGTTGATGGGTCAGCAGCTGTGTGGCTACTCAGTGAAAGACGGAGTAACTGGGAGACTGGCTGAGTGACTGGTAAAGTGTGAGTGGCTATATTCCAAGAGAGAAGCAAAATCTGGGACATGGCAGGTAAGGGCTCCTCCTACTGCAGATATATATATAATGAGCCTTGGGCAATCAGGAGAACAAGAGAGCCAATGCTTGTCCACCTCCCGACTGACCCTAGGATGCAGGAATTGAGAACTATTGCATCAGGAAGTTTGAGGGCAAATCTACGGGGCTTCTGTGTCAATGGTGGGCATAGCCAGAGGCGAAAGTGAACCTTACCTTTGTACAGGAGGTTACAGTCATGCAGAAGCCAGAGGTTTCTATATGCATGCAGGTCCCACAATCCTCCGGCCCGCTATGCGAAAATTCACTTATCTGAACATAAAAGAATTTCGCCCAAACCTCGCTATATGCTCTGCAGCTTCAGATACTGAACAGCCGGTTTGTCCACTTCCTGACGTGATTGTGCTTTGCTGGTCAGCGGTAGCCATTTTCAGGCAGAAAACATGAAGGGAGAGAGACAGCTTTGCTATTGTTGTTTAGTCGCGTCCGACTCTTCGTGACCCCATGGAGAGAGACAGCAAAATCAGAGATCAGGAGAGATCAGGTATGTAAGTTTTCCCTTTGTCTCTCTTTTCCTGGTTGGCTGCAGCCATTTCAGGAAGAAACCATGGTGTGTGAGGGGGGGGGGGAGCAAAATTGGACAAATCCTGGAGCTGGTTAGCTATAACTCACACAGCTTCATTGTAGATATGAGCCTGGATAGCTCAGTTGGTTAGACCATGGTGCTGATAACACTCAAGGTTGCAGGTTCAATCCCTGTATGGACCAGCTGCATATTCCTGCATTGCAGGGGGTTGGACTAGATGATCCTCAGGGTCCCTTCCAACTCTACAGTTCTATGATTCTAGATTGCTCTTTATTCAGAGAAACAAGATAGCTCAGGCCAGGCCTAGAGAGGGCACCAACTCTTCATGATAGAAGTAGCCCTATGGGGCAGTCATGAGCACTAAAGTCCCTGATTTCCCACAGCTCTCTAAGTCTTCCTTCCCAAGCAATCTGAGGCTCCAACGCCTTATCTGTTTTTGCTCCACCCTCTTCATACCTCTTCTGGTCCTGGGAGACCAGCAGGGAGGGGAAGCTGGTCACAGCAGGAGGAAGGCATCTGCGCCTCTTCAGCAGCCTGACTTGTCTCTGCCTCTCAGCCCCGCTCCTCTCCTCTTCTGCCTCCGATTCTGGACTGCTCTCTGCCGCAGCCTCTTCCTGCTCACTAAAGCCTGTTACCTCTTCAGCTTCTGACACCTCCTCCCCCCAGTCTGCTCCCTCTGACCACTCATCACCATCCCACCACCAATCCCTTAGCTCTGAGCCTTCTTCCCTCGGGGGTTCCCCAGGTGGTACCTATGACAACTCCTCTGCCTCCAGCCAGTCCATGTTCACTTGTACTGTACAGTGAGAATGCACCCCAATGGAAAAAGCCAAGGAAGAGTCAACTCGATGTGTTTTTGTTTTTACTTGAAAACTGGTTTTAAATTTTGGCAGTTACAAACCTGTACACATTTTTTTTCTGTCTTTTTTTTTTCTTTTTTAGCAAAATAACACAAGACAATACTGCCAACAGCAAATATGAAAGACCGATGCATTTGCCGACGAGGGACCAGATCCACACGAAGTGATAACCTTCCCTTTGCATAAAGTTGTTGTGTAGTTGGAATAATGGCGGAACCTCAAATGCCTACGTGAAACAGCATTAGAAAACATGTCTGTAATAGCATTTGTGCAAAGACCCATTCATCTGAAGGGGTGGGGTTCATTAGGAAGCAGTCTTAGAAACTGAGAGAAATGTTAATGAGAAACAGCTGATTCAAAGAAAAGTTACAGTACATTCTGAAGTGATTAAGAAGTGTTGTTTCCCCGACCTAGTCACCTTTTTTTGTTGATTTTTCCATTACCTTAAATCTGACATTGATGAGTTTCTTCAGAATACATAAATGAACACAGAAAAAAAGAAATTAAAAGCAACTTGATTGGCATCAAATATCTACAAAAGCCAGGTAATTCCAAAATTATTATGTACATTATTTTATAAACTTTTTTTTTAAAACACCAAAAACATACATCTTTTACAAACCAGCCTGCTTGCAACAGGTAAAATTTACAAGACAACTATCTTTCTTATACAGTGCTTCAAAAGAACTCCTTACATTTCCCAGACGACCCTCTCCAAATGCAGTTACTACGGGCTTGTAAAATTGTTCTGGAAACAACCCAGGTCTCTGATAATGACAGGATTTAGCTATACAGTGAGGGTTCAAATTTCCACCACCCGGTTCAAATTTATCCTTAACACTGCCGGTATCAAACCCTGGTTATGGCCTTGTAACACAACATTTGTAAATTATTGCTTTATAAAAAAAATTACATGATGGAAATCATTTCATTTGCAGTACTCTCCAGTTGCCCCTCTCACATGTGAAGTAACAACAACGTCAGTGCCTTTTTGTTTGGTGCATAGCCTTGGAAACAGCAAGCTGAAAGTAACAGTCTGCAATGGACAAGCTTACAGTAAATTGCATTACAGATATGTCGGGTGTGAGGACAAGTGCCAAACAGGCAAAACCGTGATTACAAAATGATTTCAGAAACACCAAATGTTGCATCATCATGAACACGCCTCCCACCTCCATTTCCTGATTTAAGGTCTTTCTGCAAACTATTTTTTGAAACTACAGTTCAATACGATAGCCCTGTCAAAACCTTCTTACAATTCTTTCCCTTTAGAATCTGAAAACTCCCTTTAAAGAAAAGCAGCCCACTAACTTGACGGCAATGCCAAATTCTTACCACGAGGAAACCAGAAGTCTGTGAGCCTTGGTAGTATATGAATTCATCATGATACACCATGAGCTGCCACTTGAACGGAAAGAGGTTTGGAGTCACAAATACCTCATGGACAATCCTTTCTTTCGATAGATTTGGTTTACTCTTTTGTTAGCGGGACGATCTTTTAACACTGAAAGCAGATCTGGGCAGCATACGATCCACAGAACGTCTCCAGGATGTCCCAGTCTACTACATGGAGGGAAGAGAAGTCAGAAATGTGGTTTTCCCTGCCTGGAGTCTGAAGTGCTTCAGGGTAGAATCCTACTTCCTCAGTCAGGCTATGGGCACATTCATACCACACATTAAAAAAACGGCCACTTTACATAGTAATGGCTTCCTTCAAAGAATTCTGGAGTTTAACGGTCAGTCCCTCTCCTCAGGAACGGGATAGCTCTGGGAGAGGAAAAGGGATCTCTTTAACAACTCTTGGACAAACTACAGCCCCCAAAATTCTTTGGGAGGAAAGCCATGACCATTTCTAGTAGTATCATAGTGCTTTAAATGTATTATAGTGCGAATGTGGCCTGTGAGCCTTGCAAGACCAGCTCAAATTCAGTTGACTCAATCGAGTCACGGAACTTTCTTACAACTAACCTTTGCCACACGTCACTGGCGCTAATCCAAACCGAACACAAATCGGAAGCAGAAATGATGATTCACACAATGCATGCCCACTGTTTTCTTCTGGATCGTGGCCAATGTTGTTAGGGATTTATTTATATTTTAGTCTGGAGGATTAAGGGTGGAAACAGGCTGGCAGGTCTGTGTGGGGTTAAGGAAGAGCCTAAATGAAAATATGGTGCATGGGTTAATGAATACAATTATTTCTGAGGTTTGCACAGCTGGACTTTCCCCCTTGCATAAGTTGGGCAACTGTATGGGCCGAGGGGGCAGAGAGGAGCTGGAGGAAAAAGAGAGAGGGGAATGGTTGGCTGCATAGGCTTTGGGAAGAAGGGGAAGGACCGAAAACTGCAGGGCTCCCACAGAGGGGAGGGCAGCTTAGGATGTGCAAGAATGGAAGATATTCCCTGCTCAGGAGCCAAGGCTCCCACCATGCTGCCAACGTTAGGCAGCGTTAGAGTCCTTTGTGCGGAAGACTTGTAGAAAACAGGCGGGGGGCACACCAAGTGCGGGGAACAGCGACGTTTATCTTCTTGCTTGTGCATTAAGGGGTTCCCGCTTTTCAATTTATTTCCCTGTGTGACCCTGCTGATATGTTGCAGTAAAAATAAAAAATAAACCTAGATATTGAGCGCCCCTGGGAAACACGAGCTGGAATGCACCCTCTGTGAAGTGTAAACCAGGTAGGGATTATTTCGCAATTACTTCGTGGTGGGGGGCAGAGGTCACTGGTTCAGTCGAAGAAAGGTTCAAAGTTCACGCGTGCAATAGCTGAAGCGACCCAACGCAAACTGGGTGAGAACTACGGCAGAACACCTCACTGCCCATCCCGCTATTGAAAAAGGAAGTTAAATTCTCCTGTCCCACCAGGACAATTCACACACACATCAGCGAGCTTCTCCATGGAGGAAGCACCTCTGAGTCAGCAGACCCTTTTGGCCAGTGTTGGCCGCCCCTCGCTTGGAAGAACTGGTTTGAGTTTGGGAGACAAATTTGTTATTTAGCTTCTTCTTCACAACTGGCAGACAGAAAGTTCAAGTAATATCGCTTCCCCACCCACCCACCCTCCCAGAAAACACATCGGAGGTGGAAGGACTGAGAAAGCAAAGGTATCACAAATTTCTTACGTCCATGATATTCTTGAGGGGAAACCAAGAAAAATGTCCATTAATTTAACAGGAAGTATGGACAGGCCTATATTTATCAAAATATTCATACGGGTGATATATTTGCCTTGGCTCAAAACCCATTTTTAACAGATGTCTCAGTGCTCTATCCAGAATGTTTGCTGCGGTACAAATCTTTGTGATGATGCTCTTAAGAGAATGTGGGGAAAGGGGCAGTAAACATTGAATTACGAGCTCCACGATGTGGATTTCAGAGTCCCTTTGCTATTAAAAGTGTTACATGGCGGTTGTGTTGTTTATTCCTTCTTGCTGCTTTTAACCATTTTGACTGCTGGGTGGCAGCTTATGAACAATATTTCTCGTGGCAGAAAGAACTGGCTGCTGATTAGCTTAATGAAAGCTGAAACGATGAAATTCGGTTCAGTCAGCAGAAAAGAAGAAAGAAAAAAAAAACCCAGTTCATGGAAGGGAAGCACTGGGAACACTCATTTAACGTCGTGTTGATGGGGAACTCGGATAAGGCAGGGGCATGAAAAACCTGTTAGGGCATCTATTCATCCGTGACTCCACTCCAGGGGGAATGATTTATTCATTCCGTACCCTTCCTGGCTGGCTGAATTCTCTTAGTAAAGGGAGAGTGGCTTCCCCTCCCACCTTTAAACTGTAAATAGGCAAAATAAAATAAATAAAAATGATTTTAAGAGACGGCAACCCCTTTCCCTTTTTGCAGCATTAAAGCCGGGGATGGAAATATGGCTGGGGAACACTTCCCCAGACCGCCACAATTTTCTAGCCCCCCCCCCCCGTTTTTTTAAGAGAGCACGTGGCTGAACAAAAAGTGGTGATGAATCCCAAAAAGTCTAAAGTGGGTCGCAAGGGACCGAACACACCAAAATAAATAAGTAAAAATAGTGTGGATGCCTTGGAGTTGTTTTTGCACAGACCAAGTGTGGGATGTAGAAGCAGCTCCTCAGCAGAGTTCCTTGAAGAACTGCAAATCCTGCATCCTTGGAGCGCCTCTCAGCAGAGTGGCCAAGTGCGAAGGAGAGCAGGGCTCCTGGAGTTTTTCTGCAGCTGCTGCTTACTCCTGCCCCAATCCTCCTTCTTTCCTGGAACTACAGGATGGTCAGTATGGTCTTAAGTACATGTCATCCTCATTTGATGAGATCAAGGCACCGATTGCTACTGAGGAGCTTGTCTGGCAGTGTGTTAGCTCACCATGGTGCACAAGCCGAGGCACAGTGACCCACTGGATTCAACTGAGAGCATGCAGTGATTGTTGCAGATTCCACATGGCTTGCAGCAGATGGGATATCCCGCCACTCAGTGTCTCAACATGGTGCCAAAGTATCTCTCAATCCCCTCTTGCTTTGGGGCTGGAGGAATAACTACGACCTGCAGATCAGATCCACTTTAATTAACAGACACAGCTAACTTAGATGCTTAAGTCTACCCTGCGTGGGGCTAAATCTGGAAACAACTCTTAGAATACAAACGCAGTCACTTTAACTACATCCATAACATGGCAGAAAGGGATCTTATTATGGACTGTTGGCTTGGAAAGGATGTCCCTTTCCCCTCCTTAAAATTCAGATTTACTTTGTGCAGCAGCAGCAGCCTTGGCACCTAATTCGCCCTTATTTCTCACTTCACCCAAGTTTGACCCATGCAGCCACAGTTCTAGGACCCAGGAAAGGAGTTTCAGTTTTTCTTGAATACTGCAAGTGCTTCAGCCTTGTAACACTTTTAATAGCATGATCCCCCACAAAGCTGGTTGGAGGAGAATTCAGTCTGCCACCACACAACGGGGAACCTCTATGCTTGGCAATAAACAAACAACGTCAACTCCAAGGGATCGAGAGCCTTCTCCAGCTACCAATTTTGGGAGGCAACCATTTGCTCTCTCCTTTCACATGGTCACCACGGATTTCTCGACAGGGTTAAAAATGGGTTATGCTATATTTCCACCTTGACCCATATGCAGATCTATTTTTTTTTTTCTCAGCGAAAAGAAAGCCTTCTTGACAGTTAATGCTATGAATGGGACCAAATGACAGAAACAAGGTCAACAAAAGAGGCTCCTTCACACTTGGGTCTGGTGGTGGGTCTCCACAAATGGAATGTGAATGTGGTGGTGGTCAAGGCGCAGCTCCTCAATGCTTTCATAGTCACTCATGGCCACCTCAGAGTCATCAAAGCCACAGCCCATAGAAACGTCAGACGACGATGCGTCCAGGGAATTGTGTAAGGACAAGGGCTTCTTGGCCAGGCTATTGTTCTCTGCGTTTGGTCCTGGGCCAACGCCAAAAGTACTAAACTCGTTCCCAGTCTGAGACCCGCCGTTGTCCATCTCGTTGGGGAACTGGTGCGGAGGGAGGTACTGGCTCGGGTGGAACTGTGGCCGTCGCCGGCAATCCGGGCTAAGTGTGCCGGCCATGGAGACCGGCTGGGATGAAGGAAGGGCTTCGTATTGGTCTGGGTAATCCTCCGGGAGGGGAGGCGGCAACTGGTCCTGGTTTAAAAACTCCTCATCCTGCGGCGGAGGGTAGTCGCTGTCAATATCGTAGCCGCCAAGGTAGTAGTCTGTTTCCAGCTCCCTTGTGCTCCCGTGATGCACTGAGCTGCCATCTGTTGTCTCATAATTGGGCACCTCCTCAATGTCAGATAGTCGAGCGCTCGGCATCCAATCAGAGGTGTCCCAGTGATAAGCTGCGGAAGGAAAGAAACCCACAGTGAATGGGGAGGGAGGAATAAGTCTTGGAAGAGAGGCGGTCAATGGCATGCACCCGGCATGAAGCAAATCCCCACTGGGTCTGAGCATAATGAAGCTGTATATGCAAAAAAATAGCTGGCATGCATCACCGTTGTTTTGCTTTTTAAAACCCTGGCCAACCATGCTTTGGCCCAAGTGGAGAGAAGCGGTATAACGTCACGATGGCAACCAATGCAACACAGCCAAGTTTATGTTAGAAAGGAAGTGTCTGAGAAATAAATAAAAAATGCTGAAAACCCAACACAAGGTTCCACGCATGGGAGGTGAGCATCAAACTGTTAGCGCAGAACGCAAATATATACATTAATAGAAGTCAGCATGCTCTTGCTGGTGCATTCTTTTCCAAGATCTTGGTCTGGGGAGGGAAAGCAAAATTACACAGGCACACAAAATAAATAGGCGGAGATGAAAAAGAACCAACAAATCCCTGGAAGAAAAATTAAAACAAAATGCCACCCCTCCCCCGCCTCGGGCACCCAAAATATATACATGCTCAGACATGCAGAACATGGGCATAGCATGATCAAAAAGGTGAAGGCCGAACTGAGTGTATTAGTAATGTGTTAAAACACCGGCCTTTGGGACCCCCCTCCACATTCCCACGAATTGCAGCAAGCAGGTATGCGTCACCTCTGTTGTAGTTCTGTCCTTGATCCATATCAGTCACTGTTAAATACAAAGTGGGAGAAAAAGCAACACTGGAAACTCTCAGGCCTGCACATTGCAGAAAAATCTCACATTGCTTCTAAAACACATCTGACTGAAAAGTATTACGAAAAGCGCTTTTAAGCAAAGCTTCAGTTTAAGGTTTATCTTTTTTAAAAGCAAATAAATCTGATTTTTCTAGGCAGAAGTCAATCGTCACAATCGCTTTACGTCTAATCATTACGACTATAGTTATCTGAATTAAACATGCAAAGCTGACTCAAGCACATAGCTTTAACACAAACAAACAAAACATATGCAGTTTTCCCCCTCTCTCTTAAAATTTGCGAAGTATGTTTTATCTCTCTCTTGCTCACTGTGAAACAGAAAAAAAAATAAGAATCTACCATTCTCAGGGCCGGTTCAAACAAATCTGGGCCCAAGTACGCTCAGATACCACGGTGAGAGGCACGGTATAACAACCTGAACAGAACAGAATAGAAAGGCAGTCAATTGGGCCACCGGAAGCAAATACGACAGAGCCCTCTCCTAGCTAGAAAGATGAGACTTTCCATATGGAGCGTGGAATGAGGCTGGGGGAAGCAAACAGCCTGGGTTCCTTCTCTGCCTTTATCGTAGGGTCTGCTAAGGATAAGCCTCCATGGTGGGGTGCTGCTGCGCTCCCAAAAATTAAGTCACTGTTACTTACTGGGATGGAGTAAGGCAGGTGGCAGCAACCTCAGGGCCATGTGGGCACTTTGGTGGAGCCAATCCCTTGCTTCCACTGGTGCACCCACACTGTGCCAGGTTTGCTGCCACCCTGCTCCATCCCAGTAAGTGGTAGGGTGTGAGGGAGGTCCCCAGAATCCACCCCACTATCTTGGCGGCTTCAGATACCAAGCCCGACTGCTGGCCCAGGTTGTTGTTATCTAGCCTTAGGGCTCATGCAGACTTCCTTTTGCACCACGCATTCCAGGCACTTGAAAGCTCTGTGTCTGGGAAGTTTGTTTTCATTTTTGTCCCCATGCTTTACCCAGGAAAACCTTGAATCGGAGTAAACGGCAATCCGCAGAAAAGCTGACTGCCCTTCGCTCTGCTTCAGTGGTAAAAGGTGGGTTTTCCCAGGGAAAGCACTGGGACAAAAAACCAAAGACACAGCTTGGAAACAAGAGCTCTAAAGCCCAGATGTATGCCTAGAAACATGGACGGAAAGAAGACTGGATGAGCCCTTAGTAGCAGATTGCATCTGTCCAGGCTTTTTTTTCAGGCAGTGGTCTTTCTTAGCCTACCTAGAGGTGGCAGGGATTGAACCTGGGAACTTTCGCATGCAAAGCTTGCTTTGTGTCGCTGAGCTGTGCAGTTTGTTCTGCAGGAATGCAAATAGTACGTTTCCAAGCACAATTCAAAGTGTTGGTGTTGACCTTTAAAGCCCTAAACGGCCTCGGTCCTGTATACCTGAAGGAACGTCTCCACCCCCATCGTTCAGCCCGGACAGTGAGGTCCAGCGCCGAGGGCCTTCTGGTGATTCCCTCCCTGCGAGAAATGAGGTTACAGGGAACCAGGCAGAGGGCCTTCTCGGTAGTGGCGCCTGCCCTGTGGAACGCCCTCCCAGCAGATGTCAAGGCAATAAACAACTATTTTACTTTTAAAAGACAACGGAAGGCGGCCCTGTTTAGGGAAGTTTTTAATGTCTGATGCTGTATTGTTTTTAATATTCGGTGGGAAGCCGCCCAGAGTGGCTGGGGAATAAATAATAAATTATTATTATAAATTATTATAATGAGCACCACCATATCCCAATATAGGGCTGCCATTCTGCAGTTGGCAGCAGTGTCCAGGCGAAAATCGGCAAAATGTCTGGGAAAATCCGGATGTATGGCAGCCCAATAGCCTTGAGCAAAATTAGAAAAACTCAACAACCAATCTTTCTGTCCAGACTTTTACTGTTTGGAATATGGCAACCCTATCATAATAGGTTAACAGCAAGAGGGATTTAAAGGCATGGGATGGAAAGAAGCCAGAAAGTAGGCTGTCCTTTTGGAGAAAAGGGTACTTATGATGCAGCCCTAATAGGACTTTTTTTATTATTATCGGGAGATATGACCTGAACGAATTGTTCAGGGCAGACCTTCTGAAAGTAATGAACATGATAATTCATTTTTACTCTTAACAAAACTTAGGTGGGAGCAACCCTATGTTTTTCAACTATGGAGCCCAGAAGTTTACTTTTTCTTGTTTTTTAAAAAGAAGGTACGGAGCAGTCGTTGGGGCACAACTGCAGTGAAATTTATTTCGGGGAGAAAAAACATTTCCTCCTGGAACGCTAACCCTGCAGAATCTTGGTGAGGCATGGGATCCTTTCAGAAGGGAGCATTTTGTGATTTGTTTGGACCACGTCTCCCGTGGTTATCATTTAAAGGCTCTCCTTAATTATAAAGGCCGAAGTGGAACACGACAGAACTGGGCTGTCCTGGATGCAGAAATTCCTCAAGCCCCGGCTGGCGAACCTGAGGTTCTGGCCAGGATTTGAGCTGGGGAAAATCCTGGCAAAACAAAAACAAAAAACCTCAATCTCTCTGTTCCTCATTTGTACAAGAACCTCCCTCCTTCAGTGTTGCTGCACCAACTGGTTTGCGTCTTTATGTGAGCATATCTTGCGCCGTTTCCCTTCGGCACACAGGAGCTTTGATGGCAATGAAAGATGAACTGAAACGAGGCGAACGAGATGGTCGGCAGAAGGAAAACCCTTTCTCTCGTGACCAGTGGTTACAGCTCAGGTAGCACTGTCTGAACCGGCCCTGACTGCTCCAAAAGAACAAAACAAAAAACTGACTCAAAAGCATTGCATTGAGCGGAAATGAGGACCGTTTCTGGGTCACTGGTTTTATGCCCATACCCCACTCAGCGCAGAGGTACCGCGTGTCTTAGTGCATGTCTATATGGACAGTTTATATTTATGCTACACAGCAGAACCTCACTAACCTCCTCACTTGCCCACCATGCAGTTCAAAAGGACTTCCCTTCCTTTCCCACGTTGAAGCAAGATTTATGCAAGCAAGGTCTTTTGGATCCATCAAATGCAGAGCTACGCCCAAATACACTATAGAATATTTCGCTGTAGAGACTACAGGGACTATGGCCACCTAATTCTTGAATGTCTTCTTTCATAAATTGGTTTTGTCCTGTTTATACAGATAATGTGTGGGCAATTCACATTGAAATACCTATTTCTAATTGCATTTTCTCATAAAACCTGCAATTCTAAAATGTTTTCACTCAAAAAGCATCGCTATTAAAAATAGTGTGTAAAAACGCATACAGTGGTACCTCGGGTTAAGAACTTAATTCGTTCTGGAGGTCCGTTCTTAACCTGAAACTGTTCTTAACCTGGGCCACTAGGTGGCGCGTTGGAAGATGGCCGACAATAACATCTCTCTGACCCATACGAGGTATTAAGGGGCTGCTATGGGAAGTAGGCAGCCTTCCTACCCCCCCAAGGGTATGGGGGGGGGGGCTGCCCTGCCAGCGGTGTTCATAATGCACCCCCTGATCCGAGAGACGGGGGTGTGGAACACTTGGCAAAAGCCCTCGATGGAATCAGATCTTCCCGACGCCGATTCCAATCAGCGCGTGCTGGTTGCTTCAGCCTGGAATTATAATTGGACTAATTGGCAATAACGGATCAGAAGAAGGCTGAAGCACATATATCAAGTAAGGCTCGAGATAAGGACTGCTGACTAATGCATCTCTGTGATCGGGAGTGACGGATGGATAAGTAAATCTCTTGATGAATTACCACCATGAGAACGTAAGGCTGGAACGAAGGGGGGGGGGTGGAGGAAAAAACTCTCTTAAATTCCTTTGCATGATATGACTACAATAATCCTCCACCCTAGAAAGAAATAAGATTGTCGCGTTTTAAAAAAACATAAACAGAACTTTAAAACTGTGTGGGGGAAATGACTACAATACGAGAAGATTGAAAGGCGAGAAGGAGGAAAATTCCTATGACGCAGTTAAAAAAACATGGCGTCTCGCAAAGACAGGCTGGCAGGAGAACAGACGAAGGGGAAGAGATTCAGGGCTTTGAAAAAGAAAGAAGGCTGGAATGCAAGTTTGACCTGACAGAGCCCCTGATAATGTCTGATTTATTGTGCTAGCCTGAGGAAAAATAATGGACCGACCGAAGACTAACAGAGGTCGTTCCTGAATAATTTGAGCTTGGAAGAGCACAAAACCCACACAGAGACGCCAAATCTTCAATCTGTTTGTGAAAACCATCAGAGATCGCAAAGAAAGGAATAAATGATAACAACAAGAAGAGAAAGAAGGTAATAAAGATCTATCCGATTCGAACTGGATGGAACTGTTTAATAAAAGCAGCAAATAAGTGATGTCTGGAGTCATCTGGAATTTTGGACTCGTGCTGAACTTGATGTATGGGTACCCCCCCAAAATTTTAAAATTTGGCTGTATAATTTGGAATTAATGTGATTTGAACAATGTGATGTGATTGGCCTGCTAATAAAAATTATTTCAAAAAAAGAAAAAAAAAGAAACTGTTCTTAACCTGAGGTACCACTTTAGCTAATGGGGCTTCCTGCTGCTGTGCGAATTCTGTTCTCATCCTGAAGCAAAGTTCTTAACCCAAGATACTTTTTCTGGCTTAGTGGAGTCTGTAACCTGAAGCGCCTGTAACCCGAGGTACCACTGTATTGTTTTAAGTCATGACCAGATGGATGGGAGGTGGCCTGCTCCTGATGGGTTACACTCCACCTGAAGGATCAGGTACGCAGCTTGCAGGTACTTCTGGATCCCTTGTTGTCGCTTGAGGTTCAGGTGACCTCAGTGGCACAGAGTGCCTTCTATCAGCTTCAGCTGGTGGCTTATCTATACACCTAACAGGACAGGGATAGCCTAACTTCTGTCATCTATGATCTGGTAACCTCCAGGTTAGATTACTGCAATATGTCACACATGGGGCTGCCTCTGAAGATGGTTCAGAACCTTCAGCTGGGGCAGAATTCAGCAGCCAGTGGCAAGGCGGTTTAAGCATGTAATCCTGATTCTGCCAAATAGTTCCCAGGCCCAATTCAAAGTGCTGGTTTTTTGACCTATAAAGCCTTAACACAGCTCAGAACTGCAACACCTCAAGGATTGCCTCTCTCCATATAAACTGACCCATACCCTGCCCTCAGCATCTGAGGCTCTTCTTTGTGTGCCCCCTCCATGAGAGGGTGGCAACATGGGAATGGGCCTTTTCTGCGGTGGCTCCTTGTTTGTGGAATGCTCTCCCCAGAGAGGCTTGCCTGGCGGGTTCACTACAAATCTTTAGGTGCCGGATGAAAACTTTTCTCTTTTCCCTGGCCTTTGGCTAATTAAATAACCTATAGCCTTTTAAACTGTGTGCGTGTGAGGGGTTTGTGTGTTACTGTTTTGTTTGTTATTATGGTATATATTCCTGTGCTTTTATATTGTAAACCACCCTGTGATCCTCAGAGGAAACGAGGCATATGAATTTAATAAATAAAATAAAAAATAAATGGAATGAATTGCATTGCAAAAATAAAAATCTGAAGCACAGCTGTGCTTTGATCTGCATATGAGTCCAGGAGGCGCAAAGCAGGTCAATTGATGCTGGAATTTGCAAAGAACAAATTAATCAAACGTCTTTATTTCACAGCAGGCCCATGGGCTGTGGCCCAAGCTGAGGTCGGGTTCAAACTGAACTGGGAATTATTATTATTATTTATTCAATTTATATACCGCCCTTTATCAAAAGATCCCAGGGTGGTATGGTCCTCCAAACAAATATTCCTACTTGAATCTCCTGGTTCATTTTTACTTTTAACATTGCTAGTTAGGGACACAGTTGGGTTTAGGGACTTTGGGGGGGGGGGAGAAAAGATTTTGTTAATAGAGAAAACTGCACCATTATTATTATTATTATTATTATTATTATTATTAAAAAGCTCCTTTATGCTAAACCAGAACATTGGTCCACTTAGACCAGTATCATTTATTCTGACCGCGTCAGCTCTTTAAAGTTTTCAAGCAAGGCTCTTTCCCAGCTGTACTGCCTGAGACCATTCAATGGGACAAGCTGTGGATTAATCCTGAGGCCTTCTGCATTCAAAGCATATGCTCTGCCTGGCAGACATCCAAGATGAAACGGCTTCCAAATCAGGCCTTTTGAGCAGGCGTGATCGCACCTGGAAAGCTTATCATGGCTGGGAGAAGAAGCAACGGGATATCCCTGCTAAGGCAGGGACCTCAGCCTAAAAGGAAGTGGCTTCTATAAAAGCCAATTCTAAAGGAGCTTTCTTGAGATGGTCTGAAAGAGATTCGTCAGGCTAAGGCTCTAGTTTTGCAGAAGATGTCCCTAGCAAAGAACGAAGCTCTTTCCAGCTGGACTATACTATACCAGCTTCTTAACCCTGCCCACCGTGTTAGGATTTGCACTATGCTGAAGTTATCTTTGGCAGCCAGAGGCGTCTGGGATTGGACGTTTGGTACCTGGGGGATACAGAAAGAAACTTCTGGTCCTGGGTTCAAACCTTGCCGCTAACACAACTGCATGAAATAGCCTGAAGCCAGAGGGGAGGAAGCTTTTTCAGTCCAAGGTGGAGAGGGGCAGGGGCTAGAGGTAAAAGTGGATGAAACAACAATTGCAATTTTCTCGTTTGCACAGCAGTCCGGTCTCTACATGCACCTGTCCATATACCACATCCATACGAGCAAGAGGCATGATCAGAGTTCAAGGACACAATTCAGCCAGGCAAACACACTCAGGGGCAAAGCAGGGCTAGTGAGGGTTGCTGAGCCAGTGTGGTGTAGTGGTTAAGAGCGGTAGTCTCGTAATCTGGGGAACCGGGTTCGCATCCCCGCTCCTCCACATGCAGCTGCTGGGTGACCTTGGGCTAGTCACACTTCTCTGAAGTCTCTCAGCCCCACTCACCTCACAGAGTGTTTGTTGTGGGGGAGGAAGGGAAAGGAGAATGTTAGCCGCTTTGAGACTCCTTAAAGGGAGTGAAAGGCGGGATATCAAATCCAAACTCTTTTTCTTCTTCTTCTTGTGGCTTGGGCAGAGGAGGTGTGGCTTAGGGAGAGGAGGTGTGGCTTAGGGAGAGGGGGTGTGGCTTGGGGAGCGTTCCAAGGGCCAGTCACAGAGGCCTGGACTGCATTTGGCCTCTGGGCCAGAAGCTTCCCAGCTCCATCTTAGGCAAACCATTGTTTCTCAGTCTCTGCCAGCTATATGCAGAAGACAGCATCTTTGGCTTATTTTACAAGCCATTAAAAAATTAGCTAAATTTGGCTTAACAAGTTGGCTCCACAAAAAGGCAAAGGAAACACCAGCAGCTTTGCTCTTTGTGTATTGTTTATTTACCACGGTGTCACGGTGCTTTGGGTAAGCTAACAATGCGGCTGATGCCGCAGCATCTTGTCGAATCCATTTTTTCTTTGGGGACGCTTTCTGACAACGTAATCCCTCTGGGACCATCAGGACCGCAAAAGACACTGCATGTTGGGGTGGGAGGGGCGAACCAAACCCCAAACCCGCTCTCCTCCTAAACACTGACTCTCTGATGTCAACAGAAGTCATAATAATGAACTGCTTGCCTTCCTCCCAGCCCACCCCCCTCCCCACCTTAAAGACCTTGCTTATTCGTCAAACGAAATCGTTTGCTGTGGCCTGGCTAGTTAGGGTGAGTTAATGAGTTTCTGCTGCGGCTTTTCACACAGAAGAACAAAACGGAAAAACAACGAGGCGGCAATTCAGGAGAAATAGTTTTTAAAAATGATTAAATACCTTCATTTTCTATATTGTCAACTACGTTGTTGACAAGCTGTATGACAGTCACTATGGAAGCTTGTGGGAGAAGGAGAGCAGAAATAAAGGGAAGGGTAGCTTCATGTTAGTATTTATAACACACAACGTTCTAAGGCTACCAATATTAAATTCTCACAGCGCAGACAGGGTGGCTGGGACCAGGGGTGGGTGGGGGAAGACTATGGGCATGGGAAGGGGAGGCGGTGGCATTAATGAATTATGCAGCGGCTTGAAGGACATTTCAATTTCAGATAATCCCATACAATTCCACCCCCCGCAACAGAAAAGCAAATGGGGATACATTCAAAGGCAGTACTTTCAGAAAGCTCATATGCAGTGATGAATATCAGTTCATAAATTCAGCCTGGATTGTCCAGCAGATTCAATTAACCAGGACAGTATCTTGCCTACCTGACACTAATCTCTAATTAATCCTTGCTTAAAGGCCTCCAAAGGCAAGCTGCTATCCTCCTGGCGACCATTATCTTTTTAGGCAATCACAAGGATATGAGATGGTGTGAAAGTCTTTTGGTCTAAATCTTTTTTCCAATAAGAACGCTTTTACTTTATTATACTGTGCCTACGAGAACAAAGCCCTTGTGGGGGAAACGAACAAATCGAGCAGTCTTAATTAAAAGATCATCACCAAATAGCTTTCGTTGAAGGCAGGGCTAGCCAAAGTCGTGCCCTGCAGATGTTGGGGGCTACCACTCCAATCAACCCTAGCTAGCACGGCCAATTGCCATGGATGAGGAGAGTTGGGGGTCTAAAACATCAGCCTACCCTTGATTTAAGGAACTGGCTTTAAAAATCCAGACACTGTTATAGATCAAAGATGGCCACTAGGGGCATCAATGGAGGGGGAGTGGGGCTGAAGGCCACCTCAAAAATTTTCAAGGAGAGGGCCAGGCTGCCTCAAAATTCTGCGACGGCCACAAGCGCATGCAGCACAACATGCTCACCTCACTCGCACATGGCTGTGCATGAGTGACGTCAGCATGTTGCACGGCGTGCAAGCATGTTGAATGGCTTGCGCACATGCTGCACTGGTCCCCTTAATTGTGGGAGCGAGCCAGCAAGCTTGATGGCCACACTTTCAGAACTGGGGCTGCCGCATTTTCACCAGCTTTGTAGAAGAGGGACAATTCATCTCAGAAGCAACCGGGTGAAGAACTGATGGACTCCTTATCTGTGTCATATAGCAACATACGGAGCCAGACAGCTGGAGTTCCACCTAGTCCAATATTCCCTACTCCGACCAGCAGTGGACCTCTTGGTTCTCAGATTGGTTCCCAATGACTGCAACCTGATCCTTTAACCCAGTGATGGCCAAATTGGTCCTCCAGCTGTTTTGGGACCACAACACCCATCATCCCTAGATAACAGGACCAGTGGTCAGGGGTGACGGGAATTGCAGTCCCAAAACAGCTGGAGGGCCAAGTTTGGCCATCACTGCTTTAACCAAATGCAGAATTTTAGAATCTTCTGCACGCAGAACGTGTGCTCTGGCACTGATCTGAATTTGTAAGATTTTAAAATATCCTCCCTTGTGATGATTATTTTGTAAAAGTAAAGGTAAAGGGACCCCTGACCATTAGGTGCAGTCATGGCCGACTCTGGGGTTGCGGCGCTCATCTCACTTTACTGGCTGAGGGAGCCGGTGTACAGCTTCCGGGTCATGTGGCCAGCATGACTAAGTCGCTTCTGGCGAACCAGAGCAGCGCACGGAAACGCCGTTTACATTCTCGCTGTAGCGGTACCTATTTATCTACTTGCACTTTGACGTGCTTTCGAACTGCTAGGTTGGCAGAAGCAGGGACCGAGCAACGGGAGCTCACCCCGTCACGGGGATTCAAACCGCTGACCTTCTGATCGGCAAGCCCTAGGCTCTGTGGCTTAACCCACAGTGCCACCTGCATCCCGATTATTTTGTAGTAGTTTGTAAAAAAGTATTTATACCAGAATAGACGTCTTCAGCATAGCAAACTTTAGGAAAAGCAGGCATGGCCTGTTCTTTAAGTCAGTTACCTCTGACTCAAGTCAGTTACCTCTGGCACATAGCTGTGCACAACGGATCATGCTCCTTTCCCCTTCAGCTAGGAGCCATTCCATGAGAATTTGTACTGCAGAGTGGACACACCATGCTATTCAGCATTTCAGTTATCCACAGCACAAGAAAGTCTCATAGAACACCAGTATACATATAATACACTCTTGGTGATAAGTGAGGGGGTTAAGATAGCTATGCCATTACCATTATCATCGCCCGAGTCTGACTGGTAAGAACTGAGGGACTGGACTTCAGAGTTGCTGCCTTTATTGCTGCCTGAAAAACAGGTCACCTCTTCCACGTCATCAAGTCCTTTGCCTAGACATACAAAAGAAAGAAAGGAAAGGAAATTGGCGGGGCAGGTACACAAATCTTTACTCAATCTAATAATGTGCAATCAAAGCTACTTCAACTATTATTATTACTGCTGTTATATTCAATATATTTACATCCTGCCCATTCCTGCCAAGTTGGAATTCAAGACGGTATTTAAAATAATTACCGTATTTTTCGCTCTATAAGACGCACCAGAACACAAGACGCACCTAGTTTTCGGAGGAGGAAAACAAGAAAACAAATATTCTGAATCTCAGAAGCCAGAACAGCAAGAAGGATCACTGCGCAGTGAAAGCAACAATCCCTCTTGCTGTTCTGGCTTCTGGGATAGCTGCACAGCCTGTACTCGCTCCATAAGATGCACACACATTTCCCCTTACTTTTTAGGAGGGGAAAAGTGAGTCTTATAGAGCAAAAAATACAGTAATTTTCTAAGAATCAACCCAGCTTAAAAGATTTTAAAAATAAAAAACTCTCCTCCGTGCTCTTTTCACCCCCTTCTGCTGCCTTATCTGCTAAAGGAAAAGATAAAGACAGTGGGAATATTTGGAAGGCTGGTGGTGGTGGAATTCTGACACCCAAATGTGGCCCAAAGGCTGGCAATTAACAACCCCCATTTTAGTGAAAAGGTAGGTGCATCTGCCTCACCACAAAAATGTGAGTTGTTCGAAGAGTTGTGCAGCTGTAATGCACCCCCCCCGTTTATCCTTTCGTGTTGTATATTTTTAGGTTGTGAAGGTGAGGGCAAGACTGTGCGTTATTCTCTCCTGATCTGCAAGCCAGTCCGACAGGCATGGTGGGAATAAATTAATGAGTGAATGAAGTAAGAAATAGGGGGCAGGGAGAGCCCTGTAATCCACATGTTTAGAAAGCTGGCATGAGTTTGACTTTGTGGTTTTGACTTTCTTAAGTTATGCTAGAAAAATGCAACCTGTGCTGCTGATAGTAGTGTGACTCATGCAATACGTTGGCGATCAATCTACACAGAACAATAATTATACATACTTTATCACTGTCTACAACTTTATTAACATCTATCTACAACTCCACTAGCATCTCCGGGTATTGCGAATAACACTGAACTTATCTTGGTATCTTCATGAACTTATCTAAAAGACTGAGTTAAGCATTTGAAAAATCTATTGAAACCAGACATTATAAGTTCATTTTAGGCTGGGTAGTTCGCAAGTCTCTGTGGCTTCGTTTAATGTTTTGTATTTTTCTCAGAAGGTTGATAAAGTATGTACAATTATTGTTTTCTGTAAGTTATGGCTGCAAAATTTCCAGTGATAATTTTATTGCTTCTATCTTGTTCGCAAGCCTCTTTTGAGGTTTCTTCCTACAATCGAAGCGGTATACAAAATTTCGCGGAACCAATAAATGTGCCTCTGCCGAAACCACTCACTTTCAGTGCCGTTTTCCCAGGTTTTCCTGATGGAGTCGCAGTCGGAACGGCATGGAGAAACGGCTGGAAGGTTGGGGGCCACACTGCACACGACGACTCCTCGCCTGGCTGTCAGGATCCGAGGAGACTCTGGGTGGAACGTTGTCATCTCCTGATGCTCCACCCCGAGCCCATCGACGATCTTGTCCAAATTGTTCCTTGAGTCGCTCTGGAAGCAAGGGGTGTAGGCCATGGGCCTCACGGGGACCTGAGGCGGCCCCACCTCCTGATAAATATTGCGGCCATCCCCGCTGTTCCTCATGTTTTTGAACTGAATCCCGTTGCTCTTGTGAAGCAGAGCGGCGGTCGCCGGGTCTTGCACCAAGGTGATGTTGTTGCGGGAGTAGTTCTTCCTGAACACTTTCTTGCGGAACACTACGAAGAGGACGACCAACAGGAATATGACGAAAAGCACGACAGCAATGCCGATGAGCTCCTCTTTGCCCACGTAAGAATGGCCGGCTTGGATGTTTGGGACGACCACCGGTCTCAGCCCACAGTGCTGGCCCACGTATCCCGGAGTGCAGTTGCACAGAAAGGACCCAAATACGTTGACGCAAGAGCCGCCATTTTCACACTCTTCTCTCTCGCATTCGTTAATATCTTCCTCACACCTGAAGGGGGGGAAAAGTAGGGGTGACATCAGAGGCCACAAGTGGCCCTCTAGGAGCATCTCCGCCACCATCAATCAGCCCAGACACTGAGATCCAGCATCGAGGACCTTCTGGCAGTTCCCTCCCTGTGAGAAGTGAGGTTACAGGGAACCAGGCAGAGGGCCTTCTCGGTAGTGGCGCCCACCCTGTGGAATGCCCTCCCATTAGATGTCAAGGAGATAAACAACTATCTGACTTTTAGAAGACATTTGAAGGCAGCCCTGAATAGATAAGTTTTTAATGTTTGATGTTTTACCGTGCTAATGTGTTTCATTTGTTGGAAGCCGGACAACCCAGTCAGGATTATCCTCAGGCCACACACCTCCCTGAGCCCATCTCCTTCCCCTTGAGTGTTTTCTCATGTGCCCTCGGATCATTACTTTATACACAGAGCAAAGGGCTGAGTTAAGCTAGCCTTCTTCAGATGATGTCCTCCTGAACTTTGGACTACAACTCCCATCTTCCCTGACCATTGGCTATCCTGATTGAGGACGATGGGAACTGTAGTCCAAATCATCTGGAGGGAATTGGGTTGGGGAAGGCTGAGTTAGGCCATTGCGCTTACTTGCATTAACTCTTCAAGGTTTATTTCCCACTTTGCTACAAGATGATGTCGTTTACCAGTGATGCTGGACCTGTAACCTAGGTGCATAGTACCGCATGACCTCCAACAGCTCCCCAGGCAGCACAAGCATCAAACTTACGTCAATCCCGTTAACCCGCTCTTGCAGTTGCAGATGAAAGCGTTGCCAATGGGATCGCACGAGCCTCCGTTGCGACAAGGATTTGGAAAGCACGCAGTGATCTCTGACTCGCAGTTTCGCCCGGTGAACTGAGAGAGGCAACTGCACTGGTAACCTAAGGTGTTTTAAAAAACAAAACAAAACAAAACAAAACACACAAATCAAAGATTGCTCTCCAAATATGATACAGTATAGTTTGCCTATTAGCATTCGTAAGTGGGGCTTTATTTCCCCCTAGTGGCTGGCTTAAGAATGCGGCTCTTTTTGGAGCCATAAAAATCTACAGCTTTCAGTTGCAAGGTCTCAGGAACAACTTCCTGTATTACACTGTTTAAACATAATCCCTATTTAAGCAAAACGTCATGTCTGAATGACCTTAGGTGACAATGATTTTAGAGATCCCATGTTGATGGCAATCTTTGTTTAACAAAGAAGTTGAAGCACATTTAAGCTTAATATAAAAGAAGACCAATGGGGTGAATTTTTTAAATAAAAAACCCAGTGTTTCTTTAACACTATCACAGAGTAGCCATACTTATGGATAATAGCTGACCCGCCTTATTGCAATAGTCTTTCTCCACAAGAGGAGTGGGGAACTTGCAGCCCTCCATGTATTGCTGGACTCCAGCTCCCATCAGCCTCCGTGAATGTGGCAAATGGTCAGGAATTATGGGAGTTGTGGTTCAACAACACTTGTAGGGCCACAGGTTACCCGTACCTGTTCTATAACACGCCCGTTTAAGTTGTGATCTTCTCCCTAAGCTGAATGCTGTTTTTGCAATGCTCGGTTTAATGTTCTGTTGAGCCATGTATGGGAGGGGTGGGCTATATTTGGCTTAGTAACGGTCACAAGCTGGGTCCAGCAGATGAACTGGGGGATTCTCAAAAGCGATTCCAAGAATGCTTTTCAGTTTGGAATGTGCTGCTTGATAATGCTGTTGGTGGAAGATAAAAAGCAAGAGACAACTCGTGTAAAATTGAATGCAAATTCTACTCAATGCACACGCTGAATTTCACAGCTATGTGACATACAGGAGCTGATTTCATCATCATGTGTGAATGAAAAGTGAGAGAAGCTTCAGTGGCCGCAATCAAGTGCCATCAACTACTTGCACAGCTGTTTCTGTATTTGGCAGGTGGTGTGTGTTTGCAATGTACAAAAAGGATATTGTGTGGAATGTTAAATGCCACCTGCAACTTTTCTGCCAATGGGTGATATCTCGGTAAGTCATACTTGGAGTAAACCCACTGGAACCAATGGACGCAATCGCACAATGCCCAAAATATTTTCCCGACATGACAAAAATAAGCACTGCCAATCCATCAGTAGAAACAGGTTAATTTGACTGAAGCCAATGCATAAATGACTATCCCTTCAATATGGTTTCAAGAGATATTTCATCTTTTATCTCTCAAACTGCACAGAAGCTGTTGAAGTTACAACAGTTTCTTACACAGGAATCACAAATAGGGCTTCATTCAATTATTTGATCCTTTTTGCTGAAAACAAATGCACTTAAGGGCTTAAATCCACAAACCAGTTAGCTGGAGAACTCTGATTTAAGAATCCTTTAATTCCATCAAGCAACCAAATACAATGCTTTGGTTTAAATCTTTTCTGAAAGGTAAACAGAGGCTTCCTTTCTGAAGTGGAATAAATGAATACCTTTGCTTCCTGCGTGCTATTTTTTGGGCTGATTCATACATGACATTATTTATTTGTTTGTACATCTGAGATGTACACTTGACCGGATGAAGTGTGAACAACAAGAGAAGAGAAGAAACTTGTGTTTACAGACATGTGTACCACCCACACCCTTGCATTAGGGGACAGGGGAGTTTTAGAAATTTGACCTTTCTGAATTCTGATATAAATTGATATGTGAATCTGAGCTCAGATATCCATTGGCTTTTGGATTTTTTTTAATGTTCCAACAAAATTCTCATCTAAAAAAAAGTATTAAAATAATGTTTAAAAACAAATGCTTGGAATCATTGAATCATAGGTACCCCAGGGGTCATCTAGTCCAACCCTCTGCAATGCAGGAATCTCAGCTCAAGCATCCATGACAGATGGCCATCCAACCTCTGCTTAAAAACCAGCATAAAATACAGTATAAAAGCGTGAATAATAATAAATTCAAAAATCAATTTAGGGGGAAATCCATCCAATAAACATTAGATGATCACCAGGGCTAGCTGGCTAGATTAGTCCTATTTGGGCTAGCGAGGAGACCAGGGGAGAATTAGCTGTGGGATCCCAGAGCAGGTAATCTTCATAAAAGGGGGAGGGGAAGGGAAGGAAGGGGAATAAAAGATCAGGCTAAATTCAAATTGAAAGCCAGGCAGAATAGCTCTGTCTTACAGGCCCTGCGGAAGGAGGTTAAATCCTGCAGGGCTCCAGTCTCATGGGACAGAGCATTCCACCAGGTCGGAGCCATCACTGAGAAGGCCTCGGCCCTGGTGGAGGATAATCTGACTTCCTTAGGGCCTGGGACCTCTAAACTATGGTTATTCATGGACCTTAAGGTCCTCTGCAGGGCATACCAGGAGAGGCGGTCCAGTAAATATGAGGGCCCTAAGACACAAATACGCCTCTGGATACCCCAATTGCTGGGGACTGCAGGTGGGCAGAGTGCTGCTGTGCTCCTGTCCTGCTTGAAGACGTCCCACAGGCATCTGGTTGGCCAGTCAGAACAGGATGCTGGACTAGAAAGGCCATTGGCCTGAACTGGCAGGCTCCTCTTATGACATGTGTTATAAGAATTTTAAGGTCTTAGATATGTAATAAACGTACCAAGCAAACACATACATAAATATATAAACCATAGGTCTGGAGCAGCACAAGAAGACAGTCCTGAAACCATTTTGACTCCCAAGCTGACCAAATGTTTCTCTGCAAGGAGGGAGGAGGTGAAAAAACCTTCCTTGTTACAGGAATTTAGTAATCACCATCTCAAAGGAATGGCCAGACTATCAGGAAAGGCAATCAGATAAGGCATTATCAGATAACACGGCAGATAAGAAAAACAACAACATTCAAATTTCTGTTGTAGACCACCTTTTCTGTGATGTAGGTATGATGTTTGTGGGGGGTGGTCTTGGGTTACACTCCTTCTGTGATGTATGTATGATATATGGAGGGGTGGTCTTGAGCTCCAGGGCAGGGAATTTAAATTGTCTATATAAGGGCAGGCACACCTTTGTTCTGGATCCCCCTCTCTGTGAGGGGAGCACCCTGTTGCAACAGCTTTAATAAAGATCAGGCTTACTACCTGCTTTGCTTCTCAGTATTCTCTGGTTGGCCTCTGTTATTTTCTCCTACCAATAGGGAACCCACGTAAGGACTCTATACTGTGGTACCTTGGGTTACAGACGCTTCAGGTTGCAGACGCTTCAGGTTACAGAATCTGCTAACCCAGAAATAGTTCCTTGGGTTAAGAACTTTGCTTCAGGATGAGAACAGAAATCGTGCAGTGGTGGTGCAGCAGCAGTGGGAGGCCCCATTAGTTAAAATGTGCTTTAGTTTAGGGTTAAAAATGGACCTCTGGAACGAATTAAGTTCTTAACTCGAGGTGCCACTGTATGGGCTCTTGGATACCCCATAAGGGAAAAAGGGCAGATTTTGTTTACAACACATGTCCCTGGTTCACAGTGACTGAGTAATGTGCGGAAAGGCCTTCAGTCCCGTTCTACAGCGGCTGCCGCCAGCATCTCTTCCGGCAAACGCAATCCTCTGCCACACATGGCTGAAGTTTGAGGGCATCTGACAAAGAGCAGAGACCTTGCACCCAACCCCATTTAATTACGTATGCTCTTTTTAATGTGCAGAGGATCTCTTGGGCTAACAAATTTATTTTGCCTTGGAACTGGGGGCGGGAGAGGAAAGAAAAAAAAAGAGTGGCCACATCGATGTCACAGCAGATTGCTTTATAGATTGGCTGGCGCATAGTTAGGGCCCATTGCTTTAGAATTATGGCACCATAACAATCCTTTATTTACATATACTGCTGAGACAGTGAAAAAAAAAACCCCGAGCAAATAGATTTCCTAACGAGAGAAAAAGAGAGCGAGCCTGCATGCTGAAATATCCCCCCAGGGTGTTCGCTTTCCAGCAGCAGCAGCAGCAACAACGAAGGCATGGAGGCCTAAGTAGCTCTGGAGCAGAGAATGGAGAGGCAAACCATTTCACCGCAGAGCTGTTTATATGCCTCTCATAATAAAATGAACCCATCATTTGGAGATGTATTCACGCAGCCTATTCCCCTCCCAGCAGCCAATGTAAAATTTGAAATATCTAACTCTGCCTGGGGGGAGGACAGAAGGGGGAAATTATCCTAAAGTGATTTGTTAGAAAGGTTTCAATTTGCACATCGCGCTATTTGCTGACTGGTCGTGTAAATAGACTCCAGCGAAATCAATAGGAAGAGGAGCCTGGTTTCCTCCTTTTACTTAGTTTATTCATGCGGCGAACGCTTGACCTAATTTATTATACGCCGTCCAAGTTAAAGTTAGGCATTTGTTTTATCCTCACTCCCCAGGGACGTAAATAATCTTGTTTAGCAATTTCCTTGAAAGCTTCTACATCTTTTGAATTATTACCCTTCTTTCCTTGCTGGGTCCTGCTACGTGCTCTCTTTCCTCAACCTCCTATTTGCAGATAAAGAGCCATTAAACATACAAGTTAGCCCCAACATGCGCCCTGATGCCTCTTATTAAATTCCAAGCCTGCTGTCTTTACTTGTTTAATGTGCTAAAGCTTTTACATTCACTACCTTTCAGCTCTCTGGGCACCATCTTCAGTTCAGCTGACGTGCCCTCAAGCTCACTCCCCGCTAAACCAAAGCAAACGAGAAAGGAGTCACTGTTAATATTCGTACCGCACAGGGATTTTCTGAACCAAACGGGGAAGAACTACTGAGATTGGGAGGCAGGGTCATGCAGGACGGCTACTGAGCAGCGTCCTGGCATTGCTTAAGTGTCCCCTGAACCTCCATAACATATGACAGCTCAGTTGGTAGAAGCATGGTGCTGATGATACCAAGGTCGCAGGTTCGATCCCCAATAAGGGGCAGCTGCATATTCCTGCATGGCAACTCTGTGATTCTATGGTTTCCTGCATCCCTGTGTGGGAAAAGTGTCCTGTGTACAGCAACAGTCTGAGAAACACTCCTAGACAGGTCAATCGATGGATGGGAGAGGAAATGCAGGTCATGGGAAATTCAAATTCAGTTCCTGGGTGGTTCAGGATGCAAATGCCCTCTCGCGGGCCAAGACTCAGGGCCAATCTGGACATTGCAACAAATTGCATATTTTGCATGCCCCATGTCTAGGCAAAGCATTGGTGTCATAATATCTGAAGAGCAACTCCTCCTAACAGGGAACCCAAGTAGTGAGTGCCAACAGACTTGGAGCTGATATGAGACCACTGAGAAGGAAGAGGGAGGCATCAAGGGAACCCCAAAATTTACAGTAGAAAACTAAGGGGGAAACTCTTCCTTCCCCAGTAGCTGAATGAGGACTGCTCATGTTCAGTAGCCATGTAATATTGAGTGCAAGCTGGAGGAGAAAAAATGGTGGGGAATTTGGAAGTGATTCCCTGCTTTAGTTCCCTGCCTCTTACTCATATCCTGCAGGACAGCACAGTTGGCTGCCTGGAACCCTGAAGAGGAGCACTCTCCTCTTCGAGAGGAGGATAGGCAGCCATGTTTTGTTGCAGGTCCCAGGTGTAGAAGTGAGATGAGCGACGTTCAGTTGCACATCCAGCTTGTGACTCTTATCTACGCAAGTTTCCCTTTGTGATATTGCGGCAGACGACAAACTGGGAATGCGAAACAGTTGCATCTGTCCCTGTGCAGTTGCATCTGTCGCTGCAGACACACCTTAGACTTGCACGAGGATGCATCAGCACAGTGGAATCCTGAGTGCCTGGGCTTGCACTGCAGCCTAAAGCAAGAGTCATGGAATTTCAGAGTTGGAAGGGACCCTGAGGGTCTTCCAGTCCAACCCCCTGCAATGCAGGAATCTCAGAGAAATGCAGAAGCTCAGAAGGCATTCTCAGACAAAGAAAAATACATTTTAGTGTATTTTTCATCTTTGTTGGAAGCCGCCCAGAGTGGCTGGGGAAACCCAGTCAGATGGGCGGGGTACAAATAATAAATTATTATTATTATTACAGTGGTGCCTCGCAGGACGAAAAGAATCCGTTCCGCGAGTCTCTTCGTCTTGCGGTTTTTTTCGTCTTGCGAAGCAAGCCCATTAGCGGCTTAGCGGATCAGCTGTTAAGCGGCTTAGCGGCTTGGGAAAAAAGGGGGGGGGGAGGAAAAAACCCCCGCAGGAACTCGCAAGACATTTTCGTCTTGCAAAGCAAGCCCATAGGAAATTTGTTTTGCGAAGCACCTCCAAAACGAAAAACCCTTTCGTCTAGCAGGTTTTCCGTCTTGCGAGGCATTCGTCTTGCGGGGCACCACTGTAGTATTCATTATTATTATTATTATTATTATTATTATTATTATTATTATTATCATCATCATAAGCATATGTATGCATGTAGGTGTGTGTGTATATATTTCTGTCATTAACAAAACAGAGATTTTATTTTTGTGGCAAAACATTTCCGCCTTCATCAGTGTGTGTGTTTCTTTTTTAATCAGAGCAGCCAACGAAGGTGGAAAGGGAAACGTTTTGCCATATAAATATCTGTTTTGTTAATCACAGTAACGTACGTATATATTATTTTAGTGATGAACCAAATCCCCAAAGGGATCAAGAGCAAGTTTGTGTGAAGAGCTGTGCTGTTTGATGCTTAGCTCTCTATCTCTCTATTTGTGGGGCAATCCTATCTCAGGGATGTTTTTGATTAGGACAAGGGAGCTCTTGGGTCTCTCTGAGGTCACGATTCTATGGACCAGTTCACATTTAAACTGACCCGCAAACAGCAGCCAGGCAGAGGAAGGTCATTTGTAAGAATTGTACATGTACAGTGGTACCTCTGGTTAAGAACATAATTCGTTCCGGAGGTCCGTTCTTAACCAGAAACTGTTCTTAACCTGAGGTACCACTTTAGCTAATGGGGCCTCCCACTGGTACGCTATTTCTGTTCTCATCCTGAAGTAAAGTTCTTAACCCGAGGTACTACTCCGGGTTAGCGGAGTCTGTAACCTGAAGCGTTTGTAACCTGAAGCGTTTGTAACTCAAGGTACCACTGTACTTCCACTTCTTCCGGGATACAGTGGACCCTCTGGATACGGATTTAATTTGTTCTGGGGGTCCGTGAGCACCCTGAAAAATCTGTAACCAGAGGCGCCGCTTCAGCACATGGTGTGATAGAGCACTTCTGTGCATACGCGTGGCTGGCAGAGCGCTTCTGGACATGCGGCGAAACCCAAAAAATACTTCTGGGTTTGCCGCTTTCACAACCCAGAGATTACGTATCCAGAGAGGTACGTAACCTGAGAGTCCACTGTATATGTTTGCAACAGCTAGATGTGGCACTTCCATTTGGATGTGTTCATTCTTTACGAAGGCCTCCTTTGCTGCCACAAACTCAGTTGTGACCCAGCCTACTCGGCTCCAGAAATGCTTCCACGCAGCCTGCCATAACGGCCGAACGACCCGACAATGCTATTGATCAGAGCTGCAAGGGACGCAGCAAGATGTTGCTAATTGAAATGAGGCAGATTATTAAGCTGGTAGTTCTGTGCCAAGAAGGAAGCAGAGGCTGATTCCAAGCCATTCCTTAGTTCAACAAAACCTCTTTCTCTCTCAACGCCCCCCCCCCGCCCCCAAACGGTGACTGCTGGCATGAGAAACTTAAAGCTCAACCAATCTCCCTCCCCGCCACCTCCGGAAATGTAAGACTGAATGCAAGATATTCACCACCAGATGGCACACTCAGACAAGTCCCTCCATTCTGGCACGGGCTCCTCTCGCAGGCGTCCGGATACAGCACACAGCCCAGCTTCAGCTCTGTAAGGCCGACCACTTCTGCAAAGCTGCTGCGCTTGTTCTGCAGCGGCAGCTCATTGTTGTTGAGGACAACGGAGTCCAAGCAGCCCTGGAAGCCGCTCGAGACCTGCGTGGCTCTCTTGTCCGTCAGGCTCCGGACGTTGTCCACCTGCACCTGGGCGCCAAAGTAAACTGAGCTGTCGGTGCTGAGCGTCTGGAAGTAGAGCGGGGCTTTGCGGCGCTCCACGTAGCTGTCGTCGAGCGACAGGCTGGTGAAATTCCGGTTCAGCTCCAGGAAGACAGAGTGCCAGCTCCCATCATTAACAGCTCTGCCGGAAATCCCCAAGATGCCCGGGCTGGTTCCGCAGTCCAGCTGGAACCACAGTTTGCCATCCACGATCTGCAACGGGAAAGCGGAAATGTCAGGACAATGAAGGACTGCGTGCCCTTAGATTTGTTCCATAATGCAATGTGGTCAGCATCAGCAGTGTGCGCTGACATTCTGCTGTTATTGATCGCAGCAGGATGGTGGTTACACTTAAGTGACCTGCAAAGTACAGTGGTGCCTCGCAAGACGAAAAGAATCCGTTCCGCGAGTCTCTTCGTCTTGCGTTTTTTTTCGTCTTGCGAAGCAAGCCCATTAGCGGATTAACGCTATTAGCGGTTTAGTGGCTATTAGCGGCTATTAAGGGATTAGCGGCTATTAAGGGATTAGCGGCTATTAAGGGATTAGAGGCTATTAAGGGTTAGAGGCTATTAAGGGATTAGCGGATTAGCTGCTAAAAGGCTATTAGCGGCTTAGTGGATCAGCTGATAAGCGGCTTAGATCAGCTGTCAAGCGGCTTAGCATCAGCTGTCAAGCGGCTTAGAGAACAGCTGTTAAGCGGCTTAGGGGCTGGGGGAAAAGGGGGGGAGGGGAAAAAAACCCCCAGGAATCGCAATACATTTTCGTCTTGCGAAGCAAGCCCATAGCAAATTCGTTTTGCGAAGCACCTCCAAAACGGAAAACCCTTTCGTCTAGCGGGTTTTCCGTCTTGCGAGGCATTCGTCTTGCGGGGCACCACTGTACAGGCATCTCCCCAATTACATATGTGTTGCTGGGAAATAAATAAACAGGTTCACACCTGGAAATGGTGAGAGAGCTGGAGGGTCCTTGTGGCTCATGAGGTGACCCTCCCTGGAGCCCAAAGAGGATGTCAGGGAGGGTGGAGGAAGCCCCAAACAGACCGGAGGTGCAGCGGGGCTTTGTTTACGTTGCTCAGCCTAACAGCTGACGTGTGGGGTAGTGCAGCAGCAACAGTCACTTTCCCACATGTCATCCAGCCTCCTGCCGGCCCCAGGGCTTCAATTCTAGTTGTGGGTATTTTTGGAAACAGTACTTTTTGTATTGATTGGAGAGAGAGCGGCAGAGAGGGTGTTTAAAGGGTTCTCCCCACTTTATGCAATTTCACTTATGTGGGGGGGGGGCCTGGAACGTAACTCCCATGTTAGTTGGGGGGGGGGGGACACGCCTGCACTGGGATTCTGCTCCAGCAACTTCTGTGCATTAGGTTGCTTAGGGATATATTCACATGTACTGATCGGTGCAGGACTAGCTACTGTTGAAGACTCCATTGCCATGACAATTTATTTTTAGCAGTTGACTTTATAACACCATCTCTGCACTTCCTGAGCTGAAGAAGCCTTCACCGCCCCCTTGCCTTTGTTTGCATGTCTCTGCTATCTGACTCATCGTTGCCTCTATACAACAGGGCAAACCCTATTGCTCTTAGAACATGGCTTTTTTTTGCTTGCTTCCAGTCACTCCTGCTGCTGCTGCAACTTCCTAGTGTCCCTCTCAGTCACTCCTATTGCTTCTTCTCACTCTGCTAATAACCAGAGCTGGCCTCTGCCCGTTTACGGTACATTGCATTACATTGTGAATGGACTGCAATATTGCAATGACAGCGGGAAGCAGCTGCTGGCAAACGTCCTAAAAATGACCTAACCAAATGGCTTGTGACTAGCGATGGGCAAGCCACCCATGGACTGCCTGAGAGACAACCTTTACAGAACAACAAACCCCTGTGTTGCAAACTTAACACAACAAACAATACAAGCAACACGAAGACCAGTATGCTATATAGCACTGCAATTCTTATTGCATAATATACATGATTTAGTACAACAAAAACAAAATGTGTACACTTGTAAATTCTCTAATATATTTGAAATCAAATGAACACACGCCTGTCAATCTTTGAAAGTCCATAGAAGTATAATAAGTCCATGGTTGAAACAAAGTAATAGATGCCATCCTGTGGGCTAAGCGGTAAAACTTTTTAAGGTGTTCACGGTGCCAAAGTAGTAAGTGGTTACATATTCTCATGACCACTGCTCCTTGTGCATTTTTCTAATTTATGGGTTGTGCTGAAGAAGATTCCAGCGAAACAATGAGATTATCCGGGATCACTGTCCTACGTTGTTATTCACTTACTAATTTGGCACCATGAAACAACCTTAGCTGTCCCCGTCCCACACGTCCCGTCCCACCGCACAAGTTGGGAAATGGGTCTAGTTCCTGCCAGATCCCTTGCACTCAACTGACAGCTCTTGCAAGGTCAAGGGTGGTCTAGGCAGTCCTTCTCCGGGCTCTGCAAAAGTTTTGTTTTAGGGGGTTTCAGTTTGGAGAGTGGGGTGGTGATGAGCCAAGAATCTTTCTGCAACTTGAATTTTAATCCAATTCGAATAAGAATTCTTGGGGGTTTGCAATGCTTATCTCTTCCTTGAGGTGAGAATTACTAGCCCAGGCTATGATATCTGGGGCCAAGCGTGGCATAATTCAGTGACGTATCAGGTTGTAACCCATCTGTAGCCATAACAATCAAGAAAGAAAGAAAGAGATGTACAAGCCCGGTTCGGACACTTACTGGACCAGTGCTGCTATCTGTGTGGAAGAGGACCAGCTATGCCTCCCTCCTTTCCATCACATACATAACGTAACATGAGTGATAGGGTCCTCATGACAGTCCATACACAAAGTCAAAAAAGGGAAGAAATGACAACAGAAATGGTACACAGTTGTACCATTTCTGTTGTCATTTCTCCCCTTTTTTGACAGTGTGTTTAGGATTTTGTATGGAGCAGCTTGCAATGTGTCATGTATTCCAACCCTTTTAAGCTCATGGGCCCATAGGGATTTGTGACTGAGTGCTGTCAGTTCACCTCCACCCACGCCTGGTTCACAACCCCACTGTAAAGACATGAAAAGGAAAGGTACACAGTGTATGTCACTTTCCCAATGGGTCAGATCTAGTAGAATTAACCTGAGCCTTTGATGGGCAGATAGAGGTGAAAAAGAAAGTGGGATAGAGTGTCGCTTTTCCAACTTCCTCTTTCAGGTCTATGTATTCTCAAAGGAGAAAAAGGCAATTGCTCTCATCGCTTTGTGTGTGGAGGAGACTAAAAGGTTTTGTGGGTGCAAAGAGCATATCTCAAGAGCATGCCCTTTCTCCTCCATCACAGAATTTGCAGCACCTGCCCAATAAGCATTTCAAGCAGACTTCAGATTCCATCTTAGGAGAGGAAAAATGAGGTTGAACCTACATATGTGACGCTCCCACACAGGTGGCAGCTGAGGACAAACCCAAAAGCAAGCAGACAAAGAGGGACTTGAGGCTTTGCTGAATGCCGAGGGAACAGATTGCAACCTGTACGCGAAGAAGCACATCAGCTGCCTTTGCACCTGGCCATTATGCAAATCCACCAGAACCCTCTGTCTTTCCGTGTCCTCTTCTTCCCTTACCATCCCTTCCCTTTTATGCCACATCTGCTAGATTGTAAACCGTTCTGGCAGCCATTCTGCCTATTTCATCCTTTGCGCAGGACAAAATAGAATTTTTAAGTGCTTCATAAATAAGAAGAATGAGGAAAGCCTGTGGCAGGTTCAAGGGTGGACGGCAGCGCTGAGGATACCACCGTTCCTGGCCAGGATAGCTGTCTGCCGATGCAACTCGCAGCCTGGAGACAGTTTATGGTCCTTAAAAGCAGCGAAGGCAGTATGAGAGAGACACCGTTTCCTGTGATGGTGATGTTGCCTCCCTTCAAGCAGGCTGGCAGAGTTTTGAAGCTCCTACCAAACCTTGCATGGGACGCGGGTGGCGCTGTGGGTTAAACCACAGAGCCTAGGGCTTGCCAATCAGAAAGTTGGCAGTTCGAATCCCCGCGACGAGGTGAGCTCCCGTTGCTCGATCCCTGCTCCTGCCAACCTAGCAGTTCGAAAGCACGTCAAAGTGCAAGTAGATAAATAGGTACCGCTCCGGCGGGAAGGTAAACGGCGTTTCCGTGCACTGCTCTGGTTCGCCAAAAGCGGCTTAGTCATGCTGGCCACATGACCCGGAAGCTGTACGCCGGCTCCCTCGGCCAATAAAGTGAGATGAGCAATGCAACCCCAGAGTCAGTCACGACTGGACCTAATGGTCAGCGGTCCCTTTACCTTTTTTACCAAACCTTGCAATGCAGGTTTCATTAGAAACAAGAGTGGGAAGGAACACACATACCACAGGTGCCAACAGCAGTATCATTCCCTTCTCAACACCGCCGTTGTCTCTAGCCACAGTTGCAAGAAAGCCATTTAAGAACGCAAGCAAGTAAGAAGAGCTTGGCTAGATCAGAAGAAAAGCCTATCTGGTCCAGCATCCTGTTCTCAGTGACGAACCCAATGCCTAGGGGAAGTCTTTAAATAGGACCCAAATACAGCAGTGATTATCAGCAACTGGTATTCAGCTGCTGTGGTTCTCAGCAACTGGTACTCACACAACTGCCTGCAACACAACCACCAAAGCTAGTGGCCACTGGGAACCTTTTCCTCCATGAATTTGTCAAATCCTCCCTGAGAGCCATTCAAATCCGTCGTTTTCTTTTGGGACTGCTGTATGCAGGAAAAGGGATGAATATTGCCTCCCCCATACCACCCCCCCCAATCCTGACCACCCCTACAATTTAGTGGGAAATGGGCGTAGGGGAAAACAACAACAATGGCAGTGCAATTCTTTCAGCAAAGGTAATGGTTAAAATGCATCCTAGGGAGGAGAGACAGACCACAGAAAAGGAAATAGCTAGCACATTCTATGGAAGTCATAGCCAGACAGAACAGCAGCGGGCTGTGCACAACTGGGGAAAATACAAAGCTTTTAAAAAAATCAAATTCTGAAAGCTGAAAAAGGAAGCCACTGATGATGTTTTGCAGCTGCCATGTAAAATGCTAACCCCACAGGCCTAGTGAGCACAGCAACTGTTCATGGCAGAACTTGCCCCAATGAGGCAGTTGTGGGGGCTGAAGGTCCTTGCCTTCCCACAGTTGCCTAAGCCTCGTCCTCCTCTGGGTCCAAGCATTCTGAGACTATGCTGGGGTGCCTGTCTCTGCACCTCCCTCTTCATACCTCTTCTGGTCCTGGGGGACCGGGGGAGAAGAGCTTGTTGAAGCAGGAGAGGGATACACCTTGGCTTTTCACGAGCCTGACTGGTCTCTGTCTCTTGGCCCTCCCTCTTCTGCCTCTGAGACTGGACTGCTCTCTGCCCCAGCCTCTTCCTGCTCACTAAACCCTGTTACCTCTTCAGCTTCTGACACCTCTTCTTCCCAGTCTTCTCCCTCTGACCACTCATCATCGTCCCACCCACCACTCCTCTGCATCCAGCCAGTCCATGACATCACGTCACTCACCTGCTTTCCTCTAGAGATTCAACCTGGATAGAATATGCCCTTGAAATGTAGCAATACGTCTTGGCTGCCTAGACGGAGGGGGTGGTATGTCTGGCTGCAGCTGCTGGGGCGATAGCTACTACAGATCTATGGGCATCAGAAAGCTGGGGGGAAGTTCCCCTCCCCCTGATATACCTCGATATGCATCCACATAAAACCTCATTATCCTGACCAAGCAGGAGAGTATGAAGCAACCACTAAGGGGATATACAAATTGGCACGCTTGAACGGCTTCCCCAAATAAGCAAAGCGAGATGAATGGGCATCGTATATCATTTTAGAATATTAGCCTGGATAAGGTGCTTGGATGTCATCCATTTCTGCATATCAACACAAGCAATGAAACCATCAAACGGTCCTTTTGGGACCTCCCTAGACTTGCAAAGTCCATCTGCAGTCACAGCTCATGAATACAAAATGGTGCCTGCCCATCCATCCAGGGGAATATTTAGTTAGTGGGATTGCATTTCAGGTTCATTTGGGCGAAATGTTAGGTTTAATTAAAATATTACTTTCTCCAGCTCCTGCTGCACCTGGGATCACATCCAAGGCTTCTTGTAGCTGAAGCAATGGGAGTTTCAGGCGACCCTTGACGGGGGTAACGTATGGCGGCCTCACACTTTTCAGTATTGAATTTGACTCAGTGAGGCCACATATACATTACCAAGTGCCTCTGATGGCAAGGACAGAGAAACAGAGATATATTTTTTGGTCTGCATTCTGGCTCCCAAATGAAAACACAGGTTCTGATAGCCCTGCACTGTCAGATGCAGATCAAGAGTTCTGAAGGCGGCAAGGACAGAGTTCTGTGCAAATGGGCTCTAAGAATTGCTCCACCGTGCTTTTCAGGCAGAAAAACTGGGGCAGAAGGAAGAGGCATTTCACTGAACTAGATTAACTGAAACTAATCCATCTGCAGGAATGTGGGACTGGTCTGATCACATGTAAAAATTCTGGGAATTCTGACTTCAATAGCAAAAAGGAGTGAAATGCTCTTTTCCTTGCAGTTCCCCAACACTATTGTTGTTGTTATTATTATAGCAAGAATAATATTAAAAATTAATATTTATATGCTGCCCCCCCTGACTGCGTTGGGCAAGCCAGTGGGCGGCTCCTGACAAAATATTAATAACACATTAAGACATCAAAAGCTTCCCTATACAGTCACGCCTTGGAAGTCAAATGGAATCCGTTCCGGAAGTCTGTTTGACTTCCAAAACGTTCGGAAACCAAACCACGGCTTCTGATTGGCTGCAGGAAGCTCCTGCAGCCAATCGGAAGCTGCGCTGGACGATAGGTTTCTGAAAATTGTTCGAAAACCGGAACACTCACATTTGGGCTTCGATCGTTCGGGAGCTGATTTGTTTGGAAGCCACAAGACGTTTGAGATCCAAGGTACGACTGTACAGGGCTGCCTTCAGATGTCTTCTAAAACTCAAATAGCTGTTTATTTCCTTGACATTTGAGGGGTGTTCCACAGGGTGGGAACCACAACCAAGAAGACCCTCTGCCTGGTCCGCTGTCCAGGACATCCAGTTTTTTTGGGCTGTGCTCTCATGTGGGTCATGTGAGCTCAGTTAGTTCGAGCATGGTGTTGATAAAGCCAAGGTTGTGGGTTTGATCTGCATATGGGCGCAATGCAGGGAGTTGGATCCATGGGGATCTTTCCAATTCTATGGTTTTATCACGGGTCCAGAATACATGCACCCCGTTTTTGCGCTGGGACATGTTGGGAGGGTATGGTGGCACCATTTGCATAACTAAAACTACAGCAGAGATATCAACCTTTTCAAAAGTTCATGGCTTGGCTTTTGAAAAGCAGGGGGTCCACAGCGACTGTATTTTTCGCTCCATAAGACACACTTTTCCCCTCCTAAAAAGTAAGGGGAAATGTGTGTGCGTCTTATGGAGTGAATGCAGGTGGGAGGCTCTGCTCAGTGCTCCCTTTAAAAAGATGCGCCTAGCGTGTGCTCTTGGGGGCTTTTCCGCCAGGTGGGAGAAGGGACTGATGGGCTGCCCTCTGTCCCTTCCCACACCTCCCAGAAAAGCTAGCAAGAGCCGCTGCCAGGCTCTGCTTAGCGCTCCCTTTTGTCCCTCATCTCGCTTTGCTGGGAAGCCAGCAGAAGAGGTGCTGCGAAGCTATTGCTCTTGCTCTGCTGGCTTCTTAGCAAAGCAGGAGGAGGGACGGAAGGGTTTAAAGCAAGAAAAGCGAGAGCCGCTTACATGCTCTGTGCAGAATATTTTTTTTCTTGCTTTCCTCCTCTGAAAACTAGGTGCGTCTTATGGTCAGGTGCATATTATGGATAGAAAAATACGGTAATTAGGAACCGCTGCCATAGGTGATCAAACCTCGGGGAAGGGATGTAGCTCAGTGATCGGGTATCTAGTTGCCTTGTACAGGGTCAATCCCCCGGTCTTCTGTCAATCCTTGAAAAGCTGCTGCCAATCAGTGTGGACAATACTGACCTAGGTGTACCGATGGTGCGACTTGGTATAAAGGTAGCTTTCTGTGTAACTAAGGGCAGCTTTGACAGGCATCGCCGGAATAAGTCGCCTGGGCTTGCTACAGCCTATTACACCCCCAGGAGCATTTTTTCTCCAATAGAAACATGACTATCAGAAACAATGAGACAGTTCCCTCATTGTTGCTGAAGCTGTGGTTTCGTTCCTCATTATCCTACAGAACGAAAAGCCCCAAGAGCGCCGAAGTTTCTGCATCCACAGCTAAAAACGGGAGCAGCATTCCCAGCAGTGGGAGCCCAAAGAGAGGGAAGCGTATAATCAAGAAAAATAACTGCGGGGAAAGATAAACTTATTTTAATTACCTTCAGAATTATACAGGGATTTGCTCTGGTGTACATTATAATCCCGTTGCTTTGCAGAGTCCGCAGACGCAGCGCCAACTTGAATTCCTCCTTCTTGCTATTTTCAGAAACCCGGTATTTGATGTAACTATTCCCAGCAAAGCTAAGGGAAGTGTGTCCTGAAAAAACCATTTGGAGAAGAGGCAAAAATAAAGAGAGACAAGACATATATATATATATATATATATATATATATATATATATATATTGCTTGAGAGATTATCCTACAGCTTGCCAAAGGGGGGAAAAAAGTTAATTAAGGAAGATGCACAGCTAACAAGGCTGATAAGGGAGAATATTTTTTTTAAAAAAGAATAGCCCATCTTCTGATAGATTAAAAACTTGTCCCTCCTGTACAAGCACCTTACGTTAAGGAAGATTAATTCACTAATAAGGGGGGAAATGTTGTTTCTCGATAGGAATTACTACCATGCATAAAATGCAATCGGGTCTATTTGTAGTGAACAAACCAGATAACAATTTTTATTATTATTTTAGCGCTGGTACATGGGGGAAGCCCTGTACGACTTGTGTTCTGCCAAGCTAAATACAGCCTACTAGCCACGTGTTCTGATGGACTTTTGTTAACCTGGCGCCCTCCAAATAGATTTGGACTAAGACTCCCATCAGCCCCAGCAAAAACGCTGATTTGCAAAGTCTGGCCGACTCAAGAACCAGCATGGAAAAGCAGTAAAGCGCTGCGCTGACCCAACCCTCTCTTCATCCGCATTGAACTTCTACAACCAAGATGGTTTGGGTGATACCTGATGGTGCAACAGAACAGAGCGTGTACCTGAGCACTCCCCGAGCTTTCCAGGAGGGCACTGGCAGATGAATGGCCTCCGGCTGATTTCGTAGCCCACGCATTGCATATCTCCGGGACAGGGTTTCTCTGTGCAGGGATCACTCGAGCCTGGACACAACCCTCCTGTTGCAAATTGAGAAGAAAACAGATACTGCTAGGTTATCCATCACATAAAGTAAAAACCTTCTTTGGAGGAATTACAGAATTTTAAGAGTTAGGTGGTGCGAGGAATGAGGATGCTGCTTTTTCACATAAACCACAAATGCAACAAGCTAGACAGACGTAAGCAGTTCAGATCAATTCACATCTGATAACTAGAAAGGTTTAGAGCTCGTGGCGAGAATGAGATTATAACAGTTATCGACAAGACACCTGCAGTCTAGGTTGACTCACTTCTCATAACTGGAGATGTATAGAACTTGCGGTCAAGATGTGGTTATTTTTGCTTGGCTTAGCAAGTAGTTGCATAGGAACATAGACCAAATAAGGGAAATAATAAATAAGGCTAGAGGGGCGCTGAAATCAGAGGAATGGGAGATGTAAACAGGGGAGGGAATGTTAGTAGGGAAATTAGGCAGTCGTGATAGGCTGTAAACCTTGTAGTACCCAGCCAATGGGGAGACAAGGGAGGGAACCTGTGCTTCAGGCATAGGGAATATAAGCTTATGCTTTGCCAAAGCTGGGGTGTGCCTACATTGGACACCCGATCTTGCAAGAACGTATTGCACTAAATAAACTCTTTACTGCTTCACTAATTTTATTTTAAAGAGTGGGATTCAGGGTCTTAGGGCCCACTTATTACAGACGGGACCTTGCATATTAGCTAATCCAACTCTTGCAACAAATCTTGCAACTGGAGCATCCCTGAGATGCATGCCTGTGGGATCACATACTCCACTTCTTCAACCTTGTGAGCAACTTTTCCCTCCTTCCTCCTCTCTTCTGGATGAATTTCTATGTCCTTCCCTCTTTGGAACCATCCATGGTGCAGTGTTGTGCTTTTACCAGAAGAAGAAGAAGAAGAAGAAGAAGAAGAAGAAGAAGAAGAAGAGGAGGAGGAGTTTGGATTTGATATCCTGCCTTTCACTCCCTTTAAGGAGTCTCAAAGCGGCTAACATTCTCCTTTCCCTTCCTCCCCCACAACAAACACTCTGTGAGGTGAGTGGGGCTGAGAGACTTCAAAGAAGTGTGACTGGCCCAAGGTCACCCAGCAGCTGCATGTGGAGGAGCGGAGACGCGAACCCGGTTCCCCAGATTATGAGACTACCGCTCTTAACCACCACACACCACACTGGCATGTGTTTGCTAATCATGGCCATCTGAAAACACAGCTTGCAAATCTCATTCTATCCAAAACTCAGCCCAAATGGAAGGACATTTTTTTTTTTTTTTTTGCAAATACTTTCGAGTCCCAAGAAATATGGTTCCTTTCATAGATCTTTCAGGGAGGATTGTGCCAGGGGCAAGTGTCTGCATTGTGGCTCTCCCCCACCCCCAAAAGCCACTAATTCTGAGTGACAGCAATTATTTCTTGCCCTCACTCCGAACTGATGTTGCCATCCAGCTGAGTCTGAAGCTACAGGGCACCGCCACAAAGCCAAATATGGCTGATAAGATGGAAGCATTATATCAGCATGTTGGCTATGTGATCACTGACACCATGTGGTTGGCAAGAATGTGGAATTTTGGGGAGAAAAGGCTCTGAACCATTAGCTGATCAAGGCTGCAAACTAAGAAAAACAGCACAAAAGTATGTGCGGAGGGCATTGTGGAACCCTGAAAGTTCTGTTTTCAAAACAACCATGTTCTCCTGCAAAATTTTGGCTGCAATTCTCCTTCTAACCATAGCTTGATCTACAGTTAAATGTGTTTGTCTGTCTGTTTATCTGGCTATACTATCTAAACGTGGTATGTGCATGTGTGGTATCTTAAAACAAATTTGGGAAGAACAACTCCTTCCTGTTGCAATTAAAGCAATCTCTGTTAGTCTCAGCCAAATCAGGATTCTCTGACCATCTCATTTATTTGGCTCCCAAGTCTTATTTACAGAGTATAAAGGACACAGTGAACTTGTACGGGGGCAAACACTCCTTGTAGTTATCACAGACAGTGAGTCCCTAATGCACTTCACCACAAGGGAAGCATGGTGTTGCTCGAGGCATAGCTCCAATTACTTTGCATCGTAGGTCTTTTCCTGGAAACAAAAAAATTATTACTGTAGGTTTCTAAGTGGACACGGCCTGCCTACAAATACGGCAGCAACCGTAAATGCCTGTGCTTGATCTACAGTGCATTGCGGTCAATTTAATCTTTCCGGGCGCTCCTCTCACTTTGTCAAATATTTGCTTGCGAGGTCTTGAAAGAATAAAACAGCTCAAATGGCCCTGCCTTGCCACCGCCGTGCAAAACGATGCGTGGAAATTCTTACAAACAATGTACAGTGCTGGGCGCAATATGGGAATATACGAGCCACAATGGAAAATCTTATACCAGGTTTGGTCTTAAGTTCACAGCACTGTGTAGGACACCTTCACATTATGGAGGCTTGCATCATAACAACAAAAAGCCTTGACAAGCAGGCTGTCCGGCCAGAGGATGAATCTGAAATGGAAAATGACCAACATGCTGTCTCCTCCCATTGAGTATATACAGTGGTACCTCTGGTTGCGAACGGGATCCGTTCCAGAGGCCCGTTCGCAACATGAAAAAAGCACAACCTGAAGCGCTGTATCTGCATAGGTGTGTGGTGTGATTTGGTGCTTGCGTGCATGCACGATTTAGTGCTTGTGCGCATGCGCCGAAACCCAAAAGTAACCCTTTCCGGTACTTCTGGGTCGCAGCGGGACGCAACCTGAAAACGCGCAACCTGAAGCAAACGTAACATGAGGTATGACTGTACTCACCTTCCATTGCCCCAAATAATATTAATCTTCACCCCTCTTTTGCGTTTAGAGTTAGCCATTGTGGGGCCAAATATCACCAGTTCAGGTGACCATATTTGGCTCAGGGGATGCCGGTGGCAGGTAGTACTGCCAGCCTGCTCCTGTGTGTACAGCACAGTGGGAGGCAACCTGTGGCCATTCAGGTGTTTCTAGACTACAACTCCCATCATCCTTCATCACTGGCCATCCGGCTGGGGCTGATGGGTGTTGGAACCCACGGCATCTGGAGGGCCACAGGTTCTCCACACCTGCTTGAGTTGCAAAACCGGCTTGAGTTGCAAAAAACCAGCAGGTGAAGCTTTTCATACCTTGAGCACATAGCACGGCAGTCATGGAATCATTTATCCTGTTATTTCACATTCTCATCTCAAGGTTCTTTTCTTTCTATTCTGCTTGCTTCTTTTAAACATCACCAGCAGCACATGGTTAAAAATCAGGGCTTCTCTTTCAGGGCTGGAGGAAATCCTTATTCTCGCTATTTTGTTGTTTTATGTGTATTTTAAAATGCGTGGATAACTTGGCTGCAGTGATATAAGGCTCTGCTAAAAATTGCAGAGCAGTTGAAATAGTATCTTCTGGTGTTCCCAATTGTCCATCTGAGTCCACTGGCTCTTTCAATGTATCTATGTATCGCCTAGGCACTTGCGCAGAGATCTGTATGCACAGGTTATTTGTCCTCAGAACACAATTAAATTTTATGTCATGTCAGGCGATAATTTTCAACAAGCCTCTCCGCGGCTGACAGATAGACAAGTCACTTGGGCAAAAAAGCTGCAGGACTCATGAATATACATAAGCTTGTTGGAAGACAAGCCTGCTGAGAGTTTGGAACAAGGCACCGCATGTTTTCACAACCTTTTAACCTCTGGTGAAATCTCTGACACCAAGCAATAAAATCAATACACAGCCTTGTAATCAATCTTTGCCATGTTTCGGCTGATTCCCACTCCAGGCAGAATAAACTCCCCATGAAGCCCAGAGACATGTGGGAAGAAGCTTATAATTTAATGCGACAGGCCTGCATGACCCAGCAAGCCAAACACAGCTCACCAGTCATGCACTAGGGCATTCCGGGCCTAGGCAGGCAGCACAAACAGCAGTGTGTGGGTGTGTGATGTCAAACTCTTGCTGGGCTTTCACTCACGGCTCACGGGCTGTATTCTGTTTGATGAGGCACAAGGTGTGTGGGCCTGAGCTACAAAGTTCATATAAACTGACAGGTGCGCAGGCAAACTGTCTCAGGTAATCTCTGTGATGGCAGAGGCCTTCAGATCCTACAGTAGCAAGACCCCAAGTGAACCACAACCCTCCACGCTAGCCAAAAAACACCCCAAAGAAACTCATCGATGCTTTGGCTGAGCTACAAATGGGTCATAAACCATCAATCAGCCAGAGATGCACATGGGTATTTCACAAAGGCATGTGACTGAAAAGGTTCCTGTAGTTGGTTGAGATGCTCAAGGTGGCTATTTTCTGACCCTTTTGTGATGAGCCTCCCGATTCTCCAAGGAAGCAAATGACATTTAGGTTGCTGAACTGAGTCGACACAAAACAGATACATTTATCAGCTGCCCAGTGGCAGATGTACCCATTGTCAGGAGCTACCAGGGCTGGAACCATGAACTTTAGGATGAGTGGCGAGCCACTAAGGCAGAACTGTTCCCAGGGCTGTGATGTCTTGTAGGGGTCAGAGCAGGGTTTCCAATACTTTGGTCTCCAGCTATTTCTAGACTGCAGCACCCATCATTCCTAGCTATCAGGATCAGTGGTCAGCAATGATAGTAACTGTACTCCCAAAACAGCTGCAGACCCAAGTTTGGGAGCCCAGGCTGTAGAGCAACCCTGCCTAGCTAGGCAGCTTATTGGCCTCCCCTTATTGGCAGGGGCTATAAAATGTGCTGAATTACTATAGTAAATAAAATCTGCATCCAAAATGTGTGCTCTGCTGCTGGGTTGGATATACATTTGGGCTCTTTTCAGCAATGTAGTCCCAGCTTGCGCACAACGAGCTGGTGCTAGGATGCGATGGCAGGACTAAAGGTAAAGGTAAAGGGACCCCTGACCATTAGGTCCAGTCGTGACCGACTCTGGGGTTGCGGCGCTCATCTTGCTTTATTGTCAGAGGGAGCCGGCGTACAGCTTCCGGGTCATGTGGCCAGCATGACCAAGCCGCTTCTGGCGAACCAGAGCAGCACACGGAACCAGCGTTTACCTTCCCGCCGGAGCGGTACCTATTTATCTACTTGCACTTTGTGCTTTCGAACTGCTAGGTTGGCAGGAGCTGGGACCAAGCAACGGGAGCTCACACCGTCACGGGGATTCAAACCGCTGACCTTCTGATCGGCAAGTCCTAGGCTCTGTGGTTTAACCCACAGCGCCACCCACGTCCCGATGGCAGAACTAGGGTTTCATTAAATCAGCAGTTACCCCGGGCCTCTGCCACGACGGCAGCACTGTGGCAAAAGCAGAAGGGCACCTAAGTGTAAATGCCAGGAGCCACAACTGCTAGTGCTATCGTGTGCTTCTTCCGATTCTTTTCTTATTTTTAATCGTCAAGAGGTGTTCTCCGCCAAGCAACTGGGGCCACATTGGATGGCTCCATCCCGTTCTGCCAATACTGTGACGCCGCTTCAGCTCTGGCACTGCTGCCTAGTCCTTGCACAAAGCCACTATTCAGCGCAAGCCAGCGTTCCCATCAAACTGTAAGAGCGTTCCTGACAGATAAACTACAGGCATTTCAACTTTTTATTCAAGCTTCTGTAGGTGGATTTTATAGCTGTCACAAAACTTTTAAAATATTGAAGCTCTGGAGAGGGTTCTTTATGTCTGCCTTTGTGGATATAAGGGCCCCAAGCTACAAATCTTGTCTTATTGCCTTGCTCCTGGCTAACATGCATTTTCAGGGTGATTTCACAATGGCAGGGACCAAAAGCCACTAAAGCACTCACCAGGACATTATCCACCTTTGGGGATTTATAGCCCAGGCTTGAGTCTCTGCTCTGAAGTCCAGCATATCCTCCGCCCCCCACCGCCCGCTGTTCTTTGTTTCTTCCCGCAATTAGAACCAACAAATATACAATCTCTAGGCAACCCCAAAATAAACAGATGACACTCCCCTGCGGGAACAGGAACAGGAACAGGAACAGGACTGTGCTTCTGGACTACAGATATAAAGTAGAGGGTCAGCCAATGTATCAAGTCTCTTTAATATGATGGGATGGATCCATCTGATTTTAGAAACGAATAAATGTGACAATTAGTTGGAGAGCAAGTGTAGTACACAGGGTAGACTCAACCTCATCTTGGATTGGAGAGGTGAGGGGGTCAAATTCCTGTGTGGCCACAGAGCTCATCACACCCCAGTAGGCAAGTCACGATATCTCAGCTTAAGCTACCCCAAGGTCTGCTGTGAGGTTAAGCTGGGATAAAAGAAGATAAGTGATATCTAATGAGTGGTCCTACTCAGAGTAGACCCACTGACGTCAGTAGGTCTGCTCTGAGTAGGACTTGGCTGGCTGTCACTCAATGATTTTATTTATTGGGATGGAATCTTTAATAGGGTTAGGGTCTGGCAAAATAAGGCCCAGATATAACTCATTTATTTTATCGCTTTGCTTTTAAGTTTGTCCACCAATCTACACATATTTATGTTCGCTTGCTGTGCATATTTCTATGTGTTTGGAAAATGAAATTAAATTCAAATATCCAATGGGAATATATGCAGGTTGCAAACGTGTCCCTAAAATCTTGAGCTAGTACAATGAGCTGGAATGGGAAGATGGACTTCCTTTCCATCTAAGATTGCTATGGCAAAATACCAGAATCAGTGTTCAATCCTGACAATACTTGCAGATTTAGGTGTCGTCTTTTTGACATCTTTTCCATGGTGATGATCACTATGGTCACCACCAACTGAACAACCAAGTGGTTCATCTGAATGATCCATCATAATCACCACTTATTACTTATACCCCACCCATTTGACTGGGTTGCCCCAGCCACTCTGAGTGTCTTCCAACATAACAAAAACACAGCAAAATGTCAAACATTAAGAACTTCCCGATACAGGGCTGCCTTCAGATGTCTGCAGAAAGTTGTGTAGATCAGTTTGACATGGATTGGGCACTGGCTACCATTACAAATAAGATCATACGAATGCACAAAGCAAAACACATGGTGAAGATTGCTTTCCACACAGGTACATGATTTGGAACTGTGAAAATGGAGGAAACTGAACACAAGGCAAACGTGAAGAAGCGGTATAGAGAAGGTCCATATGCACTACACACTAAAACCAGAGAATGATGCTGTTAAAATAGCAAAGCGCCAATAAACTGGATATGCATTAACGCTCAACTGGGCAGTGCAGAATCCACCCACCATCGTGGATACATACCAGTGTGTAAGCAAATGCTATTATCAGGATGGCAGCATCTACATGGTGCCAAAACTGGTGTGGCTGCTACATCACCCAAAGGTAGATCGCTTCTGGCTCAGTACGTCGACTGTTCTTTGCACGCCACGCCATGTCAGAGCTGGTGCAATACAGTGGGGTGAGCTGTAAACTCCCTGCACGAAATCTCAGCTCAGCCCCAAATATTCACAGTGACGATAAGATGGAGAAAAACAAAACTACCGATCCATGCTGCTGGGCTGTTGTGAGGATTACTAAGGCAGTCTATACAAAGCGCTCTGAACACCTAGGAAGTGCCTTTTGCTAAGTATTATTATTAAGAGATTTGGCTACTATGTCATGTGCAGACACAGCCTACCAGCAGGAACAGGAACACCAATCACTTTTCAAAACTGGATGCTTATTATTAGATTACTGGAGTTGTAGTGGAGTGTAAGGTTCAAGCGACTGATTGCTTCTTTCAGAGTGTCAAGCTAGAAAATAAGACTAGAAAACCCAAAGTACTGCTTTCTCCTCCTGCCCTAGCCCCGGTTGCATCTTATATTTTATTTTCTAGACAGGAAAACTAACTGCTGTCATGCTTTAGAGTGACATTCTGTCAATGCTAATACTGACTTGTGGCAACTGGTATTTAAACTATATTGTATACTGTGTTACGGTGTCAGCAAAGTTCCTGAACGGTTACATCAATGTCACATTACTGACTCCTTAGTTTCCACCACCATGAATTCTCCCTTCTAACTATGGCTCTCAGAATTGTCGGTGGGAGAAGTAAACTCTTAACCACCAAAACTGTAAGTCTCTAAAAGCAGAGGCTGGGGAGCCTGTGACTCAATTTTGTCGGGACTCGAACTTGCAATTGCTTCAGTCAGCATGATCAGAAATGATGGGGCCGGAAAGTCTAATGACACCTGGAGAGCAACATTAAACAATACCATAACTAGGCAATACTACATGGGCTGCCTGGGTATGAGGCATGCCCATAAGTGGGGTGGGTGGGAACTAAGGTAGGCATCGGACATGGAGGAAAAATTTATTAAGAAAAGGTATTGCATTTCACCATTAATCACTGGTTGAAAGGGAATATAACCAACAGCATTGATGTGCAAGATCCGCAGGATTTAATTGATTCTGGTTAGATGAACACATTTTAAGTCACATTTTGTTTACTTCTGTGGATGTAGGCGAAAACCCTACCTTATGGACATTAACATTACCAGAGAGGGGAAACAAACACACTGGACCCAGTCTCACTGAGGCATCTGGCTGGGTAAACATGCTTCTGAAAAAATTTCATTACAGTCAGTGGGATTAGTTCAGAAGACTGAAAAATTAAACTTTATGGATTGTAGCCTAAAGATTTGGACAGAATCACCTACATATCTGGATGCTGTCCAACCTGAATCAAAGTTCCAAACCCCTGGAGATGCCCAAACCCTTGCTTTCCTGTCTTTCGGACTACGCAGTGTTTTGATAACTCAGTTTGCTAATCAAGGTAAACTAGGTAAAATTGCTGCACAGCTGGCCTGAATAAATAGTGAATAACCATGGCATCTGCCAGTGGGAATAGCATTCCTAGTAAAATACAAATTTCAAGAAGGTGCAAGCCTTTTTTCTTCTGCTTTCTTGAGCTGCAAGCTGACCATTTATTTATCAGACCTGTAGCCTTGGATTTATACACTCACCTGGTAGCCATAGGGGGATAAGAAATTGCATGGAGGGAGGGAGAAAGGTGTTGGTTAAAGCAGAGTTCCGTGCCCAGCGGAAGGATGAGGAGTACGTGCTGCATACTCTTGGTTGCTTTATTTACAGTTCAAAGCAGTTATATTACAGAAAGACATCTTGCCTCTGCCGGAGCAGAAAAGCATCCTCTCTCCTCGACAGCTTGGAGAGAAAACAACACAGTGAAAAACAGGAAACCAGTGTACGTCACATCCAGTCTCCCTTTCCCGTGAGAAACTCCAACAGTACAGTACAGACTGTGGAATGTAAACACCTGTCTCGTGACAAGCCCTTTCGCTGCACAGTGAAGGAAAACAGAAACCAACATCCTCCCCCTTTCTGTGAACATCACTGGGCAGCGTGTTCGTACAATATCAGTACAAACCCAACTTCTGCACATAGGTACAGTGTTGATCCCCTGATACAATCTTGGATAATACATCAGCAGGAATTTTATTACCTGGCATATAGGACACCGTTACGAGTCCCTTCTGAATACATTCCCTAGCATGCTGCAATTTTAATTGCAAGTGCTTCGTGCTTTGCTTACAACCTTCAGACTTCAGCAAAGCCAAACATGCTTTGTTGTCCTGGTAAACCTGGATTGGACATTTGACAGGAATTTTCATATCTTTGCACAATTGTATCAACCATTCACAATCCTTAAGTGAATAAGACAGTGCATTCAGTTCAGCTTCACAAGTACTTAAGCTAACTGTTGTTTGCTTCTTGCATGACCAATCAAACAGACCCTGATTGTACATGTAGCAAACTCCAGACGTACTTTTCCTGTCTTCAGTGTCACTTCCAAAACTTGCATCTGCAAATATCTCAAGACCACCAGACTTCTGATTGTTAAATCTCAGTCTGTAATGCATAGTGCCTTTCAAATACCGCGCTATGCGTTTCAGAGCTTTCCAATCCTTGACACTAGGATTGTTGACTTGTCTGCTTAGCAAATTACAGCTAACAGCAATGTCTGGTCTTGAACATCTGGCAATGAAGTTTAGCTTGCCTAGCACACTTCTGTACAGTGTAGAGTCAGAAAATGCTTCTCCAGTGTCATCTACCTGATAACCTGTTGTCATCGGTGTGTCTACAGGGTTAGCATCCATCAGGTTTAGTTTGCTTAACACATCAGCAATTTTCCGTGACTGGTGTACTAGAATGTTACCATCTTGATCTCTTTCTATTTCCAGAGATAGGTAGTTGTTTACCTCACCAAGATCTTTCATGTCAAAGTGCTCTTTCAGTTGAGCTAGGGCGTTATTGTACATTGCGACATCTTTCCAAAAGAATAATAAATCATCAACATAAAACAAACAGTACAGTTTCTTTTGCCCCTCCTCTTTGACAAATACACATGGATCAGCTTTCCCTTGCTGAAAACCTAGAGAAAACAATACTTCAGTGAGTTTTGTGTGCCAACACCGTGCACTTTGTTTGAGACCATAAAGGGATTTCTTCAGAGCACAAACAAATCCCTGTTTTACCTGTACGCCATCAGGTGGAAGCATATAAAGTGATTCATCCAGAGATCCGTACAGAAAAGCTGTATTAATATCATGGTGACTAATGTGTAGATTTTCCTCTGCAGCTAGCTTGAGCATAAGCCTAATGCTTTCATATCTCACTGTGGGTGAGTAGATCTCGTGATAGTCTTCACCTGGTACTTGTGCAAAACCTCTGGCTACCAATCTGGCTTTGTGTCTGACTATCTTGCCATTTTGATCAGTCTTCGCTTTGAAGACCCATTTGCTTCCAAGCAGTTTCATTCCTGGAACTACTGGAACTAGCTCCCATGTTTTGTTCCTTTCCAAGGAATCAAGCTCAGCCTTCATGGCATTTAACCATGGTTCAGCTTCCTTTGAATCCAAACCCTGGATTTCTTGGAAACTTGAAGGTTCAAATACCTTCTTGGAGCTTTTAACAGCTGTTACTGCTATCGTAGCAAATTCATCAGCAAATCTCTTTGGAGGTTTGCCTTTTGTGGCTCTCTGTGACCTACGAATTAGCCTTAAGTCTTCAACACTCTCCTCTTCCTTCTTAGGAGAAAAGCGACCTATTGTGAACAATGGTTCTTCCAATTCTTGATCAGAGCTTTCAGAGGGTCGCATAGAGGCTTTCGCACTCTTGAAATCCTCTGAATCACCCGATTCAGTTTCAGATTCAGACTCAGAATCTTCATCAGTGGGTGTGGGTTGTTGTGGTTGCTTCTGACTATCCTCAGTCTCATCACTGTCATCAGGATAACATTGGAAAATTCCCACATTCTCCCCCCACTTTGCATTGTATTCAACACTTCTCGTGAGCTTAATTGTCTTAGAGTCAGTCATCATTATTCTGTAAGACCCTTTCTGATAACCTAGAAAGATACCATGCAATCCACGCTTGTCTAACTTTGAATTTTGTGGTGAATGAACCCACATGTCAGAACCAAAAATTTTCATGTGTTTGATGTATGGCTTCTTGCCAAACATCTTCTCATAGGGGGTACAACCAATCGCTGAAGATAACCTGCGATTGTAACTGTAAACAAAACACGAGAGAGATTCGGCCCAATAACTCTCTGGAAGATTGGCATCATGCAGCAAGGTTTTTAACCCTTGAAGCAATGTCTGATTTGCCCGTTCCGCAAGTCCATTCTGCCATGGCGAGCGAGGACTAGACAAATCGTGTTGAATTCCTTTCTCAGTCAGAAAAGCTTCAAACTGCTGAGAAGTGAATTCTCCCCCGCGATCACTGAAAAGAGTCTTTATCTTCTTACCATGCACATTTTCCAACCAAGCACAGAATTCCTTGAACCTAGGAAAAGCCTCTGATTTCTGCTTGAGATTGTACACAAAAATATATCTAGAAAATGCGTCAATGAGAACCATGAAGTACCTATTTCCACCCAAAGAGGGCGCTAGTGGTCCAACCAAATCAGCATGAATAATCTGGTATGGTTCCGTAGCTTGCCTACTAGACACCTTACCTTTCGCAGCCATTTTCACCTTGTTTGCTGCGCATGCTTTGCACTTCATGTGGTACCTGCAGGGTCTAATAGTCATACCTTCAACCAAGGCAGGCATTTTAGATACTGCCTCAAAATGCAAATGACCAAATTTTCGACGAAAATCATGAATACATCCTGCATGCAAACTTTTGTTAGAACCTGCAATGCAACAAGTGTTATCCTGCACAACATCATCATAATACAAAACAAACAAACGATCAACATATTCAGCATGCAATTCATAGTCATTTTTCTTTGTGATGATGCACTTCTTGTTCTTGAAGGAAACGTCAATGTTCCGCTCATTCAGTTGTCCAACGCTGAGCAGATTATGTTTGGCGTCTGGCACGTAAAGGACATTCTGTATCGATAAGTCCAAACTGTGAAGAACAACAGTTCCGTAGCCTTTACTGGGAATAGTGTGGTCATCCGCCTGGTGAATCGCACCTTCCTGCGGTGTAAAAGACACAAAAAGTCTCTTATCGTTGCACATGTGGTGGGTCGCCGCCGAATCAACAACGAAGAAAGATCTAGACGTCTTCTGGACCTCTGCAACCTTTGGAGTGAAGCGTGAAACCATAGCCTTGTGCTGCGTTGTCCTAGACACCGGACCTTTGCCTTTGCCTCGGCCTTTTCCACGCGATGAGCTTTCGCTGCGCTGCTCTGTCTTGGCCCTGGGATATCTGCATTCCCTCTTCATATGGCCTAGACGTCCACACGAGTAGCATTTCACTGCCTTCAAAGCTTTGGCGCCATCTGGTGGTTCCACTGCACTATGGGATGACGTCTGTGAAGACTCCCCCTTGCCCATGCAGCTAGCACCCCGGCGATCTGCTTCATTTAACACCACGGCAGTAACAAAGTCCACTGTTAGCTGAGCTGTTGGCTGCACAGCAATCTGGGTTGCAACAGACTCCCAACCTGAACCCAAAGATTGTAGTATCATGAAAGAATACACAGCCTCTGGAAAGTTGAGTCCTCTCTGTTGCAGCTCATGTCTCAGATTTTGCATCTCCATCAGATGTAAACGCACATCTCCACCTTCAGCAAGAGCCATATTATGCAGCTTGTTAAAGTAAAACATAGTAGATCCAGCTTCTGTCCTTAAGTGAGCCTCTCTCAAAGAATCCCAAATTTCTCTGGCTGAGGTCTTATCACGCAATAGACAGAGCTCTTCTGGGGATACTATCAATGTAAGTGTTCCCCGTGCTTTGGAATCCTTAACTTTCCATGCATCTGTAACTGGAGCTGGGGGGGTTTCTGTAATGACCTCAAACAAACCCTCTTTCCGCAGAATTGCCTCTGCATACAAAACCCAGTCGGCATAATTTTTCTTGTTGAGCTTAGGAATCCCACAAGCATCCTGAAGGGCCATCATGACTCTGGCATTAGCCTTCAGCGTCATATATGCTGCTTTAAATCTTGCTGCGTCACTGCTGCACCTGCTTTATTCCAAAAGCGCACTTAAAAGTTACTTTCGATTTCCCCAGCATAGTAACTTGAGCCTGGGAGCCATTTTCCTATTCCCGGCAAAACGGCTTTAAAAGTTCAAAGTCCAGCCATAAAGCCATTAACTAGAAGCTGGCAGGCTGCCCGGAGCAGTAGCAACATACCTCATCAATCATGTTTATGCGCAGAGCAGATTCCAATCCGATCTGTCCCTCTGCATTCCGATCCTTTGCCGGCACTCCGATCCGACTTCTGGAGCCCATAACCACGTGTTGGTTAAAGCAGAGTTCCGTGCCCAGCGGAAGGATGAGGAGTACGTGCTGCATACTCTTGGTTGCTTTATTTACAGTTCAAAGCAGTTATATTACAGAAAGACATCTTGCCTCTGCCGGAGCAGAAAAGCATCCTCTCTCCTCGACAGCTTGGAGAGAAAACAACACAGTGAAAAACAGGAAACCAGTGTACGTCACATCCAGTCTCCCTTTCCCGTGAGAAACTCCAACAGTACAGTACAGACTGTGGAATGTAAACACCTGTCTCGTGACAAGCCCTTTCGCTGCACAGTGAAGGAAAACAGAAACCAACAAAAGGTTGTTTAGGAGGGAGAAAGGTTGTTTTCTGCTGCTCCAGAGAAGCGGACACGGAGCAATGGATCCAAACTACAAGAAAGAAGATTCCACCTAAACATTAGGAAGAACTTCCTGACAGTAAGAGCTGTTTGACAGGGGAATTTGCTGCCAAGGAGTGTGGTGGAATCTCCTTCTTTGGAGGTCTTTAAGCAGAGGCTTGACAACCATATGTCAGGAGTGCTCTGATGGTGTTTCCTGCTTGGCAGGGGGTTGGACTCGATGGCCCTTGTGGTCTCTTCCAACTCTATGATTCTATTCTATGATTCTATGTAGGTGAATGCATGAATTCCATTCAGGTGAGTGAGCAAGGTAATGATGCACAGACCCAAAGCCCACCTAGTCCAGCATCCTGCCAACCACATGCCTATGGGAAGCCCACAAACAGGATCTGAGTGCAACACCGCTCTCTCCAGTTGTGATTCGCAGCCACTAGTATTCAGAAGTGTGGTTGGGAAGGAGCACTCCATCCTTCCACTGTGTCTGGCATGGAAATTGAGTGGGCTGTCAGAGGAGGGAAGCTCTCTTCTCCGTGTCCAGCATAGAAATACAGTGGTACCTCAGGTTAAGAACTTAATTCGTTCCGGAGGTACTATTTCTGGGTTAGCGGAGTCTGTAACCTGAAGCGTCTGTAACCCGAGGTACCACTGTACTCCGTAAACACCAGATACAATTTCACTTCCGTGCAACCTGAAAATGCTCAACCTGAAGCAACTTTAACCTGAGGTATGACTGTACGGTGGTTGTAACCCAAAGTACCACTGTAAATTAAAAGAATACAATCTCGGGTTCAGAACTGTGCTTCAGGATGAGAACAGAAATCGTACTCCGGCGGCGCAGCAGCAGCAGCAGCGGGAGGCCCCATTAGCTGAAGTGGTGCTTCAGGTTAAGAACAGTTTCAGGTTAAGAACGGACTTCCAGAACGAATTAAGTTCTTAACCCGAGGTACCACTGTACAGCAAATTACTGGAGGGGAGACAGAGCTCTTGGTCCCTTCTCTGCCAGACCCCACCAAGCTAGCAAAATTTTCCTGCAGATGAACGAGTCATTTTTTGTGGGTATGTTTCCAAGCCTCTCCTCCCTGCGATGCTCACTCCCCAGAGTGTTAATTCTAATAAAATAAAGCAGCACCCCAAAACTTTGGCACATACGTAAATGATGCTTAATTTTAATAGAAAGCAAATGTGCAGTATTCCACAGCAATGATAACCGCACCCCCTTCAAGAATGGTACAAGACTTTCAGATCACATTCTCACAAGGTGGTTTGTTAAAGGGGGTGGGAGGAGCTACATCCTTAGCATAGCATTGAGCACAGGCTGAAAAAGAAGGTCAAGAACCCTCCTTTGCTACTAATTACTTAATGAAATGCTTTTTTTGGTTTTCATTACTCCAGCAAAAAAAAAGGGAATGAGACAAGCCCTTTTTAACTTTATCACTTGGGTCAAATGTCACCTTCTATTTGAAAATACTGAATACAGTCTGGGGCTGTTCTTCCGCAGCCACCCTTCATGCCCCCACAGATTTGGCTGGAAAGCCCTATAACCTTTCTTCGTGGCACGAGGTTTATGGATCCCTTTGACTGGACTGCCCCTGGAAACTTTGGACAGCTTTGTTCCACAGAGGTCAAGGTTCACCAGCTCCCATTTGACATCAATAAACGCCAGCCATTCCTGCTGAGCGTGAGAAATCGATTCTCAGCTGTACATTTTCCAAAGGCCCTTTTTAAACTAACTGAACTGAACTGGCTGGTGTTAGAGAAATAAAAACTATGCTCCGATGTGAGGACGGGGAGGAATGGGATTGGTGGAGGCAGGAGAGAGGGGGGGCAGGCAAAACCACTCACCATTACAAGAGCAGCGTACGTTTCGGAAGAATCGGGGACACACAAAACTAATCCGCGCTGTGCTGTAGGTCATCAGGGAATGGGAATCAATAGACAGGCTTTGCTCGCAGTGCTGCTCCTGACAATCCAATCCGGAGCAATTCTTCTCCAGTATAGCTGAGACGCGGATCACATTTTCCAAGTGTCGCCTTGCATTGGTGAGCTTCTGAATCAAGTAGGCAGGCTTATAGAAGCCGCCCGTGTGCATCTGAACCGCAAACAGCATGTCGAGCTGGTTGGTGCCCGCCACGGGCTGAATACTGATGATGTGCAAGCTGTCTTGCTTCTGGGTGAGAACGGCGTTGCGCAGGGTGCGCCTGAAGCCGTGCATATGGAGCCCCACAAAATCCTCGGGGGAGACGTTCTCGAAACGGATGGTGACCGTGTTCTGAAGCATTTCCTGCATCAGCTGCTCCACGTGGACCGTCACGTCCATGGGCACCTGGAATCTCCCGTCGCTGACGGATACATTCAGGATGTACTTCCCGCTATCCAACCCGCCCAGGGCAATGATCTTCCCATCGTGGTTGTTGACCTTGAACAAACTTTTCTGCTCGGACTTCAGGCCGTACGTGAGGATGTCGTACATGTCTTGGTCCGTCGCGTGTATCTTCCCGATGACGCCTCCTGGGAAGTCGTCTTCCATAGTGACAATAAAGATCTCCAGAGGGATGGCCGTTGGCTTGTGGATACTTTCTTCGATGACCCGGATTTGGATATAGGTGTGGGATACCTGCTGAGGTTTTCCAGAATCCTTTGCCTAGTTTGATGCATGATAAAATTGCAAAACAAAACACACCGTTACTTCAAATAATGGTCGATGAAGATCCGAGCACTCCATTTTCTGGAAGAACTTCAGAGTCTTTGCAGTACAAACTCCGATCCCAAATAAACAGTTTTAAAGTACAGTGGTGCCTCGCAAGACGAAAAGAATCCGTTCCGCGAGTCTTTTTGTCTTGCGGTTTTTTCATCTTGCGAAGCAAGCCCATTAGCGGATTAGCGCTATTAGCGCTATTGGCAGTTTAAGGGCTAAAAACGGCTTTTTAAGACTTAAGGGATTAGCGGTTTAGCTGCTAAAAGGCTATTAGCAGCTTAGCGCTTCAGAAAAAGGGGTTGGGGAGCGGAAAAAAAACCTCAAAAATTTTCGTCATTTTCGTCTTGCGAAGCAAGCCCATAGGGAAATTCGTCTTGCGAAGCGCCTCCAAAACGGAAAACCCTTTCATCTTGCGGGTTTTCCGTCTTGCGAGGCATTCGTCTTGCGGGGCACCACTGTAATAAGGAAACACACATGCACAGGTAAATCTGCCAAGTTTCTCTATCAGTGTTCGTTGTGCAGCCCACATTAGCTTTGAAACTTGGCCCAAGGCTACAATCCTAAATACGCTTACTAGGAAGTGAGACTCAGCAAACTCAGTGGGAATTAATTACGAGTACCTGCGTTTCACACTTAGGATTGTGTTATGACTCTTCCTGAATTGTTGGAACTGGAACCTGGGAGAAATTCATGAGAAATTCATCTTCCCCTCAATAGTTTGGGTTGGAGGGTAGCAAGTGGACAGTTCCCCTGGCCCCTTACTATTTTTGCAAAGATTACCCTCTTCCCAAATGGGCAGAGCTACTTGCACACTGCATATGCAGATTGCAAAACAGGATGTATACACAGAGGCCTAACAGCCTGTGTGATCTCTGTCCCTTTTATGTAATTAGATCAGGGAACATTTGCAAAATGCATGCTCTTTTTGGCAGCCGAGTTCTGGTCCTTCCTGCTTACACAGTAAAACAGTGGCCTTGCCTACATGTGTGACAACAACAACAATAATTAAAATCCTGCATCATTAATGTTAACCAGCTCCCAAATTCCATTTAACGTGAACGGTTTTGTAAGGTATCTGGTTAATTAGCCATCTCTACAGAATTAAAAGTGGGTAATAAAATACACAATTTTGTGCACAGTACAAGGGGGTGAAATCAGAAAGATGGCACACAGGCCTAATGGGAGGACGACAGTTTGCCATGAGAACTATTCCCCAACACTTTTGTGTACGAAGAGAACAGTACCTGAATGCAGAGCACATATTCAGTTGCTTCCCTGTACTTGAAGACGACTGCAGATCGTAAGACGCCTTGCTGGTCCAATGCAAACTCTTCGCCTTCATTACCCGTCAAGATGGAAAAGGTGAAAGGGGGTCCATTGTGCAGAGAGTCTTTGTCTGTCACCACCAGCTGCAGAATGCTTGTTCCCACTGGTTTATTTTCCTTTGTGCATACACACAGTGTATATGTTAAGAAAAGGGTTTTAATTATACATCTCAATACATTTTTGCCTGCTGCACAGAATGCATACGAATGTGGGTTGTTTTTTTTATGAGGGTTCTTTTGTTTGGCTGCAAAAAAATCTCCCACTTTGATTCTGCATAAGAGCAAGTTGTAGCAAAATGCCTGTTAGGCTTGCTTATTTGTACTGATGGGATTGTTCTGATGTCTATATGGAGCAGGGGTGGGCAACCTTTGAACTCCCAGATGTTGTTGAACTACAACTCCCATCATCCTTGACCACTGGCCATGTTAGCCAGGGGTTGGTAGGACCTGAGAGCTCAGCAACAACTGAAGAACCACATATTGCCCACTCCCAATTCACAGCAAGATAGATAATTTTTAATTAGGGATGTAGTCACACCTACACTAAGGATAACACATTTTGGGGTGAATTAAAGGAGAGTGAATTGTCAGTGATATTTTATCACCAAAAAAGGAGGAGGGAGCACCCCTTTGATTTTAGGCCTCTGTTGGCTGTTACTTTCTTTAGACTCTATTCACTGCAGTGACAAAGTAATTTGCATCTGTACTGTCCCCACAACAGACCCATGTCGGGCGTAAACTGGGTAGGCAGTGCAGAAACTACAGAGGTACTGCTGGAGAAAACTACGCTTGCTGGAAGCATACATGTGAATGTGGACAACAGAGCAAGCAACTTCAAGAAGCAGACGTGCACTTGTTTCTCTTTCATCATTCAGCTGTGTGTTGCTGTACGAGTGCAAGCCAAACAGGAGCAAAGTACAGTTTGCCAAACACAACTGTGAAAATTGGAAGTGCTGAAACAGCACTTCTGACTCCCAAGCAGGGATGGGAGACTCTGTCAATATCCGTTTCCCTCAGTTTCTATTTCTCCAGCCTTAAATTTGGTTCTTCATTCACATTTCTGCATCAGTTTGCAGTTTTTTTGTTTGTTTTTAAGTCCTCTCCTCATGAAAATTCATCAGTGAATGTTTCGCAATATACACACGTTTGTGTGCAAATTTGCCAAATATACAGATTTTTGCTAACCAATTATCCCAATTATAATGGATTTTTTTAATTTCACCAGCAATTACAGACTTTTGCTAAGATATTTCCCCTAACATAATGCATTTTATATCCCAGCCAGATGGGTGGGGAAGAAGAAGAAGAGCAAAAATAGAACACTTTCTGCTAACATGTACATATCTGTATGCATTACTAGCCTGGAGAACTGCAATGCAATGTGAAGAGAAGTGTGAATTTCGAAGAACAGTTGTGGCTTTGGCTTCTGAAAGTGTGGTTTGTTTCTGACTCGGAAGACCAAGTCTTCCCTAGGTCACATCCTTCACTTCCCAGGCCAGGAGTGGGGCACCCCCAGATGCTACTGAACTCCAATGCCAATGAGCTCTTATCACTGCACATGGGGCTGATGAGAATTGGGAGTCCAACAGTGTATGGAGGCCACAGGTTTCTCAACTCCACCACAGGGACTTACATGGAGGTGCTCTTAGGTATATGTGGGCCTCTAGCTATTAAACTGCTACTTATGCAAATCAGTCATAAAATGCTGCAAAGGACCCAGATGGTTCCTTATCACTGCAAACATAAGACCTGTTACTAAGAGCTAAGGAATAATGTTCTTATCCTTTCTGGGGGGTAGGGGCAGAAGAGATAATTCAGTGCTGATAAGCCACTTAAATCGTACCTAAAGCATCAGATTAGGACTGGAGATTTTCTTTCTGATGTTCAGGACCAAACTTACTTGAATCACAGCTGTATAGTTGGCAGGTGTAAATACAGGGCTGTTATCGTTCACGTCAGAAATGTCAACGTTGACCGTCACAGATGCCGACAGAGGAGGAGTCCCACTGTCTCTTGCCTGTATGACTAACGAGTATCCAGAAACCTGCAAAATAATAATAATAATACATTACATCTTTAAATCAGCTTGAAAAGCCTTCGAAATTCCACCTTGGATTTGCTACTATCTGCATAGGTTTGCATGTGGAACTGAATGAGGTAGCAATGGATGGGTGGAATTTTGTGCGGACAGAATAGAGACTGTGCCATTTAATGAGCCAGGTGGCAAATTCATCTGTCTGATTGGTCCTCTGTGTAAAACAACAACAACAAAAGCACCTCCAGGGAAGCAGATAACAGTGTGGAGTTGGCTTATTCAGAAAAGGGACAGCGTCTCTCTAAAGCTTTTGTCAGTTGAGAAAAACATTCGCTCTTTCAGTAATTTGGGGACGATTGTAAAAAAAATACTGTTGTGTTAAGGAGAAACACAGTCCTCACTTTGAATTGGCATGCAAATTTTAATATACCCAAAATGGATTGGCTGCGTGGCGCTGTGTCAACAACATGCTCATTCCTGTTTTAGGCCATACTCACAGGAAGATCATGCAGATTTTATTTATTTATTTATTTATTTAAAAAACCCAGTGCCAAAACAGCTGTTGATTGGATAATGCACAGTCCTCAAATAGCCAATGTAATACATACATACATAATAAAAAAAATGAACTCTTCATATGAGAATTGCCCACCTGTCTGCCCTGTGGAGGTGAGTATTAAGAATCACACACCCCACCAGAAAACTGAAGTGGTACAGTCCACGCTACCACCTCAGCTGATTCATGAGTTCCTTAGAAACTTTTATTGCACGCCATGTATTCTAACACAAGGCCTCATTGCATTCTCTGGCCTTTATATATCTGTGTTTCCATGTCTACTGCTGCAGTGCATCTCAGATTCTGCTTTCTAAAATAAGGCAATCCATAACCATAATGGCTCTGTGGCATCGAAATTACTGCGCCAGATGATACAAGCTGCAGATAATGGGACACTTAAAAAAAATAAACAATACAGCTCCTTGCATAAGAAATCTAGTAGCAGCCATTATAAATGTAACTATAAGTTGTGCACAGGAAGCAATTTTAAGCTTCATAAGCGTCAGAAATAAACTTAGGCACAGGAATGGATTTCAAAAGGCGTTACTAAAACCACATCCAGCATAGCTACCAGCCTGAGTGCCCCTTTGGTTAAAAACTGAAGCCTTGAGCCCAATCCTGTGAGCAGTGGCAGTCAAGCACTAGTTCCTGGCATCACGCCACTCAAATGCACTTGTGAAACTGGAACTTGCATTCTTGGGTTCTTACCAGTCATATATGCAGAAAAAGTGCAAAGCCCTCTCTGGGACTGCAGAATGCCAGGGAAAGTCACATTTTTTAGATGCCCTCATATATAACCAACAAACGTACATTTCCCTGTATATGCAAATCTAACAGATCCTCGTCTTCTGCCTGGAGTGCTAGCTTTCACATGCAGGGGCCTATTTTTTGTTTTGTTTTAAGAAGAAGGAGCATTGAAACTCTGAGAGGTTGCAATCGAGAGATAGTCAAAGGCGCAGTACTATCCTATCTGTATTTATTTGAAAGCTAAACCCCATTAGCTTCATTAGCCTGGCCTTTGGTTTGGACTCAGTCTGACCCTTCTGTTCCCCTCCCCTTATGGTCTTGATTTATCGGCTATTTTAAAATGAGGCTGCATTTTAAATTGCATTTTAACCTGTATTTTAAATTGGTTTCCCCCCTTTCTCTTTTCCCCCTATTATGTTTACGGTTTTACGGTGATTTTATTGGTGTTAGTCGCCCTGAGCCCGACTCTGGCTGGGGAGGGTGGGGTATTAATAATAATAATAATAATAATAATAATAATAAATGAACTATGCACTAAGGAGAACCACCCCAACGCCATTCAGTGAGGGGAGGGCCAGTTGTGACCCTCCAGGCATCTCTTTCTGTCCCTTGGGCTAGGCCACACCTCTCACTGGGACCGCTTAATACCCTAGGAGGTTTCATCCGGCTGGAATGTATCCTTGACCTCTGTTAATGCCTCCAGCTTGCCTGTATGGGGAGGACAGAGAGGGCTGTGTAAATGTGTTAGTTGCCCCGCCCAGTTTCGCCTCTGGCCCCGCCCACCTCCTGGAGGGTTTCCTCGGAAAGTTGCCCAGAATGGAATATGTCCTTTAGCCTGGAGAAGGTTCTCTCCCCACACCGGGTTAGTATGGCCATCAGAGAAGCAGAGCGGTGGGGTGGTAGTAGAATTGATACATTAGGGCTGATCGAAAACAAGATATATAAATTCTGAAGTATTTTCTTGTGATAATTATACTGTTGCAAGAGGGTCATTTAAACACTGATGCCCGTAATCGTAAGCAAAGCTAGCATGCGGAAATATTATGTGGAAGTGGAAAAGCAATGAACCTGAGGTGGCCTTACCCTTTCTCGGTCCAATCTCTTCTTAACCTTTATAAGTCCCAAGCTGGGATCAATTGAAAACTCATTGTTCCGATCTCCATTGATTATGGAAAAATGGATCTGCCCATTGGGAGGACTGTCAAGGTCTTCAGCTATCAGCTTTTGGGAGGAGGGGGATGGGGAGGAAGAAACGAATGTGAGAAATACGGATTCATGCATAAACAAATTCCATGGCACAATTATTCACTAGATACACATGCTTACACACTTTATTAAATAACACCATTCCAATGCATAAAATGGCTTGTATTTCCCCAGCACGAGACTTCAGCGCTACTACAAAAGGGATGAAATCTATGCATGTTCTGTGCAAATCTTAGGGAATATAACGCTGCTGCTTCTTGCTATTAATGCTCAACAAGAACATTTTTGTTAGGTGCTTGACAGTTCCGGGGCATGGAACCGGAGCAGTCAGGTCACAAAGCTCTGCAGACTTAGACTGAAGCACAGAGGGAAATGATGTGTCAGATCTTGCGGGAGGCCCAGACAGGCCTGGGAATGAGATGTGCAGAGAGACTGGAAAATTTGTATGAAAGGTGCTCCTTCCTCTATGAGTTGCCAACACTTATACCGTTATTCTTTTGTAAAGATCAGATTCCTTCTATTTTAATAGTGCATTTTCACACCCATTCAAAAGTAAGCCCCACTGAATTAAATGAGGCTTACTCCCAGGCAAACGGGCATAAGATTGTAGCCTAAATCAGAAACCTGTGCTGTTTCATTCATATTCATATATATATATATATATATAGTGTGTGTGTGTGTGTGTGTGTGCATGCATCTATATCTATCTTTTGCAATCATTGATTTTAGCTGCAGAATTCATTTTTCTTAATGTTAGTGCTCACAACTCTGATGTTCCAACAGAAGGCAGGATGCAAATATCTGGAACGAATTATGAAAAACTAAAGGCTAGTCCTTTAGAAAGCACTGAAAGTGAGGTTTGTATTTTGCATCAGTGGGCTAGAGGGTGGTGACCGGATATGACTAGAGGCTGGAAAGAGGTTGGAGACCCAATTTAAAATGTATCAGCAGAAGACCAGTAAATACATTTTGGTTTGCTCCATTTTTGCAGTAATAGTGGAGCCCTGTCTCCAGTTATGGAGAGAACGACATAGGCAAACCAGGTCTTTACCCAGACTGTGACAGGCACGACTCCAAAGTATTTATAACCCGAATGGAAAAAGTAATGCACTGAGTGGGTGGAGTTATGGTAATGCAACAGTTTCAGCCATCTCCTTGCAGAGTTGCCCAAAATGGCTTGTATATTAGGGATATATATTAGGGACCCTTCAAGATCTTGTCTTAGTGACTCCTGACAGTGCTGTACAAGAAACAGAATCCCTGCCAGGGGTTCTGTTGTACTTTTAAAGTTATTGAAATTCCTCACCAATAAAAAACATAAACACTTCATGGAAACCTAGGCAAGGATTTGATCACACTGGCTCGAAGCTGGCGTAACAATATGGTAAACGTTTCTCAACTCACCGTTATCAATGAATCGCCTACTGAGGCATCCTCGCTGATGACGGAACTGTAGACTTCTTGGCTAAATCTCGGAGCGTTATCATTAACGTCTGTCACATTTATATTCACTGTTGCCACGGCGCTTAGCGCAGGACTGCCCCCATCTTTGGCTTCGATGACTAGGAAGAAATCCTTGCACGTTTCATAGTCCAGAGGTTCAATTACAGATATGGACCCTTGGAGACGGAAGAGAGAATTTCAGTAAAGCACAACACTAAGGACACACAAGCAGATTTTGAATACTGATGTTAGTGACCCCAGTGACTGCAGAAGAGACCAGGCTACAGAGGACCAGTTCTGATATACCTTTCCTTGTTTTGTAAAAATTGCAGAAATCTAGGCAAGATATTTAATTATTTTTATATGCAACAACTGCGGCAGGAGTATTGTTAGCCCAGAAATGGAAACAAGAAGAAATTCCGATGAAAGAAGAATGGCAGATGAAATTAATGGACTATGCAGAATTGGACAAATGATAGGAAGGATTCGAAACCTGCGGGACCAGAGATTTACAGAAGAGTGGAAGAAGTATATGAATTATTTGAAGATCAACTGTAATCAACAAATTACACTAGTAGGACTACAAGAAGTTTTGTAAGGAGAAATATACGAAGTGTTACAAAGTAGAAAAAGATAGAGATATTGGTTATGAGTTTGAAATGTAATAGGGAAAAAGGTGAAAGATTTATACGATCTGAAGAGAAACCAGAGTAATAGGGAAACCAGAAATGTAATAGGGAAAATAAGAAATGCATACTAAGAGATTAGACTGGAAAATTTTCAGACAGGATTGATGGAAGTAAAAAAAATTGAATAAGATCTAAAAGTATGTTTAATAACTGTTTTTAATAAAAGTATGTTTCTTAGCTGATATGTTAAAAAACTAATAAAATTATGTATTAATTTTTCTTCTTCCAGAAATCAGAGATACTGATCAGGGACGCAGGTGGCGCTGTGGGTTAAAGCCTCAGCGCCTAGGACTTGCCGATCGAAAAGTCGGCGGTTCGAATCCCCGTGGCGGGGTGCGCTCCCGTTGTTCAGTCCCAGTGCCTGCCAACCTAGCAGTTCGAAAGCACTCTCGGGTGCAAGTAGATAAATAGGGACCGCTTACTAGCGGGAAGGTAAACGGCATTTCTGTGTGCGACTCTGGCTCGCCAGAGCAGCGATGTCACGCTGGCCACGTGACCCGGAAGTGTCTCTGGACAGCGCTGGCCCCCGGCCTCTTAAGTGAGATGGGCGCACAACCCTAGAGTCTGTCAAGACTGGCCCGTACAGGCAGGGGTACCTTTACCTTTAAGGACATAAGAATAATCCTGTTGGATCAAGCCAAAGACCCATCTATCCAAGCATCCTATTCACACAGAGGCCAAGCAGGGTACGCAGCCTGCAAATAGCTTCTAAATCCTCATGTAAGGATGAGCTGGGCACGAGGTTTATGCAGAAATGGTGGAATTCCCTATCTTAAAGTACAGTAATATAAGAACTGGAACCAAAAGAACTGTCACAGAAAGACTTCTGACCTCACCCCTCTTTGAGACATCCTCAGATTAACAGCACAAAGTGGGCAATTGACTGGCCAATTTGAGTTTATGACTCAACTGTGCAGACAGGCAATGGACTACTGCTGACAAAAGCCCTGACATGTTCGTGTGGATGTCATAGGAGCCAACTCCTACCGGCCATGGGGGCTTTGGCCCCCACAATAAAATATTTGAGGAGGCCAGGCCCCCACAATGTTGATGGACGTTCCCATTCAAATTGTGTGTGCGCACCGCATCCTGTGATCGATTATGTGGGGTGGGACTTACCTGGCCCCCTACAATATTTTATGCAAGTTGGCACTCCATCCCACCTCAGAAAGAAGCCCTCTGTGAGAGGACAGACATGCACCAGCACAAAGCATCCATTTGTCATTGGGCCATGGATAAGAAGATTTCCTTTTAAAAGCCTCGATAGGGCATTTTACATAATTATAAGACAGCCTGGAATCTCCAGTTTCTGCCACCGAGCTGCTGATAAGGGAGCTGTCACACATTAATGCATAATAAATGTCTTTCCCCCTCCTTCTCTGGTGATTAAACGTCACCCCGGCTATTTTATTGATTTATCTTCTTGCCTTCATTGTAAAATACAGCTTTAACCATTATTTTTCGTACCCATTCCAGGGGTGTTGATATGCTAATGCCATTAAGCTCTCCTAAATAATAAACCTTAAGGTGCACTTGAGTAGTATTTTTTTAAAAAATAAAACCACACACTTCAGAGTAAGAAATGAGTTTTCATGACCAAGGGAAGAGAGGAACTGCCAGACGGAGGAGTATAGAGAAAGATCAACTCGTTATTTTAGGCCAATGGTTCTCAAAAGGAAAAGATAGACCCTATAGACATGTGGAAATCATTTGCCTGGAGAAGCAAAAGGTTGTCACTCCTTCATCTTGGTATATCTTGATCTGATCAAGAAAGGGCACTTGCCCAAACCAATGGGATTCACAGCTACAATATGTGGTTATGGCCTGCTGTTTGTACTTTCTGGAGACAAGTGAAGACAATTTGCAAATTTTTCAAAGTGCTGGTGCTTATCTTTCAAACAGCTTGCAACCTGGCATGAGGGGGCACCTTCTCTCATATGATCATCCATGGAGACCCTCTGATTGGTGCCCACATTATCAGAAATGAGGGAAGCCTTTTTGGGTTGTGGCACCATGCTTGTGGAACTCTCTTCCCAGGCAAGCTCACCTGGTGCCTGTCATATAAAGGTAAAGAGTCCCCTGACCATTAGGTCCAGTCATGACCGACTCTGGGGTTGCGGCGCTTATCTCGCTTTACTGGCCAAGGGAGCTGGCGTACAGCTTCTGGGTCATGTGGCCAGCATGACTTAGCTGCTTCTGGCAAACCAGAGCAGTGCATGGAAACGTTGTTTACCTTCCCACCAGAGTGGTACCTATTTATCTACTTGCACTTTGACGTGCTTTCGAACTGCTAGGTTGGCAGGAGCAGGGACCGAGCAACGGGAGCTCACCCTGCCATGGGGATTCGAACCGCCGACCTTCTGATCAGCAAGTCCTAGGCTTAACCCACAGCGCCACCCGTGTCCCTTGGTGCCTGACATATAACCTTTCCATGAACCTGGGTTTTTAATCTCTTATTGCGTTTTTAAACTTCTGCTCTGATAATGTTCAGCGCTGCCTTTTACAGCTGCAAACAGGTGCTTTATGAATTATTAGAAACCACCCTGACAGTTCTGAAGGTCAGGACAGAAGTGTTTTAAATAAAACCAATAATAAATAATTCACTGCACCAAACTATGTTTTCTGGAATCCCCCCTGTATGTGGGTCAAGGGCTATTTCTCCCTTTCTCTTGCTTTGGTAACTATAATAGGGTGGCTGAATATTGACCAATTGAGTACACGGTTCTGTAGGACCCAGAAGAAGACGGGGAGGAAAAATTGGTTTGCTTCACGATTTAATGTGACCCATTTCCTGCACCAAAACGCATTTTTTTTAAAAAAAAATTGCAGCTTTCCTTCAGAATCCACACTTCTTTGTATTTTGTGATACAGTTCTCCAGCCAAAAGTTGTGTATGAATTTGTGTACATTAGGAGAATTGTGCACCAAAATGCACGTTAGTGAAAACAACATACGGAGATGCACTATTGGGGGAAACTACTGTTATTCTTCCTATTGTAGACCTTCCTTTTGCAACAAGCCTTTCAAGTGGAGGTGGTTATCTCAGTCTGTATCTGCACTGGCCTTAATTTATTTATGTTTTTATTGTTAAAGTGAAATAATAGATCAAGTATATATTACACAAGGGACGCGGGTGGCGCTGTGGGTAAAACCTCAGCGCCTAGGACTTGCCGATCGCATGGTTGGCGGTTCGAATCCCCGCGGCGGGGTGTGCTCCCGTAGTTCGGTCCCAGCGCCTGCCAACCTAGCAGTTCGAAAGCACCTCCGGGTGCAAGTAGATAAATAGGGACCGCTTACCAGTGGGAAGGTAAACAGCGTTCCGTGTGCTGCGCTGGCTCGCCAGATGCAGCTTGTCACGCTGGCCACGTGACCCGGAAGTGTCTGCGGACAGCGCTGGCTCCTGGCCTATAGAGTGAGATGAGCGCACAACCCTAGAGTCTGGCAAGACTGGCCCGTACGGGCAGGGGTACCTTTACCTTTTTTATATTACACAAACATGTGTATATTAGGTAAAAGGTGTGTATTACACAAAACTACAAAGAAAAATGTCTATGTTAGTGGAGATGTGACAAATTTTCATGTGAAATTTAAAAACGATTTCAAACAGATGTTGAAACGAGGTGAGCCGAACTTAATGAGAGAAGCCAAAATCGACAGATTCACCTGCCATGAGCCTGAAGGTATGAACCTGGTCAATTACACCATCCCAAAGTGAGGGGAAATGTAGGCCAGCAAAGTTGGCTGAAGGATGAAAAGACAAAACCTGAAAGGATTTCACAATGCATTTTCAGTTTTTCCTAAGCACTGCTATCTGCTGATTTCAGTAAGGATTAACTGGCAAGTCCATTTTACTCTTTGCTGTTTGACCTGACAGAGGTATGATTAAGTCACTGACAGCTCACTGATGTCCCTGGATTCTTAAAAAAAAAAAGGAAAAGGAAATTGAGATTTTCACCTTGAAGGCCTCTATGCAAGTGGATTGAACAAAGAATGAAACTTGTGTCCTATATTATAGTTTATACTGGATTTGTATGCTAAATGTATAGCATTGAATTGTCAGTTATTTTAATCATTGGCCATTGTGGCTATTTGAATTACGGTGTTATTAATTTCTTTTCCTCTGTCTAGTCGAAAGTTTCTCAGAAATGGCTTCATCTTCACCCAGGTGTTTTATAGGTGTGGGAAGATTTTCCATTGTGTTCACAATCAACTACATCGTTGTGTTAACTTCTGACTGATGGTGGTAGGCACGTGTCGTTATGCTACCCTATGGCTTCTTAAGGGTTTTTTGAAAATAATTATCCTCCTCACTAGGATGTATATACTGAAACTAGAAACTAAAGGGGGTAAGCATTATCTGGCCTTCTGTAAGACTGGTTCTGTATGTCAGTATACCTACTTTTTATAATTCCAAGTATTTATGTTCTTTCAGTGCATGATTTAAACACCTTGACTTTGGACAATTATACTGAAGCCTATGGGCAATTGATGAGATTGCATAATGTATTGGGAGAGTTAAAACCTGGTCTCCTAGATCCTAGTGCAACACTTTAACCACTACCTCACAATGGCTCTCCATGATAGTATTACCACAGAAAAGCATTTAGATGCACATTTTGTCTCCATGTACCTATTTCTGAACACATTCCAGCCTGTTATGCTTTTAAAAATGTACTTTGTTATGCTTTTTGAGCCAAGAACTGTTATCAGACGATCCAGAGAAGTATGAAATCCAGAGGATAATTGATGTTCCAACTGGCAGATTAGTTCAGGAGATGCAAATTAAGGTTGGTTCACTTAAAAATGCAGAACAAACTTATCCTTGATCTCTAGCATGTGCTACATGCCAAAAAGTTTGCATTTTGAATGTTGATACACCATGAACCATCATTGGTCAATGCCAGTTCCACCCATATGTCATATGATAACAGTAATATTAGTAGGGTACTTTATAGGATTGTTGCAAAGAGTACTTTACAAAAGCATGTGAATATGATCAAAGTAATACACACTTGGGCTCCATGATCACTGCAGATGGTGACAGCAGTCACAAAATTAAAAGATGCCTGCTTCTTAGGAGAAAAGCAATGACAAACCTAGACTGCATCTTAAAAAGCAGAGACATCACCTTGCCAACAAAGGTCCGTATAGTTAAAGCTATCATTTTCCCAGTAGTGATGTATGGAAGTGAGAGCTGGACCATAAAGAAGGCTGATCGCCAAAGAATGGATGCTTTTGAATTATGGTGCTGGAGGAGACTCTTGCGAGTTCCATGGACTGCAAGAAGATCAAACCTATCTATTCTGAAGGAAATCAGCCCTGAGTGCTCACTGGAAGGACAGATCCTGAAGCTGAGGCTCCAATACTTTGGCCACCTCATGAGAAGATAAGACTCCCTGGAAAAGACCCTGATGTTGGGAAAGATGGAGGGCACAAGGAGAAGGGAACAACAGAGGACGAGATGGTTGGACAGTGTTCTCGAAGCTACCAGCATGAGTCTGACCAAACTGCGGGAGGCAGTGGAAGACAGGAGTGCCTGGCGTGCTCTGGTCCATGGGGTCACGAAGAGTTGGACACGACTAAACAACTAAACAACAACACCACCACCACACACAACACAACCAGTCTTCTGCTGCTCCTGTTATGTCTCCTTTTCCTTTCCTGAACCTTCAGGATAGAAATTTAAACAGTAAAACTTAAATACTTTTCTTTAACACTTCCGTTCCCTTACATACCTGTCTTTGAATTGATCCTGAATTTCCCCTTTTCATTCCCAGACCTGATGATGTAGGTGATCTCTGCATTTGTACCAATGTCTTTGCTTGTGGCAAAAACGGAGAGAACTTCAGCACTGGGCGAGGTGTCCTCAGGCACCGAAACAAGGTAGTCTCTCCTCTCAAAGACAGGAGGGTTGTCGTTAATGTCCAGAACCGTAATGGTCACCGTGGCGAACGAGGACAGGGTCTGCACAATGCTCTGGTCTGTGGCTTTGACAGTGACATTATACGATGGCTGGAGTTCTCTGTCCAATGGATGCTCCAAGATGATGATTCCCGAGGATTTGTCCACAGAGAAGAAGCCACCTGAAGAATCTGCTAGGGAATAGACAATCTTTCTGTTCACACCTAAGAAGAAAAGATGAAGAAACAGAAGATGTTGTTGATTAAGGAGACCAATGTTGTAACATCTGCCCTGTGAGAAATAAGAGTCCAGAAGGGAGGTAATCATTTCAGCATTTCATGAGATGAGATCCAATTATGCTTGCATTTCAAAAAAGGACACAGAGACACAGAAACATGAACAGAGCCCATGTTGAACAGAGCAAGATGGTGATGGGTGAGGGCAAGGTGGCAAACTGGAATTCTCAGAGGCCATGTGTGACGTTAACATATGAAAGTGCTGGAGGGGAAATAGTTAAACAGGTCACCCAATCAGGACCCAGGGGGGTGGAGTCAGAGGGACTATAAAACCAGCTCTGGGAGGGGCAAAGGGAGGAGTTTGTTGGGAGTTGGGTGGTTGGTTGGAGTGGGAGTGAATTGGGATAGAGTTTGTGGGTAGGATGAGTTAGTGTAGCTAAATAAGCTGAGTCAGGAACAGTTAGGGGCTAGAAAGACAAGTAGATATCTGAGAGGTGGTTTAGTGAGTGAGAGCAGGTAGCAGAAGTTATAGGACTGGATAGGCACCCCGTGATTGTAATTGATACCGTTTATGAAACCACACGCTTGTTAAACTGCAATAAATAAACAGAAGTTTATGTTCTAATTTAACCCTGACTGGACTCAGTATTGTACCAGGTAGGGCCTGGGTGGTGGCAGAGAGAAATAAAGTGGTGGCACAGGGATCAATAGACGGTGAAACGTCCGGGGACCCTGAGTGATCGCCACACCAAATTCCTGCACCACTGAGGCAGCTGAAGGAGCCTCAGGCTGCACGGTGGTATGCAGAGGTACCACCTGGGCAGCCTTACAAGCTCTGTCAGTTGATATGGTACCCAGTCAGGTGACCCAGGGAGCTAATACAATGCCACCTTTAGGACATGGTCTGTCCCTCAGCTGAAGCAACTTGTTTCCTAGTGTGATAATGTGCCAGACAAGAGGGCATGATTGCTGATCTCCTCACCCTGCCTCTGCAACATAACCTTCTGTGCCTAGCTTGAAGTGCCACTCCTTAGTTCCAGAACAAGACTTTTCTTTTTGCCTGCTTTAGACTACGCAGACTGCCGAGCCAGGGGGCTGACAGCTTGTTCTCTCCTCTGATCCCTGTACTGCTTGGGATGCCCATTCCCAGTGAACTGTGACACAGAGATGTCTTTGGCCATCCCACCAGAACGTATGAGGCCAAAAAGTGTGTCTGGGGAGGAGCGGTTATGTGTACAAGAATCCTGCCCCAAGAATCCTGTGCAAACTGGGCAGGTACACTGCCCAGGTTGTGCTGGAAGGTCTAAAGGAGACACCTTTGCGTGTTTGACTAAATGTACTGAGAAGCCTCTTTATGATCAGGAACCCTGCTGATGTGCTTAGAAGACTTCATGTAAACATGTGAAGGTTGGGGGTGGCAATGTGTACAGGGGCATTGGGGTGGGGATGGGACATGTGTCGCCTGCCTCCTGCACGTTTTTCTTCCCTCCCGTGCTCAGGCAGAACTCCTGGAAAGGGCTGGTGCAATAGGCCAATCAGAGCTCTGTGTTGACATCAGGCACTGGAACAGAGTTAACTGCACTTCTTTTAAGTTGCGGTGATCAGGGCTGGCACCACCATTAAGCAAGATGAGATGGCATCCCTCGGGCAATAGACTTTTGAGCACTGTGGAAGATAGTAAAATTGTCAGTTATTTTGCATATTGTTTTCATTCCCATAGGGGATGGGTGGTATTTGGATTTTCTGCCTCAGGTATCAGGCTGCCTGACAACGACTATTAAGTCAACATTCTAATTACCAAACTCGGCAGGAGGAAGAAAGTCAAAGAGAATAAACAAAAACCACTGTCCATGTTGTAAGAGGCAAGGGACAAGGTGTGACCAATGAAGCTGCTGAGAGAAAGTGGGAGAAGAAAAATGGGAGAAATAAAGCGTAACTTATCACACTCACATCTATTAAAAGTAACCCGTTTTGCAATCTGAGATCTCCTCTACAGATTGTGCTGAACAGGCTAGCAGGACCACCCTGGGACAACATAGCAACTGTTCACAGTTCAAAATGGCAGCTCCTTTGAGGCACTTCCTGCTCCACTTCCTGTTTCCTGTTGCCAGGGAAGCTGCCACTTGGAACTGCTCTTATTTCAAAGTGTCTTGTCTCTTGGTGCCCATCCTTCTCTGTTAACACTCAGGGGTGGAGACGTCTGCTAAACACTAGAGCCAACCACAGCCACTTGCGGAATTACAGGGAGTCGTACGCTGAAGCTGACTCGAGACCTGAAGGGAAAGTATTGTTGTGATTGCCAAATTTCTTTCCACTGTAGCGGGACAGCTACTTGAAACCCAATTAAACACAAATGCCAAAGCAAAGCCATATACGTTCCCATGTTGATGTATTTATTTGTACAGCCCAGCAACGGAAACGGAAAACAAAGAACATTGCTGTAAAAGTGACAATGTACTGAAGCTGGTGATTCCTTATCCTCAGAGGCAGTTGCAGAATTGCGGCCCCATTGTTCGAAAGCAGAAACTTAAAAGCTTGACATTAATCAGACACACCAGAGCTACTGATCTTCCTCCCAGGCATATTCTGTTAATTTAAAATTTTGTGTCGGTATTTTATGTATTTTTGCAGTGACAGGAATGCATGGTAAAAAAAAAAATTAAAAAGAAGGCAGGGGGACGAAGATGATCAAAAGCAACGGAAAATTACTTTTGTTTTCTGCCTGATATAGCAGAAGTGCAGCTGTTTCACCAGAGGGATCTGGGGGACTCCGTTTCCTCCAACCATATTCGTAACGAGCAGCCACAAAAACAGAACACGGACTCTCGCTTAAATTGCATTACGAAAGATTAGATCACCCTCTATGGAGGAAGACTTGACAAGAAGAAGAAAAACCACCCTTCTTAATATAACCGAGACAGTATCATAAGCCTAGAAAAAGTCATTAAGCCCAAATGGTATTTAAACAATAATTTTACCATTTATCATCTGCAGGGTCAATACACATAGGATACATTTCCAAACACTCAGAAGTCATTAAAAGTATGTGGCATTTAAATGATGATTTTATTATCTCTCTATTCTGATACACAGAGGATATGTGGCCGAGCATTCAGAAGCCATCACAAATGCAAGGCATTTAAATGATGGCTTTATCATCCATCATTACTGTTATTTATTTGTATTGCTAGAATTCCCCATGGCCTCAAGAGAAGGCATTGGTGGGTTATACGGCACATAAATATGGGGTTACAGATAGCTTGGATTTTTTATTTGTCAGTGAGGATTTGGAAGATTTCGTTTTAGTAACTGTTTGGTATGGAGACATCACATGGGATCCATTTCTCCTGGTCTGAGATGTAATGAGGAGAAACATATAGCATGCCTTATAATGGGTTTGAGATCCTTTGCGATTTGTTGTGTTTTCCTTCCACATGAAGACAAAAACGTTGAGAGTAAGACAGAGAACACCTCTCATAACCAGGTGCAGGGATAAGCAAGAGGAGATGGTTTGCAACACCACTGGAGAGAAAATGCTGGGGCAGAAAGAACTTCTTATTCAGCTATGCAGTTCTGAAGATCATTAAATCTGGATTAGTCAGCCATCAACACCTATGACCATCCTCTCCCAAGCTCAAAATCACAGTGGGCTACTGAGTAAGTTCGTGGGTCCCTTTCCTGCACATCTCTGAGCTACGTTTTCACTGAGGTGATAAACCTATGCCTCGGTTGTACTACTTCAACAAGGAAGGGGAACTGAACAACTGGATGCTTCTCTGTATATAACAAATTATAGAGCTGAGCCAAATATTCTCAGAATAGTTTTTTTTCTGAAAGGGAACCCCCCCCCCGATATTTTCCCCTTTCCTTAGTTCCCCAGAAAAAGGCCATTCTACAGAGTTTTTGCCAAATATTTCCCACAGTGGCGTGCCTCATCATCCCCAAGAAACTCTTCTACAATTTCTTTCCCCTGACACAGAGAAATGTGGTGAAATTGTTCCTCCAGTTTCATTGCCCAGAGATAGGCTGGAGACTTTGCAGAGGCCATTCTGGCAGGAGCTGATAGGAGTATAGTTCAAAACATCTCAAGGGCATTGGCTTGCGAAGGCTGGCACAAACTACCATGGTTTTGTGTGATGTTTGAAAGTAACAGATGTCTTAAGGTTACTTCATAGACTCCCCCCCTCCCAGCCTTTGACACAGAGAAAAGGTATGAGGAGCATGTCTGTGAAGCATTTAATTAGTTTACCTGGTTGTGGCTACTTGGATTACCACCAGCTGCTTGAATTATGTAGTTCTGATGAGACAAACTATCTTCTAATTATACACAGGGGTGTTAGGGAGGTCATTCTCCCCAGGATTTCCCTACTTCAGGGTTTTTAAAATCCCAAAAGACAAAAAAGAGAGAACCAATCTCAGGATATTAAAGAAAGAGTAATGCACTTTTTAAAAAAAATAAAAGAAGAGAGTGCCCAACACAATTCAGCGAGAACAGGCTTTCCTACAAGATATGGAGACAACACTGTTATTGACAATGGAATTTCTGTGTGAATGATAGTAATGAGAGTTTATATAAATATGTTACTTTTGAGATTGTATTTGGAGATTTTCGTATGTTTTAAGTACAGCTTATTAATTGTTGTACCATTTCTTGCAGAACACCCCCCCCAAGGAAGGCCTGTTCTCATTAGTCACTAATAAAAACATGAATTACTCTTTCTGCAGCATCTTGAGATTGGATTTTTTTTTGTCTCTTTCACAGGATGCTTCCCATTCCCCCCACCCCCTGTGCATCGTAAAAACTTTAGTAACTTTTCCCCAAACTAATAATTAGAAGCTGCCCTCTTGACTCTGCCCCCTCCCCACTCTTCTGTAACAGAAATAAACTTTTAAAGTGCACCATAAAACCAAGTGCAGGGCATGTTTGCAAACGGCAAGTGTGTATGATGGCTTCATGTCTTCAGTATGGAAAGATTTATAGCTGTATTAGCAGAGTGCTGAATCAAGAGATCTCCCTTTTAATATCCACATATCAATACTGTCATGTTTCATTACTAGCATTTTGCGTTACTAGCATTTGACCCTAATAGCTAATCAGTATGGAGAATTGAAGGTCTGCAGGATGAAAATTATAGAATGAAAGCTTCAAGTGATGTCTCTACTAGTAATCATTACCATAAAAGCTGCTGACTCCAAGCTTTCTTCTGAACTGCCGTAATCGCTTATTTCGGACATCAAGTGCCCTGGCTTACGGCATCACAAAAGTAGAGAACTGTAGATGCAATAAAATTTTGCAAGGAATTTTACACTTGCATTTCCAAGCGCTAAAAATGTCTGAACCCGAGATCTAAACGCCAACATTTAACCTGAAATTCCAAGTTCAAAGACTCCCTTACTGTTATTCTGAAAGTTCGGATTTCAAAATACGAATCCCAAGTTTTGAATAATTCATATTGGAAAATCAAAACTTTGGTACTCAGAAGTCATCGTGCAAGTTAAGATTTGAGAAGAAGAACACTGTGTTTACAAGGAATTCAAAGGCTGTATGCTGCATTCCATATTGGTTTTAACACAAACTGTAGCTCAGTGCTACAGCACATGTTCCTCATGAGGAAGGTCTCAGGTTGAATTACCAGTATCTCTGGGTAGGGCTGGCAATGTCCCTAGTATGATACCCTGGAGAGCTGTTGGCAGTCTGTGTAGACAATATTGAGCTACATGGACCAATGGTCCAACTAAGACACTTTCTTATGTTCTGATGTTACTAGTGTTCCGATGTTACTGGTGTAAGAAAGCAGAAAGTAGAAGAATGTAGGCAAAGAACAGAGATTTGCAAGCTCTGCCAACCTACAAAATATTTGTGATTTGCGTCCATTGCAGTCTTATTGACTTACCTACATCAGGATCGTTGGCTTGGACTCTCGTCAGCAAAGCTTTAGTGGCCGTGTTCTCATAGACACATGCGGTGTAATGGTCAGAAGAAAACGCTGGTGGGTTATCATTAACATCTTCCAGGATGAGATGGATTTCAGACTGACAAAACCTGCCTCCTCCGTCCGTTGCCCTTGCAATCAGGTTGTACACAGGGATCTTCTCACGGTCTAATGGGGCCAAGGTTTTGAGTTCCCCTAAAATCAATTGATTGGAAAATGGGGGGAGAAATGAAACCAGAGTCAACATCATTCTTGCCATTTGTTGTTACTATTACTATTGCTTTGTTGCTGCAATGCAATTTCACTTTCAAAATGGTTCACGACCTGAGAACTGAGCAAAAGGAATATCACAGAAAGGAATTGCCCAATCTCCTCTTTCCCTTTGCATCTTGCTCAAGTGCTTCCACCCAAATTCAGGCAATTCCAGCTTCCCACACTGCAGTCTACTGTGCCCCATCACACACTGTGCAACAGGCCCCCAGGCCTCCATTGATATCTTTATGGGATATGGGAAAGCTCTCTTGCCCGAGCTACCTTCCACTTGCAGTTCTCAGGAGGATACGTATTTTTGAATGTTTGCTTGTCCCAAGGACATAGTAAAATGATTCTATAAAAGGATGTGCCCAAAATCATTATCAGTTGAAGCAAACATGCTTTGTTATTCAAATAGTTAATGCAAAGCCATTGATTTTAGTTGAAGCAAACCACCAGATTTTTCTCTTCCTTCTTTGGTTCTTACACAATGAATTTTTTTTGATTTCAACAACTTTTGACTTAACACGTAGGACAGGTGGTGGCATGCCAAAGTTTTGACAACTCATGGGTTTTGCAATCATAAGAAATGCAGAATCAGACCAAAGGCCTGTATCTAGTGTAGCTTCCTGCTTCACCAAGTGACCAACCAGTTGTCTCTTGGGAAGTCCACAAGTAAGACATGGGGTCATTAGTCCTCTCCTCGTTCCCCCACCCCCTGCCAACTGGTATTCAGAGGTCTACTACCACTCATGCAGCATGTAGACATGATAACTGGGGTAGCCAATGACAGACGTGTTCACTCAACACTTTCTACCACATTGCCAGAGCCAGACCAAGGTGTGTTTGTTGGATTCAGACCTACACTTGGATGCTGTGTTCTTCATTCCAAGGACCCTGAAGCCAGTTGCTGGAATTGCAGCTTGAAAGAGAAGCTGGAGAACATTAGGCAAAGGCTACTGTTTTGCTGATCAGGCAAGGAAGGAAGGACAGTCTTCTAGTATTAGGTCTGTCCAGTCCAAAGCATCCATAATGCCTACCAATCACATGGACTGCTGTTGCTCTGAAGAGAGCTGTGTGCACACTGTCCTAGGTTGTACTCTGCCTTCCCAGCCACAGTAGGTGCTTCCTGGTGACCTGTTTATTGAGCACTCATCCTGATTTGCTTGCAGGGAGATTAGACGATGTTGTCTACTTAATCAACAATGGTTCCAATTTGTTTGCATGGAGATTAGATGATGTCGTATTAAATCAAGTGTTATGCAGTACATTCCAGCACATTTATTGCTAAAACTATTTTCTTTGGGGGTAGTGGATTTGTTGTACGAGACCTCTCAACAATAATTTCACAGCCTGAACCTGTCAGCAAAGTGACTAAGTCCCACACCAAGATGGTGACAGTCTGGAAGTGCCTGTACATCCTTCAGTTTCGGTGATATACTTACAAAATGTTATTGCCTTTTTTTTTGATAGCACAAACTCCTTGCACCTGCTGATGGGATAATTAATTAACCATGGAGGTCTCTGTGCTTTTAAAGTGGCATCACAGCTTCTTTACTATCTCAGCACATAACCCTTGCCTTCTTCGTGTCTTTCTCACTGCATGGGATATGGCAAAGCACCAAACTTACTGGAGCTTTCTGCTTTCAGTATCTGTGCTATGTTAAAATTAGCCAGCAACTCCATCTGATTGCAACTTCATTGAACATAAGCAGATATTCTTCCTGATCCATGAGAAAAGCAATGCTTTCTGCTGCATGCCAGCACCTAGCAACTGTGGGTAGCCGCTGGCATTGCTTTGGCTCTCCCACTGTGCCTTGGTCTGAGAAGCTGCTGGTCATTACGATTTTCCCAGCATGCCCTGAAGCTCCCAATGTAGCACAGGAAATTGAAATGGAGGGCAGTTTCCCAGACCCAAACCTTTCAATTAGGTAAGCCTGTGGTTTGGGAGAGACACACTATGGAGGGGGCCATATTGTCACTTGGTGTCAATTGGAGAAACTAACTTTGGAGGTGGGGGCTCAAATCTGGAGCCAAGCTTGGCCTCTTTCTAGGTCCAACAGAACCTTTCATTAATTGAGGAAGCTACTGTGACACACCAGTGTGTCTGCACAGCCCCAAACCTGCTGCCACCTTGCTCCTCCCAGTAAGCACCAGAGGCTCAGCTGCTGGGAGGCTATTGCTGCAGTTCCTGCTCCACTAGGAGAGCCATTCCTGAGATGAGCCAATAGCCCGATTCATCATAAGGCAACTTCCTATGTTCCCTCCTGCCCACCACTGTTGGGATCTGTCTGACACTTAAGGATGGATGGATTTGTCAATTTAGGTTTTCTCGTTTTCCCCATCTTAAGTTGCGTTCTCCACATCTGTTTGAATTAAGAAAAAAAAGTCCACATGAAAATTAATAAGGATTTTAGTGTATATTTCTCCTAATACATACACTTTTTTCCTATGCAATTTCCCCTAGTATGTACATTTTTTGCAAACCAATTTTCCTCGCTGCAATGCATTTTTATGTTACATTCACCAGTACGTTCATTTTTTAAAAAATAAATGCACTTTGTACATATCACCTGGCTGCAGGATCACATTGCAACATTTGGATAAGTTCGAGTTTTGAAGGCTGTTTTGCTTCAGCCTGTGTATTCTTTTTTGGGAAAGTGTGAATCATGGAGGTTTCCTTTGAGTGCAAACTGTACTGAATTTCTCTGCCTTCCCTGTTATCAGGTCCTCAGCAGGCCTTGTGGATAGGCTGTGTGGGGCAGCAGCGGTGGGAGCAGTGGTTCCTTTCTTCTCCCCTGCCCTTGGGAGAGGAAAAAGGAAGGTCTCACATCCATGCCTCACACAAACCTCTCATCCGCAGCCCTTATGGCTGTCTCTTCAAAGCAGGAGGTCCTTGCCTGCTTACACAAATCTCCCCTGAGCAAGCAAATGCAGCATTTGCCTCAGCAAATGAGAAGCTCCAGCTTCATCAAAAGACAGCAGCAGGTTATGTTTGTGTGTGGGAGATTTTCGTAGAGCAACAGAAAGTGTAACGGCTCCTTCACCTTCCTTGTCTGAAGCCAGGCATAGGAGGTCTCTGTGGCCTCCATATAGGGTTCTGACTGCTGCTACTGTGCATCAGGATATCTGTGTTCATCCTCCATATTCGGAGGCATAATATTGGTTGCTGGGGGGGAACAACTGGAGAGGGCTACTGCCTTTATGTTCTGTTGCACATGGGCTTCCTAGAGGCACCTGGTTGGTCACTATGGGGAAAAGGATGCTGGACTGGTTCTTTTTTATTGTCTCATGACAGGCTTACATGATATCGATCTGCAGGGAAACAGACTCCTCAGATCTAGGTAAAAAAAATCAAGGAGTTGATGATACCTCTACTCCATCCCTAGGAATATCTAGCTTTTCAAGCATCAGTTACTCGGCACAATAAGCTGTAAGCTACCTTGCCTCTGTACTGTTTACTCTGTCTTTTCATTGGGGAGTGAGCTGTTATTTTTCCTGTCCCCATTGTTCCCTCTAACGCAGAGCTTCCTAAACTTTTCATGCTGGTGGCACGCTTTTTAGACATGCATCATTTCATGACACAGTAATTCAGTTTTACTAGCAAACCGGAGTTTAAACTAACCCTTTTCCAGCCCCAGGAAGAGCACGGGGAGTGTTCGCACGACACACAGTTTGGAAAGCTCTGCTCTCATGGTCACCCCCGTTTTCCTTCTACTTAACAAGTCCGCTTACCTTGATGGTGGGCGGTTTTGAGGCCTTGCAGCAATCTGGCAAGGGGGACAGGGGTCTGGCCTACCGGTGACTGGTGGGCTTTTGGGTGGGCTTCCTCCTGGGGAAGGGCTTGGCTGGCCAATCAGACCAGTTGGGCCTTTCCCCCCCCCCCGGGGGGGGGGGATAAATTGCAGCTCGACCCAGCAGTACTTCCTTCTGCTTCTCTTTGGCACACATTTAACAAAGGGATCCTGCCTTACCTTTCAAAGCAGCATCAGTCCTAACAATTTTCTTCTGCTCCTTCTTCAAGAAAGACAGACGTAACCACACCCTCTTCCAGAACAATTTACACAACTTCTTTTATGAGAATCAGCAGCGCACATTTCTATGGCTCAGCAGTAATCTAGCATTAAACTCCTCAGTGTGACATGTGGACCATACAGAGAGAGCCATCTTTCCAACATTAAACCATTCCTGAAGACTATTTTCAACTTACCACTTTCTGGTTCCAAGAAAAACTTGTTGTTCCCGGGGCCGTACAGCGAGTAACGAATTTCCCCATTGGATCCGATGTCCGCGTCTTTGGCGCCCATTTTAAGGATGACTCTGTTAGGTGGAATGTCCTCGGGAAACAATGCCATATATGTGACCTGAGGACCAAAACCCAAAACGACAGAAGGTGATTGCTTTGTGAGTGAAACTGTATGTATGGCTTTAGAAAAGAGATGGCTTTTGCGCAATGAGGGGCCATAGCTCAGCAGCACAGTATCTGCTTTACACACTGAAGGTTCCAGATTCAATTCCCGGCATCTCCAGGTAGGACTGGGAATGTCCCCTGCCGGAGACACCAGGGAGCTGCTGCCAGCCCGTGTAAACGATACTGAGCTAGGTGGGCCAATGACAGCTTCACATTTCCAATTTCTCATTATCTCATGGACATCTCAGCATTGGACTTGCAAAAAAACCAAAAACCAAGGTACAGAAAATACAAACCCAAGCTTTCCAGTATAAATTAAGTAGATACTCAGGGATGATAGAAGACCACCTTGGCTGTGAGTCCTAGAAGACCTATCCCGTTTTGCAGGCTTTTTTTCACTTGGCCTGGGAGGGTGGGGCCTGGACTGACTCCAGCTACAAAAGTAGAGGCTACTAAACAGGCTCTTGGGGTTGAGGGTTTTTTGTTGGTGAGGGGGCAAACTAATTTGTGTACAGTTGTACCTTGGTTCTCAAATTTAATCCATTCCGGGATTCTGTTCAACTTCCAAAATGGTTTGAAAACCAAGGCATGGCTTCCGATTGGCTGCAGGAGCTTCCTGCACTCAATCAGAAGCTGCAGAAGTCGCGTCGGATGTTCGGCTTCTGAAAAACGTTCGCAAACCGGAACACTCACATCTGGGATTGTGGCATTCAGGAGCCGATTTGTTCGGGATCCAAGCCGTTCAATTACCAAGGTACCACTTTATCTTTATTTTCAGATTTTACGATTTATATGGAAATTGTTCAATATGGTCAAACTTTTTGGAATGCTTTATTTATCGTTTATGACTACTTTTGCTACATTTGTAATTATGTAAATACTGTCATATTGTAAGCCGCCTTGAGCTTGGTTGTAGCTCTGGAAAGGTGACATACAAATAAAATGATGTATGTCTGAGTTGTAGTCAACATATGGAGAAGCATCAATATACATCCCTGGTCTTTGTGATGCCTTATCTGGTACGATTTTGTACTGCATTGTCCAGGCATTTCACTGGCCAATTTAAATTTGCCAATGGGAAGGTGTGATATATAAACCTAGACAACAACACTCTATTTTTAATTTTGTTAAAAAAAATATGTTGCCAACCAACCTGATCGCAGACAGGGCTGTTGTCATTAACATCTGTGACAATCACTTCCACAGCACTCTGTGTTACAAACAGTCCATCAGTCGCTGTAATATTCAGAAGGTAGACATCCTGTTCTTCCCGATCTAATGGTCTCTTGACATACACCTTCCATTCATTCTGAACCATGCCAAGGGCGAACTTCCCTTTGGGATTTCCTCCTGTGGAAAGAGACATTAACTGTCATTAGAGCCACATATATTGTTCCCCAGGGACGCGGGTGGCGCTCTGGGTTAAACCACAGAGCCTAGGACTTGCTGATCAGAAGGTCGGCGGTTCGAATCCCCACGATGGGGTGAGCTCCCGTTGCTCAGTCCCTGCTCCTGCCAACCTAGCAGTTCGAAAGCATCCTCAAAGTGCAAGTAGATAAATAGGTACTGCTCTGGCGGGAAGGTAAACGGTGTTTCCGTGTGCTGCTCTGGTTCGCCAGAAGTGGCTTAGTCATGCTGGCCACATGACCCAGAAGCTGTATGCAGCTCCCTTGTCCAATAAAGCGAGATGAGCGCCGCAACCCGAGTCAGCCATGACTAGACCTAATGGTCAGGGGTCCCTTTACCTTATATTGTTCCCCTGTTTGTGGGAAGTCTCACAAAAAGTGAAAGCCTGGAGGTGTGTTCCAACCTTGGATGGCTTTCATCAAGAGAAGGAGCTGACTGGTTTTATTTTACTTGCTTCCTCAACCCTCCCAATTTCACAAAATCTTTCCAGAGCTGACACTAGCAAAACAGTACAGGTGGTCAGCTTTGCTTTAGACTCCTGATAACTATTTGGCTAACTGTGGTCCTCTGTCTTCTGCGGCTACTCCAAAAGCTGCATGTGGTGCTTGTATCTCCCACAAGTCAAAACTGGTAACTTTCAAGGAAACAATAACAATAAAGTTTTGAGATGATCCCGTTGTTTAGCTTGCGTTAAGGGAAATCAGACTCAAACTGTGAACAATCAATAGCCTCCTCTTCACGACGGCACGACTGTCTTTCCACTTCAGTCTCAAGAGAGGATGTTCTACAACCCCCTCACTCTTGTTACCAAGACAATTTCATTAGCTCTTGATTATGCAATCAAGGGAGTGCAGCAGGTTTCCATTAAGGAATCGTCTAATGAAAGCTTTTATCACACTGCAGTGTTGTTTCTATTTTCATTACAATTTTTGTTGCGTGCGTGTGTGTTTTGTAGTCTGCAGAACACACAAAGACACATGTGCCTTAAGTAGACCTAACGAGGGGTCGTTTAAGGAGCAGCTTAAGATAAGGCCGGCAATTAGATCAAATTTATACAAGAGGAAAAGGCAGCCAGGAGAAGGAATGAAGCCAATCAGCTTCCTATTACGCTGAAACTGTGACACCAAACCCGGCGATATTACTTTTCTGCATCATTACACCGCATGGCAACTAAATCAAGTCAGAATGCTTGTCCCCAGCTATCCTCCGAGAGGAAAATAAGACCATTTCACACACTAGGGGATACGGGGAATTAAAAGCATTGCCAAAACAGTCCTGGTGGATGGCCATTAACGTTTCCAGCGGTTATTTATGTTTCCGCTTAAAATGTTACATTTGCCAGTTTGTTCCGTGCAGTAATCACCTTCAACATGGCTATTCCTTGCTCATGAATTTCCCTGGGGCACCTGGCTAGCCATACTCGGAGACAGTGCACTGGGCAAGGGAGACCTCTGTTATCAACAGTACAAGCCCTGTCTGCTCCGTTCCACTGAGTTCAATGGAGCTTACTCCCAGCGTAAGGCACCAGGAAATCAGGTCAGATCTTGTTACAACAGAGATGCAGTCTCGCCGGTCCTGCTCACCTTGTGATGCAAACATGGCGCAACAGCCATTTATGGAAGTCCACTAGGAGCCCGATAAAGCACCAGTAATTTGTTGATTGCCCGGGATTGCACAACAGCAGTGACAATGGTGGGGGTGGCGAACATTTTAAGAGCTGTTTGACAAGGTCTGCTATGTGAGAAGTGAGGTTGCAGGGAACGAGGCAGAGGGCCTTCTCGGTAGTGGCGCCTGCTCTGTGGAACGCCCTCCCATCAGATGTCAAAGAGATAAACAACTACCTAACATTTAGAAGACATCCGAAGGCAGCCCTGTTCAGGGAAGTTTTTAATGTGTGACATTTTAATGTATTTTTAATCTTTGTTGGAAGCCGCCCAGAATGGCTGGGAAAGCCCAGCCAGATGGGCGGGCTGCAAATAATAAATTATTATTATTATTAGTAGTAGTAGTAGTAGTATTGTTATTATTATTGTTATTATTGTTATTATTATTACTATTCTGTGAAGAACATGTTGTGGAATACACCTCGAATAAGGCACCAGTCTGGATGCCTTTAGCTGACATCATCCTGCCTGACTTCAAATTACAAGAATGAGATTCTGACTAAACATCAGGAAGAACTTTCTGACAGTAAGAGTTGTTCGACAGTGGGACGGTCTCCCTTGGGAAGTTGTGGGGTCTCCTTCCTTGGAGGTTTTTTAGCAAAGGCTGGATGGCCATCTGCCATGGATGTTTTTGCTGAGATTCCTGCATTGCAGGGGGTTGGACTAGATGACTCTTGGGGTCCCTTCCAACTCTACACTGCTATGCGGCCTGGTAATCACGTTATATAGGCCTGGCCTATATGGAACATCATGTTTCTTTTAAAATTGGTGCAAATAATGCCAATAAATAGATAAATAAATGCCTTGCACTAAGTCAGATCTCTTAACTAATTCAATCCTACAGCAGCAGATTTCCAGGGTTTCTGATGGGGCCGTTTCTCGGCCCTACCTGGAACTGCCAGGATTCGAACCTGGGACATTCGGTATGTAAAGCAGATGCTCTCCCATTTGCCTGTGGTTCTTTCTCACACATGAAACAAATATCAGCGCATCCATGTGTAGCGAACTTTCCTACCAGGCCATGCAACAATCCCTCTGCATTCTGAACTTCAATCCCTCTCCCTGAACTTCTGAATCACACTCAACAAAGATGTAACACAAATAAATGAGCCTTAACTGTACAATAGTTTGAATATGCTTGGGATTAAAGGGAGCGGGAGAAGTACACAGATACATTTCCTCCCTGCCCCCCCCCCCGCAAAGTTCTATGTATGCTTTCCTGCAGACCTCGTTCTGTAGTGATTAATTAGCTCTCCCCATCAACATATTTAAGGCAGGTTCAGCATCTTAAGGGCGCTCTAATTAATTCATTTTTCATTGTAGATTTTTTTTTTTCCAACTGAAGGCTCCTGGCTGCAAATGTTAATGGCTAATTTTTAAAATCCACCCGCAGTTTTTCTTCCTACATTCTGTTTGGGCATCACAAGATCTAAGCGTTCGCTCCAAAAAAAACCCCACCACCCCAACTTTCCCCAAAGGCCGCGAGACAAGAAAAATATGCACTTCTCTCTCTCGTTTGTTTTTGTTTACTGCATGGTTGAATAACATCCCCATCCAAACCTTCCCTCCTCAGCAAATGTTGCAAAGCATACTTCAGAGCTCAGCGAGATGAAAGGGAATATGCAGATCAGAAATGAAATCTTTCAAGCACATTTTGGCGAGCCACATGCAAAGGAAGTTTAAGAGGCAGAGACTGTGTGATCCCATGAATTCTTGCTGTGAGTGCTAACTTAAAACTGAATACAGTCTAAATTATAAATATATAAAAAAGGCAGAAGATGGGCCATAGCTCATCTCCTGAGCACACGAAAGGTCGAAGGCTCAATCTCCACCGATGCCAGCATGCTTTTGCCTGGGATAGCTCAGCCGGTAGAGCATGAGACTCTAAACCTCAGGGTCGTGGGTTTGAGCCCCACGTTGGGCAAAAAGATTCCTGCGTTGCAGGGGGTTGGGCTAGATGACCACTGTGGTCCCTTTCCAACTCTACAAGTCTATGATTCCAGTGTCTCCAGGTGGAGTTGAGAGGGACCTCTCTGAAATCCTGGAAAGCGGGTGTGCGTATTCCTTGGAAAGTACGAACGAGGTACATTCTCCTTTAAATGTGAACTGCATAGAATTTCTTCTCCATCCCCTCATACTTTCTGCTTCTTCGTGTCTGAATTGGCTAGAATCAGCATCTTGGTTGAATAGTGCTCTTTCTCAGGTAGAACTAAATTAAAAAATTCCTTCCAGTAGCACCTTAAAGGTAAAGGGACCCCTGACCGTTAGGGTCCAGTTGCTTTATTGGCCGAGGGAGCCGGCGTACAGCTTCCGGGTCATGTGGCCAGCATGAATAAGCCGCTTCTGGCGAACCAGAGCAGTGCATGGAAATGCCGTTTACCTTCCCACCAGAGCGGTACCTATTTATCTACTTGCACTTTGAGGTGCTTTCGAACTGCTAGGCTAGCAGGAGCAGGGACTGAGCAACGGGAGCTCACCCTGTCGTGGGGATTTGAACCGCCAACCTTCAGATTGGCAAGCCCTAGGCTCTGTGGTTTAACCCACAGCGCCACCCGCGTCCCTTAGTAGCACCTTAGAGACCAACTAAGTTTATTATTGGCATGAGCTTTTGTGTGCGTGCACACTTCTTCAGATACAGGTGGAACTGTTTTCCTTTCGCTGTATTCTGGGCATTATAGTGACTGAAATGTCTGAGGCAGCGCATGTCCAGGCCTCTTAGGACACACATGGTGGGTGGAGAGTGCGAAAACACAATTCTACAGACGTTGCAATATTGTAATAATTTGGCCCATTATTAATTCCGATAATGGCAAAATGATGATTTACAGATCATTAGCATCAAGGAGCTCAGGAACTGTGGATCACCTACTAACCGCGGGAGTAGTTTGCTACTCAGACAGAGGGAAGCCTACAGCAAAACGCTGAAGTCAATGAAAGCATTCTTCCAAAAAGTGCTGAGATCTCTTGAGAGCAGAGCAGACGTCCGTATGATTTTACATTTCCAGCTCAAGATGGATTGTCCACATCTTGCAGGTAACCACTGCCTTCCCTTTGAGGGCAGATCTAAAAGACTGCTCAGAGCACAACAAACACTGTTCACATTAATTATCCCCTCACCTTTGGGTTCAGTGATCTGCTTGCTCGCGGAGACTTTGTGAAGTAAATGGTTCGTGCATGATTGTATTTACAGACCAGCCTTCTGAGCCTCGGAGTGACAGAATGGCGTTGGCAAAGGAAAGCCAAACACTTGAACTGATCCCAGTGGAATGTTCCAGCTTGCAGAGTGAGCTCACTTTGGGGCAGGGCTACCGGTGGAAATAATTTCTAAAAACCTTCAAGTGTTAAGCTCAACCTTTAAAAATCCACAGTGCCACCAAAATTGCTGAATATGCTCGGAAACAAATGGAGTGAAATGCCCATGGTATTCGTTTTCTAGAATTTGTATCTCGATAAATGACACAACGGTAACTGATGGGAAAAGATGTAGTTCAGCTGTAGAGCATATGTTTTAACACACAGGAGGATGCAGGTTCAATCCCTGATATCTCTACACAGAGCTCGGAAAGGGCCATGTCTGAAACCCAGCAAAGCTGTTACTTGTTCTTGTGAGGAACCTGAGGCTCTCTAGATGTTGCTGGATGCTGGCTCCCATCAGCCCCAGCCAGCAGGGCCAATAGTCAAAGATGATGAGAACTGTAGCTGAGCAACATTTGGAAGGACTACAGCCCTACTGTAGTAAATCCTAATCTAGCTGAACTGATGGTCTGACTCTGTACTAGGGAGCTTTCTGTGTTCCTATTTACACTCCTTCTGTGCTAGCACATCTTAGCCTTGAGTTCATACTGGTCTACTCTGAAGAAGGAAACCATAGCTTGGTTACATTTAATCGGATGAATTCAAGTCAACTGTAAATCAAGGGTAAAAATCGACAGCAGATTGTTACGTATGAATATGCTCCACAAGATACAGGGCTTATCTGCACTTAACTTTCCTCCACTCTTTCCAGGCATGGTCCACAATTTAAAGCTCTGTATCCAAGCACCCTTTTCTTTTGCTTTGGAATTTCCCCCATGAAAACCCACTCCACAAAGCTCAATCGGAGCAAACGTCAATCCACTGAAAACCTGAATTGACGTTTACTCTGAATCAGCTTCAGAGAGCTGGTTTCTGCAGGGAAAGCTCAGGGCAAAAAACAACAACACTCAGACACTTGGCCTGGAAAGAGCAGGACAAAAGATAAATGTGGATAAGCCTATAAACTACTGCTGATCTATGATCTTCTGAAAATTCATGAGCAATGTTTGCCAAGCTGCTGTTGGACAGGTCTCGAGTATGTCATGTGAAGGCATCCAGCTTCAACCCATAGTCACAAGGAAGAAGATCACAATGTCAAATTCCTCCAAGTGTTTATGTATGTAGCAGATCCGCACCCTTGTGGATAAAGGATGGTAGGAACTGGGTTGTACACACAGCCAGAGGGCAGCTATTTATTTCTCTGATTGGGTCAGATCACGGAGGTAGCTGCTGGCTTTTCATGTCCACAACACGGTTCACAGAAGGCTTCCTTATAAGGTTGTGCACGTACCTAGGCGCACCCACAATGATGTGCACAAATCCAGCAGGATGCACTGGCTACAGGAAAGTTAACCAAAACAGGTTAATCTGTAATTGTCTTGTGCTGTGCACTGGAACTCGTGACTTAACAGCACAATTTCCAGAGGGCCAGCTGTGTCATAGTGAAAACACTCATTACTGCTGCTGTCATGGGTCACTGTGCTTATTTTTGCATACATTCAAGATCTAATTGAATCGGCTGATTAACATTCTATGTCCTTTTAAATGTGTTCGTGGGAGAGGGGGTTATTGTTTTTTTATTATGAATTTTGTGTTCTCATTTTTTATTTTTATGTTGTAAACTCTCCTGTGATATTCAGATGAAGGGTGGTATACAAATTTTAATCATCATCATCATCATCATCATCATCACTCAAATTGCATTTTCCTTTGACCTCATTGCTTACTGTTCCTTCCCTCATGTGTAAATATTTGTGCTATGGAGGATAACACTTCATAGAAATCTATCTAAAGCTTAAGATCCGAGGCCCTGTTGCGAGTTAGAACAGGGCCTTTTCAGGAGTGGCACCACAGTTGTGAAGAGAGAGGCTCACTTGGCCCCATCTTTATGGTCTTTTTGATGCCATTGGTGCCAGGTGATATACCTTTCCATTCACCCAGGTCTTCTGAACAAGTTGTGCTTCACAGATACGGCTCCTTTCTGCTGGATATGCAGCAGGAACCAGGCTATGAGTTCATAGGAAATGTGCTTCCATTTTCAAGGCACCCTTCCTTCCTGCAATTCCCACTTCATATGCATCTAACTGGCAATTCTGTGCTTTGGCCACAGTGTGACTCTCCCTTATCTCTAGTCTGAAAATTAAAAGTTAATTGTGCGGTGATGATAATCCATAAATATAGAGAGATTTATGAGTGTAGAAGATTTTACTTTCACACCAAATAACGTTTCACTTTCCTTTTGGTGGGGGTGTTGGGGGGGGGAGATAGTCAGGAATGAATTAAATCCCTTGAAGGCGGCAATACTTTGAACATACACCGTCACAAATCCATGCCGATCGGTGCTTCATGCCTGTTGATGCACTTTGGGAGACAAGAGTTTTAAAATTGGAATTCACTGACAGCAATGAGAACTGGAGACTCAGCCCCTCAAACTGTGGGCTCCTCTATTAAAATGAGACTTGAAACCTAATCCTCTGCATGGACCAGGGGACTTAGGGCAGCTCTGTGTTTATTTTGATATTTAAGGGAAACATCAGCGTGGCATGAATTCCTCTTTGCAGTAAGTTAAAAGGGTTACTTCATTAGGAGATCAGGATGATTAAACATGAGAGAGAGAGACTGTATACTTAAAACTGGTTTTACACGTATCTCCAAACACCAGGGAACAAAGAGTACTGAGATGCATTTGGGACTAACTATCGTAATTTGCTAATGTGCGAAATTGGTATCTCCTACAGCAACTGTAATGTGTGGACCTTACACAGGAATAAGTGTGCACAGGACTGGAGCATAGCATCCCCCCCCCGCCCCCTGGTATCTCTATTACCACAGCAGAAGGGGCTTAAGGAGCCTCATTATGGGTTGGCATTTAAATGAACACAACATGGCTCTTACTTGGCATGAAATGATACCTGCTTAACGAGGACAAGCAGATGTTTTAGCGGGATAGTAACATTTCCACCCGTCCTGGAAAGCTTCATCGTTTTTCTCTGCTTCCAAGTTGTACGGTCACGTTCATGTTCGGATACATCTTGTTTGAGCGGACGGCAAACGCAACCCCTGCTTATCTGCCGCCATCTCATGCAAGATGTGAAGCTATTCCATAATCGTGGGCCCACACTACCCAATGGTCAGTCCCATAAGCACGTGGAATATTCTCTTAAGCAATTCAACTCAGTCCCTACAGCTGCCCACAAATGCTCAAGGCGGTCAGTCATTTTTGTTTTTACCTTCACAGAAAGCATGTGAGATAAGATTATTGTTTGAGGCACGGTGACTGGCTCAATGGGCAGAATTCAGTTTGGCAACAGAACACATGGCTGGATACAGAAGGTCTCAAATTCAACGCCTGGCTTCTCCAGTGAAAAAGGGGTTTCAGGAAGAGGAAAGCTCCCTGCCCACAAAACCTTAGAGAACTAATGACAGTCAGAGGAGACAATACTAGGTTAGATGGACCAATAATCTGCTCCAGTGTAAGGCAGCTCCACTTACTCACGGCTGTCAGGGCCAAATTATATAGCCTTAACTTGTAATCTGCTTAGAATTCTATTTTGCCATTGATATAGGACGAGGATGATGGGAGCTTTGGCTGCAAAAAGCAACAAGGTTGACACCGGGCAAGCCGCAGCAAATGGCTAGTGGGTTGAATTCCACTTGCTAGGCCACAAAGTGCTTGCACTGAATGAAAATATGAAAACAACATCCTTAAGACAATCCCTCAGCACAATGGGAAGAAAGAAAATGTGCTAATAGCAAGATGGCCCAACAGTTATTTGTGGTCCCAACCTTTAAAAAAGGTCAAAGAAGCCCAAGCCATATATTATTTATTTGTTTATATATATGGGAACTATCACTTCTTTCTTTTCTATGGCTACTTAATGCCTTTAAAAACGAATGTTTCTAATGAGGTTTGCTATCTAGGAATGGAAAGGATGCTTTTTAATTAAGTAAAATAAGACAGTTATGAATGCACAAAAGTCTCCCACCCACCCAATGCCCACCCCCTCTGCCTACTCTGAAAAACAAATGTTGCTCATTTTCTCTGGCTGATGCACAATGCTATAATCCTTTCCATGCTGATAACATAAATCTTAAGGGGGTTATATAAAGAGACTGCTAAATGGCAGCACAGTGTGAAGTGTGAGTTCGTTAAATTAAAAAGGCCCAATACAAATTATGCTTTCCCTGTTTTTATGCACTTAGGGCTGAACCAAGCAAGAGAATAATACCCTAAAAATGGTTTGTCTGGATCTGTGTCGTGGATGTTAAGTTCTCAGCAATTTCTGGCACCTACACACATTACTCTCTCTGCTGGAGGTTTTTAAGCAGAGGTTGGACAGCCATCTGTCTTGGATACTTCAGTTGAGATTCCTGTATTTCAGGGGGCTGGAAGAGATGGTCCTTGGGGTCCCTTCCAACTCTACAATCCTAAGGTTCTATGATTGGTTCTTTGTACCAGGGATCATAGCAGGTTCGAGGTGAACACATGAAGCTGCCTTGTACTATGGCAAACCACTGTTCCACTTTCCATAATGCTGTCTATTCTGAATGGTGACAGACCTCCAACGTCTCAAGCAAAGATAGGTATTTCCTACTTCTGCTATGCAGGATGCTATTTAAGCAGAAAAGTCATGGACTCAGCACCTGTGCTTTGCCACCGAGTTCAAACTCTCCCCGCCCTTAGCCCTCCAACCCGAGAGGCCCATTACCTGTAATGTGATAGCTAACTTGGCGGTTGACATCAGATGTATCCTCATCCCAAGTGCTGAGGACAGCCACAACTTCGCCTGGCGAGTCGCTCTCCTTCACGGACCCCCTGTACAGCTCATGCTCAAACACTGGAGCGTTATCGTTGATGTCTGTCACCGTGACGGAGATCAAGGCGGTTGATGAGAGGGATAGGGCTTCTCCCAGGTCGGAAGACACTACAGTGAAGGCAAAGGTGGGGTTCTTCTCATGGTCCAAGTCTTTCAAGGTGCTGATCCAGCCGCTGTTGCTGTCAATGGTGAACACCTCTGTGATTGTGTCAGCATCCGATTCTGCTGAGAGAGAGTACGTGACTTGACCGTTTGCCCCCCAATCTGCATCAATGGCTTTAACCTGGATAAGTTTGGTTCCTATGGGCATTCCTTCCATTATGATGGCTTCATAGCTGGCAGCCTCAAACATGGGTTTGTTGTCATTGACGTCCAAAATCTTAATGTCCACATCCACTGTTAACACAACATCCACTTTATCTAGCTGTATAGTTGCAGCAACCTTAAAGTGAAAGGCAGGAGTTGTCTCGTGGTCCAGCCTCTTATCAAGTTTTATGATGCCGGTGTCCTGCTCTATAATAAACACTCCATCCTTGTTGTTCCCTGGCAATTCACCATTAACTGTGCTATAGGTGGCACCCTGGCTTGGCAAAACATGCAGAACATCAACGGTACTACCTATTACAGTGTCTTCCGATAGCGTAAAGGAATACTGGGGTTGAGAAAAAGAAGGCAAGACGGTTTCTGGAGGTAAAACGTGAATGTACACAGGGATAAGCGAATGCTTCACAGGAATGCCGCCATCAACTGCTTTGACAAAGAAGGAGAGCACAGTGTTTTTAAGCTGGTTGAAGTTGCCCTTGGTTACCATCCACCCATTGTCAGGGTCAATTTCCAGCAGATCTGCCACAGAAACCGAGGCCTCGCTGTACAACGAGTAGGCAATCCTCGCGTTTGCACCATCATCTGGATCAACTGCTTGGACCTGGGTGACCAAATGACCCTTTCCAACATCCGCTTTGACGCTTGCCCTGTATTCAACTGTCATGAACTGGGGAGCATTGTCATTCTCGTCCACCACTATGACTCGCACGGTACAGAATGTGGTTCTCCCTCCCCCGTCGAGGGCTCTCAGGAAGATGGTGATGTCACCTTCCAAAGGGACCTCCCGATCAAGTTTCTCAGTTGTGATGATCTGTCCGTTGTTATCAATCAAAAAACGATCCTTGGCAAAGTCGTTTATGATTGAATAGCTTATTTGCCCATATATGCCTGAGTCTCCGTCCGTTGCTTTCACATGGATTACCTTGGTTCCAGGAGCGGCGTTTTCTCTAACCTCTGCCACGTAAATACTCTGTGTGAAGGCAGGACTGTACAAGTTTGCTCCAAGAATCCGGATATGGACCTGGGCTGTGCTTGTGAACAAACCATCGGAGACAGAGACATTCAGGCTGTACATGGACTCCATCCTCTGCTTCCGATGGTTTGACAGAGAGATGACCCCACTTTTGCTGTCCATCACGAAACTTGTACGGTCATTTCCAGACAAGATGCTGTACTCCAACCGGTCGTAATCGGAGCTGTCTGCATCAGAAGCTTGGACGCAAGTCACAAAATGACCCCGAGGAGCTAGCTCGCTGACGTACGATTCATATATCAATTGGTTAAAAACGGGAGGGTTGTCATTCATGTCTGTTACGAAGATGCTGACTAGAACTTCGCTGCTCAGCGGTGGGAATCCGTTATCCGTTGCCCGCACTTTCAGACTGCATTGCTGCATCAGCTCATGGTCCAGCAAGCGGGCTGTTAGGATCAAGCCACTCGTGCCATCGATGTGAAAGTAATCTGTGCTGTTGAAGTTGTCCTGGACTATCTGATACTGAACAATTTTGTTGTTCTCAGAATCCGCATCCGTAGCAACAACCTGCAAAACAGGTGTCCCAATCAGAGACGCTTCGGATAAAGTGGCGTTATATGCAAAGTGGTCGAAAACCGGAGCATTGTCATTGACATCGTTGATAATTAAGTCCACTGTTACTTCAGCTCGGGCCCCAGTGAGAGCATCGCTGGCTCTCACTGTCAATTTGAAAATGGGGTTTACTTCATAGTCTAATGGACTGATGACATTGAGGACTCCGGTGTCAAAATCGATGTTGAACTGATTATAGGGATCACCGTCTACAATGATGTAAATGATTCCTTGACCTTCTGGGCTGGTTGCGTTGATGCTCAGAATTGGGGTGTGCATTTCGATGTCTTCGTTTACAGAGGCCGTATAGAAAGGCTTGTTGAAAACGGGCATTGCTTTGTTAACTATCGTAATGGGCAGTTCTACAGATGCAGACAGTGATGGATTGCCTCCATCTTTGGCAATGACGATAATTAGATACTCGATGTTAGATAAGTCAGAATTAAAGGCTGCTTTTAATGTGACGCTGCCAGTGTGCCTGTCAATTTCAAAGTGCCCATAGTCCTCCTTCAGCAGGTACGATACGTCACCATTTGCATCCTTATCTTTATCAATTGCCGTGACTCGGTATATCAGGGTGCCGGGATCAGCCTCAACTTGTACAGCGGCATAGTATGGGAGCCCAACAAACACCGGAGCATTGTCATTGATGTCTTCAATGTGAACTCTGACAACCACCCTGGCTACCCGCAGGTGATCCAGCTCGCGACTAGCCTCTACCACCAGCTCGTAAAATTCCTGTTCCTCTCTGTCAAATGGGATGCCAGTAGTTTGAATGACACCCAGAGTGGATTTGATCTTGAATTTGTTCCCTGGGTTTAATATGCTGTACTTCAAGGGTTCGTTAAGGCGGTTTCCAACAGCGTTGACCACTGCTACTTTTGTGATATTGGTGCTGTTTTCTGAGATGGATGTGGAGTAAAGGCTTTGTGTAAAGTGCAGGCCACTGTCCATGGCTTCTTTGACCATTATGGTCACTACGGCAGTGCTATAGAACTTCCCATCGGATACTTTTGCTATGAGCATGTAATGATCTTTGGAGAGGCTGTTGTTTTTTATAGTCAGTACCCCAGAAACAGAATCGATGAGGAAATGCTCTGTGCTGCCTTCAATCAGGCTGTAGGTCATTTCAGGTGGGACTTCTGAATCTGGGTCTGCAGCCTTGAGTTTAAGAACCTCAACTCCAACGTATGTTGGTAGGAGCAAGATGGTCTCAAACATGGCCTGGCTGAAAACTGGAGGGTTATCATTGACATCTGTTACATCAATGGTGACTTCAGCTGGATTTTCTGCAGTAAGCTGTGGATTTCCACTGTCTCGAACGTGGACATGAAAATGAAAATGTGCAATGGTTTCATGATCTAAATCAGCAATAGTCCTAATTGCACCTGTACTGGAGTCTACGGTGAAATAGTTCTTTGCAGTGGACTCAACAATCTGGTAGACAAGCAAAGCGTTCTGATTACTGTCTGCATCTGTGGCTCGTATCACAAGTGGATTGTTCCCTAAGCTTCGAACGATGCTATTGATAGGTGCAGCCTCACTGATGCTGCCCAGGTATTTTGAGAAGAGGAAGACTGGTGGGTTGTCATTTTCATCGATGATCTGGATGTTCACAGTGGCATTGGATGCCATCCCGGCCATGTTCGTGGCTTGTACGGTGAGCTGGTACGAGGAAGTGCGTTCATAATCCAGGGGCTTTTGAGTAGTGATGACCCCGGAATAGGGGTTTATAGCAAAGGCTCCGTTGGTGTTGCCCTCCTTAACCTCATAAACTAGCGTGGACTGGCTGATTGCCGAGACCAAGATAACGGAAGTTCCAAAGTCAACATTTTCATTCACTTCAGCTTGCCATTCCTTGTGTGTGAACTTCGGGTGGGAATTGTCTGACATAGTCACAGATATGCGGACAATGGCCGTGGCTGACAGCGGTGGAGAGCCCTGGTCGGTCACTTTGACTGACAGAACGAACTGGTTCATGGTGGTCAGGTCTGGTTCCTTCAGCACTGTGATGATGCCTAGAACTGGCTCAATCTTGAATGTGTTCCCAGTATTCCCTAAAAGAGAAAACAAAATAGGGATATATATCAAAAATGAAATGTAAATATGTAAAAATGATGAGCAAATGTGTTCAAAGTTCACTTGTTGGTATCACGTCATGCTTGCATAGCTCAAGGCCCACCAATTCAAACTCAGTCCATCAACCATATATAGTAGTACCTCGGGTTACAGACGCTTTAGGTTACAGACTCTGCTAACCCAGAAATAGTGCCTCAGGTTAAGAACTTTGCTTCAAGATGAGAACAGAAATCACACAGCGGCAGCAGGAGGCCCCATTAGCTAAAGTGGTACTTCAGAGTAAGAACAGTTTCAGGTTAAGAATGGACCTCCAGAATGAATTAAGTTCTTAATCCAAGGTACCACTGTGTGGCCAGCTGCCAACCCAACCTTCACTATTTTTGCTGTCCAAAGTGAGCAGCAAAAACAAGAGTTTTGTCAAGAACAGGCACCCCCAAACTCAGCCCTCCAGCTGTTTTCGGACTATAACTCCTATCATCCCTAACTAACAGGACCTGTGGTCAGGGATGATGGGAACTGTAGTTCCAAAACAGCTGGAGGGCAGAGTTTGGGGATGCCTGATCAAGAACCTGGTAAGCCACCATTAATGGTCTGACGGTTTTGTTTTGCTTGGTGAGACTAACTCTGCATGCACACAGCTGCATTTTATACTAAAACCAAGCAGAACTAGGTCTGATCACTGCCCAGTTGGGATTCCTAAACTAAACCACTCTGAGAAATCTAAAGTGTGATCTTGATGTAAGTGCAGTATTCAAGCCGATTAATCTAAAATGAAGCAGAAGATCTGTGGGCAAGACTATACGGAACTTGCCGAACTGACCGGGAGACTCCGAGACCAGAGAGAAGAGACATTATGTTAATATGTTAATATTTAAACTTTAGAATAGCTTTGGAAGTGGATATAGGCTGTAGGGTTAGAAATAGAAGATAGGGTATTTTAAAAGAGTGATAAAATGTGAAGTTATTTTAAGTATGATTAAAAAAAAGATGGTTAGAAATTATGATATATGTAAACTGCTAAAGATGAAGTAAAATGAAAATCAGGTAGGTGGGACTTGGGGAAGGCAACTTAATGTTTAGAAAAATAAGGATATGACAAGAATTTGTTCGTATTGTTTGTCTTTCCTGTCTGTGTTTTTTATCTGTGTTATAAAAGGAATAAAAAATTTTTTGGGGAAAAAAGATCAAATAAAACTCTATTGCATTCCCCAAGGAGTTGCAGGAAACTGACATTTCAAGGCTGTGCTGATCATTCTCTCCGAAACCCCTGTATCACCAACAAAATGTGGAATGGTGCCCTTTCCTCATCCATATGTGAAGCAGCAACCATCAGTTGCTTCGGGTGTCTTGGAAAGACTTATCTTTTTTCTCAGGCTTTTCCTGACCCACAAAAGTGGACCCCGATTTATGTATATGAATCCCCCAAATCTCCATTTTCATTTGATTATACATGGTTTGAGTTTATATTTTTGTTTCCATGGATGTCACTTTTATATAGTACATAGTGCGCACCGCATAGAGGTTTTTAAATGTATATATGAAATGCTTTTACATAAATAAGTAAATAAATGTGTGATTACACTTCCCACCGCTTTTTGAAAAGATCACAGTAGTTTAAGTCTATAGTGCAGAGATGCTGTAAAAGGGTAAACAAACCATTGCCAACCTTGCTGCCCTCTAGACATTTTGGACTACAATTCCCATCAGTCAAAGCCAGCACAGCTGTGCTGGCTGGGGCTGATGAGAACTGCAGTCCAAAATATCTGGAGGGCACTAGATAGGCAAAGCCACCTGCAAATCATTAACTGGGCTGCAGTATTGATACAGTACCACCTGCTAGGATCTATGTGACCGACTGCAGCTGATCTGTGGACTTTGCTTGCCCGCATTATGCGATTTGCACAGTAATCCTACCCATGTCTATTCAGACGTAAGCCCCACTAAATTCAACAGGATTTACTTCCAGGTGAGTGCGTATAGGATTGCAGCCTTATCCTAAACTCGCTCGCCCCAGAGTTAGTCCTACCAAATGCAGTGGGGCTTACTTCTAAATCAATATGCATAGGATTACACTAACAAGGCTGTGATTTCATACATGTTTACTAGAAAATGCATTTTACTGAAAGCTCCTGGACTTCAAAGAAGAAGGGTTTAAGATCTGGCACAAAATAGAGATAAAAGACGAAGAAGCCAAATTGTTCAATGCGTGAGCAACAGTTCACGGCCTGAAATAATGAGGATTTTGAGCAATTTAATATTACTGGTTGAATGCTTCAATATGACTGAAGGCGAAGCATGAGAACAGCATATATATATATATATATATATATATATATATATAGAAACACACACAAAATAATAGCTCATCGAATAGATAAAAGGAAGCTAATGACAGCAAGGTTTGTTTATTGATCTTAGTGGATAGGGAGAAATCAAAAAGAATCATTGTTCAGTGAAGACGTAAACGGGCTCCTTAGTAGGTCAGGGTTTGCCACATACAAAATACAATAATGAGATAGGATCAAGAGACTCTTGTCAAAAGCGTACAATGAGGACCGAAATGACCTGTTCCAAGGAACATGGAGCTAGTGGTGGAATCAACAGAAACACCCTGCATTCAATTTGTCCTCGCCTGCGTAATGTGTTGTCAAGCTTATCCTATGCCTTGGAACACAGAGAGCTGCATTCTACCGAGACAGACCACTGGCCCATTTACTTCAGTATTGTCTACACTGACTGACAGCAGCTGTCTAGGGTTTCAGACAAGGATCTAACCCAGTCCTAACCTGAGATGCTGGGGATTGAACATGGAACTTTCTGCCTGCAAAGAAGGTGGTTTACCGATGAGCCAAGGCCCTTGGTTTAGTTTTCTTTGAGTTCACCTTTACTGTATCTTTTTAACCTTACTGTACACAGCTTAGAGACTATGCTGTTAGAGTGCAAAATGAATTGTGGAAATAAAATAGGAATAAATTGATAGGGCAAAGGCAACACAGGGAAGGAGAGTGGTGGAGCTTGCTGAATATCCCTACCCTTCCTGGGATGATTTCCATCATGTGTAGTTTTTGGACACCATCAGACAAGTTCAACTCCATGTTGCAAAAGGACATTTCAACACAAGGCTCCCATTTTCAGCAAGACACTCCTGCCGCTTGCAATATTTTTGCCCTCTGTGTTACGTTCCATCTACAGCAGTGGTTCCCAACCTTTCTTCCCTTTTGGCCACCTGAAAGTAGCTGAGGATCTTGTAGGTTGTTGCTTAATGGTTGTTTGTCTTGCTGTAGCTTTGTGCCAGATGCTGTATGGTTTTTAATTGTATTGTACAGCTTCCTTCATTTCTTATAAATTGTATTTTATTTGTATTACACACGACCACAAATCCAGACAGGCTGCAGACCACCTAAATGAAGCATGCAGACCACTGGTTGTCCATGGACCACAATTTTGGAACTCCTGGTCCACAGAGTGACAAAAAGGATGAGTTAATAGGTGACAGAGGTAATACATGATTCAACCAATCAATGGGCCTGTATGTGTCTCTACCACCTGTATAGTTTCTGGGATGGAAATATATGAACACGTCTATACCTTTCTGTGCTCATCACCTCTCACCTGGATTCAGATTTTGTTAAAGTGTGTGCGTATTGGTTTCTTTTACTGAGTGCTGTGCTCACATGAGCTGAATTCCCTGAGAAGTAAGGAACCATGCATATAAGCTGAACCCATCAGTTAAAATTAGCATCCTCCCTGCACATCCTTTCATGGGTCAGAGGAACGACAGCCTCAGAAAGTTCTATTACGCTGCGTCGAGGAACATCTGGGGATAACGAAACGGTGGGAATTTGCAGCTGAAACAGAGGTTTGAAACTTTGCTGGCAACATGGGAGGATGAAATCGAAATCAGAGGCATTCGTGGGGAGATAGTCTCATCAAAGGGTTTCAAGCTTTGGAATAATTGGTCTGGGTAGAAGCCTCACACTGTCCACACTTCCAGGCCATTGCCTCATCCCTCCCTCCTCCATGATTATGGGAGCCATTTTATTACACACTTTTCACAGCTGATATTAACACCATTGTATCACTCTATCCATTCACCATAGGACCAAAGTAGACACTTGGAATCAGATCTAAGTCTCAAAGCAACAGGAGCAAGACTGTTTGCAGTGAAGAAGCGTTGGACAAGGGGAGGGGATGACTGAGTTTTAAACCTGCGACTCCCTCCCTGCCTCACAACCCCAGCTCCCCACCTTTCTACCCAAATGTGGTCCAAATGGATTTTTACCACAACACCAAGGAATAGTGGCTTGAGGGAGGGAGCTGATGCAGAGGAAAAGTGCTGACTGGGTCACGCACTCCTCTTCCACTTGCCATGTCCCCTGCTGCTTTGCAGCTGTTTAGCAGCAATTAGGGTTTAAGATCTGGGTCCTCTGTCAACTTGATGAGTTACCTCTGCTAATTCCCTTTAAAAGAAGCTAAACTTGTCAACCTCATGTACTTAAGACGACAACAACCTCATGATGCCATCTTAATGATTCATGATGCTATAGACCAATGTTTCTCAACCTGTGGGTCCCCAGATATTGCTGGACTACAACTCCCATCATTCCTAGCCAGCATGACCAGTGGTCAGGGATGATGGGAGTTGTAGTCCAACAACATCTGGGGACCCACAGGTTGAGAACCGCTGCTATAGACTGAGTGGGGAGGTGTGTATATTGGAATGCACAAATTCAGTACTGTATAAAATTGAAAATCATAAATAAAATAAAATAAATCAGTGTTGATTGGTAAGGGTGATCAAGCCTGCAATTCCAGGGGGAGGGCACACATAGGTGAATTGGAATTGTGATTGACAGAACCGAAAGCAAATACAATGCAGGAAGAGACCTAGTCCAGGGGTCAGCAAGCTTTTTCAGCAGGGGGCCGGTCCACTGTCCCTCAGATCTTGGGGGGGGGGGGTGAACTAATTTTTTTTGGGGGGATGAACGAATTCCTATGCCCCACAAATAACCCAGAGATGCATTTTAAATAAAAGCACACATTCTACTCATGTAAAAACACACTGATTCCCAGACCGTCTGTGGGCCGGATTGAGAAGGCGATTGGGCCGGATCTGACCCCCGGGCTTTAGTTTGCCTACCCATGACCTAGTCTAACGTGGTCCTGGTTGCAGGAATCTATCCCTTCTGTTATCACGCTAGAGTTATCCAAACATTGGCAAATTAGGTAAATGTGCAGGGGGACAAGCGGAACATGCTCAGTCCACATCCTGCCCTTTGCATGTGTGCTGTAATTGTGCATGAGTAGGAATGTAAATCTGCTAATGCATGATCCATCCCAGATTGTGCATTTGTGAGCACAGGCCTGTACGTAGCAAGCCACTGGATAAAGGCTCCACAGAACTCTGTGCACATGGTTGAGGTTAAGTGGGTAGGCCTGAGGGCAGGGAGGGCAGGCTCAAAAGACTGACCCAATGTTTGTTTATTGTACTCAGGTTGCCAGATGTATATCTATGCAAGCTGAAAGAGTCCTTGGCCACTGTTCTAAAATGCAGGCAGAGGAATGTAAGTCCAGAAGTAGCTGGCAATGGTTGACAGAAGCAAGTTTCCATTACTGGAAAAGAGTGAGAGGCTGCCAGTTGGGCTCCTTGAAATAAACGGTGGGGCAGGAGGCAAAAGAACAATGACCACAGGAAAGTAATGGAAGCAATGGCCTCAACTAGACAGGAAAATTGCTGCAGGATAAAGTGAACTGGACTGCCAAGGTTGAAATGCATCAAGCTTGGAGTGATTCTGCAGCCATCTTCTACAACCAAATGAAAGCATTTATCTATCATGCTGAAACCGAGGGGGAGAGAGAAGGAGAAGCAGAGGAGAGAGAATGGCTACTCAGTCAGCTTTGCTGAAAGTTCAGCTCGCTTCAGTTCCTTCTCTTTTTGAGTTGTTTCCATGCCAGCTGGTCAACCTAAGAAGTTTTTAAGATTAAGAATTGGTGCCTGAGTTTGCTTGCTTTCCTCTTCCACCCATACATCTTCTTTCCTTTTATGTTGACTGATCGAACCCAAAGAGTACTCATTAATGGTTCCTCATTACCCTGGGGGGAAAGTGGCAAGTGGGGTGCTGCAGGGTTCTGTCCTGGGCCTGTTGTTGTTTATTGTATTTATAAATGACTTGGATGAAGGAATTGCGGGGATGCTCATCAAATTTGCAGATGACACCAACCTGGGAGGGGTAGCTAATACCGCAGAAGAAAGAATCGGGATTCAAAATGACCTTAACAGATTGAAGAACTGGGTGCAAGCTAACAAAATGAATTTCAGTAGTAACAAATGTAAGGTTCTGCACTTAGGCAGAAAGAACCAGATGCGCAAATATTGGATGGGGGGGGGACACCTGGCTTACTAGCAGTACATGTGAAAAGGATCTAGAGGTCTTGGTGGACCACAAGCTTAGCATGAGTCAACAGTGTGATGCAACAGCAAAAGAAGCTAATGCTATTCTAGGCTGCATCAACAGAAATATAGCGTCCAGATCAAGGGAAGTGATAGTACTACTCTATTCTGCCTTGATCAAACCACACCTGGAATACTGTGTCCAGTTCTGGGTACCACAATTTAAGAAGGATGTTGACAAGCTGGAATGTGTGCAGAGGAGGGCAACCAAGATGATCAAGGGTCTGGAAATAAGCCTTATGAGGACCACTTGAAGGAGCTGGGTAGGTTTAGCCGGGAATAGAGGAGACTGGGAGGATATATGGTCACCATCTTCAAATAACTTAAGTGCTGTCACATGGAGAAGGGAGCATGCTTGTTTTCTCTTGCTCTGGAGGGCAGGACTCAAACCAATGGCTTCAAGTTGAAATAAAGGACATTTGGAAGAACGTTCTGACAGTAAGAGCTATTTAGCAGTAGAACAGGCTCCCACAAGAAGTGGTGGGCTCTCCTTCCTTGGAGGTTTTGAAGCAGAAGTTGGATAGCCATCTGTCTTGGATGCTTTAGTTGAGACTCCTGCATTGCAAGGGGGTTGGACTGGATGACACTTGAGGTCCCTTCCAACTCTAAGTTTCTAGGATTCTATGTCAAGCTCTCTAGATTATAATCCTGTAAACATCTTGTTTTTACTGACCTCTGGAAGCTATTCTGGCAACCTTTCTGGTTGGGTATTGGTGATGGGGATGCTTTAAGTCAACAAATAATAGATAATTATTGGGCTCAATTGGGCTTATTCCTTAGTAAGTGTGTTTAGCAATGCAAGTACAACAGGAGCAGCAACAACAACAATGGTGCAATTCTGAGAAGCATAAAAAGGCCCTGCAAGGTGCCATCTCTTGAATGCAAGACATAAAAAGGCAAACAAGTTAAACACAAGGCCTCATTGATTTCTAAGGAACCTTGGCAGCCTTGCTGCAATCTTTAATTCTATCAAAAAAATTGCATTACATTGTGTGATTTTATTACATACAACCTCACAGTGCAAAAAACCTCCCTTGCTAACCTGCTTCAATTGTGTAGATCAGCTCTGCGTTTTCGCCTTTGTCTTTGTCCAAGGCGGTGACCTGCAGAACAGCAGATCCAATGGCAGCTGATTCAAACACAGAGGCTTCGTACAAAGGGCTGGAGAAGTACGGACTGTGATCGTTGGAGTCTTCCACGTTGACAATTACCCTTGCCAAATTCCGCCGATAGGGGAACTCTTGGTCACGAACCTGGGGAGAAGGAGCAACAATCACTGGAGCACAGAGACAAACTGGTAGGGCCACAAAACCCGGTCAATGTTACATCTGGGGAAGAAGTCATGAATTCAATACTTCTTTACACATTGCCTAGTTAAACTAGGGAGTTTGGTACTGCAATGTGTAGTAACAAGTTTCTTTGGGGAATTATAGGGACAGAACTACCTAAACTGTACATAAACTTATTCATGCATGCTACTACAGAGGTAAGAATGTTACTTGCCCCCAAATGGAAAAGGTAGAAGTCCCAGCAAAGGAAGAATGGATGCAAAAACTTATGGAATATGCAAAAATGGTGAAACTTACCGGAAGAATAAGAAATCAAAGATAACAAACTTTTTATATCTGAAGAAGTGTGCATGCACACAAAAGCTTATACCCAGAACAAACTTAGTCGGTTTCTAAGGTACTGCTGGACATTTTTTTTAAAAAAAATTAAACTTTTTAAATAAAAGAATGGAAATGGTTTATTGAATATTTACAGATAAATTGCAAACAGATAAGAACATTGGCAGGATTATTGTAATAACCTGCAGTTTCGAAAGAGTATATATTTAAAGCAGATGAACAAATTAAGTTAATTTGGATATGCAGAAGATATAAAAAACCAATTTAAGGAACCGTAGAAAGAGGGGGAAGGAAGTCAAGTTTTGAAATGTTAAAATCACTGTAAAATTATTGAAATGTATAAACCTGAAAATCATGAATATAATTAAAAAAAATATATGTAGTAACAGATCCTGGCCTTGAGGGTAAAGCTATATACCTGAATAGTAGCTGGTTTGTTGAAAATACTTCGCTATCACCGTTTATTAGGTTTTGCTTCTGGAGCAGAACCAGTGTGCTAGCCATCCATCTTTTTTTCTGCTTTTTAGTTCCAGAGTTTGTACAGATACGGCACATGCATCAACTGCTCCGGTTTTAAGGACACGTTCTCACCCCCAACCAAGCTAAACAGGTCCCTGAGATGCTCCAGCATGCAGGCAAATCACAGGGCAGGAAAGAGATCCTGATGTGATTGTGCAATAGATCGTGACTAGAGAGGCAGCTGGACATTTGCAGGCTGTGAAGTTGACTATCTCCGCGCTAAATACTATGACAAGGAGAACTGAGTGAGATCCAGTCATCCCTGGAAAAAACTAGTAAAATTTCTCAGAAGGTGTGAGATGAAAGTCAAGGTTAGTTTGGAAGTTCTAACCCACTGCCAACAAACAACAATAATAATTTCTGCTCCATAATACAGTGGTACCTCGGGTTAAGAACTTAATTCGTTCTGGAGGTCTGTTCTTAACCTGAAACTGTTCTTAACCTGAAGCACTACTTTAGCTAATGGGGCCTCCCGCTGCCGCCGCCACACAATTTCTGTTCTCATCCTAAAGGAAAGTTCTTAACCTGAGGTACTATTTCTGGGTTAGTGGAGTCTGTAACCTGAAGCGTCTGTAACCTGAGGTACCACTGTATCCAGCATCCACTTCACAGCAGAACCACCCCCCCCCACACACAATTTAGGTGCATAAATCAGTGTCTTCTGCCTTGGGAAAATCCTACAGAAATGCAAGATGAATCAGAGCACTTTGCTTTCAATAACAGGGCACGGGCAAGGAGAGCGATAATCACCTTGTTTAATAGATTCTGAAAGAACTTTAAAAACTTCTCCTGAGAAACTCTTTAAGAGAGTCACCTCTGATAAAAGGCCCGGGCATTGGGAGATTATAATGTTCCTTCCGTGTTCTCCCTTAAGATGGCAAAACCATTTTGTGAGATAAAAACGCTTTCATAGTAAGCCTCACAAAGCTTCAGCACTGAAAGAACGGAACGAATAAATAAATGCATGCCAGTGGAGGGAGGAAAATTAATTACTGCTTCCTTGCCAATTTTTAAAGCCTCTGTGCTTATCAGTAGACTATAGCATACACCTATTAATAGGCACTGATTGCGCCTGAGCACACATTTAATATTCAGTTCTTACCATTACGTTTAGGATGTGCTTATCTTGGGCTTCGTGGTCTAAGCGCTCAGCGGTGTACAGAACTCCTGTGTTGGGATCCATCCTGAACTTCCTTACACTGACTGAGTCAATACTGCTATGAATGATGTAGCTGAGCTTGTGCTTCTCATCTCTGTCTATGGCTTCGACTTGCAGGATCTCAGTGTCAGGGAGGATGTCCTCAGAAATCGTGACGTCGTAACTCGGGTGGGAAAATTCTGGACCGTTATCGTTGTTGTCCAATACTTTGATGAGAACCTGCAGTATAAAAAGAGGAAAATTGGGGTTTCGTGTTGGAGAAGCAGCAAATTATACACGGATACCTGCCACATTGGCTGTTTTCAAACATATAATGATGATAGACTACGCTTACTTGCACACAAGCAAATTGCACCTGCTTCACTCCTCCCCGCTCCTATTAAGGTAAAGGTAAAGGTACCCCTGCCCGTACGGGCCAGTCTTGACAGACTCTAGGGTTGTGCGCCCATCTCACTCAAAGAGGCCGGGGGCCAGCGCTGTCCGAAGACACTTCCGGGTCACGTGGCCAGCGTGACATCGCTGCTCTGGCGAGCCAGAGCCACACACGGAAACGCCGTTTACCTTCCCGCTAGTAAGCGGTCCCTATTTATCTACTTGCACCCGGGGGTGCTTTCGAACTGCTAGGTTGGCAGGCGCTGGGACCGAACGATGGGAGCGCACCCCGTCGCGGGGATTCGAACCGCCGACCTTTTGATCAGCAAGCCCTAGGTGCTGAGGCTTTTACCCACAGCGCCACCCGCGTCCCTCCCGCTCCTATTAGGAGGAAACAAACCGCAATATCCGGCTTACAGTTCCATCCAAACTAGGATTGTGGTTTGTTTCACTCCCAGAAAACAATAATCTTCAGACCAAGTCTGATCTTGGCTGATCATTTGGACTCAGTCCTTGGAACTCTTGGCTTGAGGAAACCCCAGTGCTTTATTTAAGAAACACAGTCTCATCATGAGCTCAAGGTACAGGATACATGGTTCATAAAGCAAAGTTCTAGGATGCATCACCAGGCAGTAGAAAAGACACAGTGTCTTTGCAAAGTCTGGAGGAGTGTGAATTTCACAGGATGGTTGCGTTTCAGTTACCACATGGTTTCAGAAAGTGCAAAATAGGTAGGTTTGCCTTTAAACTAGAAGATTCTCCCCCATCCCTATAGACTAACCATTCCAATAAGTCTGTGGGGAAGCTTTGGCAGGCCACAATAAAGCACATAAAATAGATGTATGTGACCGTTCCAAGGTTAAGTCCCATTCAGTTCAATAGGGAATCGACAGGTGTAGGATTGCACTGTAAAGAAATCATCCCTTCATTCCCTACTTGTTTCATATCTGAGAAAGGAACCGTATATGAGACTTAAGTTGTCTGGCGCCCGAGGTTACTTGCCTGGCTGCAAAGCAGCACATGAAGGTGTTAGCTTGCCTTGTACCAAGTCAGACCAACAAGACATAAGAAGAGCTTGCTGGATCAGGCCAATGGCCCATCTCGTCAAGCATCCTGCTCTCACAGTGGCTAACCAGATGGCTGCGGGAAACCGACAAGCAGGAACTGAGCACAAGGACACTCTGCTGTCCAGTGGCTTCCATAAACTGCTATTCGAAAGTGTTACTGCCTCCAACTGTGAAGGCGCAGGTATCATGGCTAGTTGCCATCAACAGCCTTTTCCTCCATGGATTTTAATGCCATCTAAGTTAGTGGACAGGGACATGGGTGGTGCTGTGGGTTAAGCCACAGAGCCTAGGACTTGCTGATCAGAAGGTCAACGCTTCAAATCCCCGTGATGGGGTGAGCTCCCGTTGCTCGGTCCCTGCTCCTGCCAACCTAGCAGTTCGAAAGCACGTCAAAGTGCAAGTAGATAAATAGGTACCGCTCCGGTGGGAAGGTAAACGGCATTTCCGGCACTGCTCTGGTTTGCCAGAAGCGGGTTAGTCATGCCGGCCACATGACCCGGAAGCTGTAAGCCGGCTCCCTTGGCCAGTAAAGCGAGATGAGCGCCGCAACCCCAGAGTCGGTCATGACTGGACCTAATGGTCAGGGGTCCCTTTACCTTTACCTTAAGTTAGTGGACATCACTGCTTCCTGTGGGATCGAGTTCCATAGTTCAACTACGCACCGCATGAATAAATACTATTAAAAAATCTGCCCTGACTCTTCCAACAACTAACTTCACTGGATATCTATAAGTTCTGGTCTTACGAGAGAGGAAGAAAAAACTTTTCTCCATCCACATTCTTCACGCCATGCACCATGTTATAAACGTCTATACTGAGAAGATGCTGATCTCCAGGATTTCAGATGGGGCTCTTCCAACTCAGCTGAAGATGCCAGGCATCAAACCCTGCAAAGGATGTGCTATACCACGGGGTATAATGTAGTGAAGGGAGAACAGACCGTGGTTCAAATGCCTCTCTTCCACCGTATTCTAAAGCACCGCTGCAGCAAAAAGTTTATTCGATGCTCCACCAGATGAATCGCTGACTTCTGTAAAGATTTTTTTCTGAATGAATTGCCTGCCACTTCACCCCTGCCTCGTTCGGCTGCTTGTGTAGATGAGGTCGGCGTGGCCACCATCTTATTACTACCTCCATCAACAATGTGAGCCATTATAAAGCTACTGGAAGCACTCAGCAGCTGTTTTGCCTGACACAGGTTCAGTCAAGATGAGGAGAGTGTGAGCTCTGGAAAAATCCGAAGGGCAGAAGGAGCTAATGAAAAACAACTCACCACCCCCACACTTTTTAAGTGTGCGTAGGGGGTAGAGGGGTGGGTGGAGAGGATGTCTACTCGAACGCGTTTACAAGGCTTCAGTCTGAGCCCAGTCACTTACACCCACACTTCTCGTTTTAATGGAGGAAAAGATTTACTTATAAGCTATTATGATAGTATTTTATGAAAAGAGGTTGCCCTCGGAGAGACATGAAACATTAGCTTTCCGCGACGTTAGTGAGACGTTTGCTGAATGCTTTACCAGAAAGTGCGTAAACAATTCCCAAAAAATTGCCTGTAATGACCTATCCTGGGAACAGTCTAGAAGGCAGTTGCAATAAAATTCCCTCTAAGTTAAGACTATATTGCATGTTGCTTAGGGTAGGCTTGGGATGGAGTCGTTTCTGTGAGCTTTACACGGCTGGGGGAACAGAAGAGGGAAGACGGGGTACCCAGATTTGCTGAAGATGGAGGCAGCAGTAGAAACAATGGATACCCTGTAAAATCCGAATTGCTAATGATTACAAATATCCCTTGCATGCTATGGCTTGGGATACTCACTGGGATACTCTGTTGGCCTTAGGAAAACAAGGAATGGTAGAAATCATTAAAACTGAGCACACTGTTGGGAACTTAGGTTGCTAAACAACAACAGCAGCAACAACAACAGCCACAATAATAATATGGAAAGTTAAGAATGAAAGGTCTAATTCTGGTTTGTTGGGTCTAAAGTAATGCCCCTTTCTATGCATATGATGCATGACTTTATGTCTAATGACACCAACACGGCATAAACATACATTGTGGCTGCCATACACGATGCCCACGAACCTGAGTAAGTCCCAATTAATTTAATGAGTATTCTGAGAATACATGCACAGACCTCCTATATGTATTTTTAAAAGCTGCGATGTATCTGAGATGGACCAATGCATCCCAGAGGACAGGAATCAAAATTATTACTTTGCCACATTTAAGGAAGAGATTGTGGGTGGGTGGGGAGCTTACATTGAGCTGTGTGTTCCCACAGCATTCTTACAACAATCCTCTATAGCAGATTAGGCTCAAGGTCACCTGGCAACCTCAATCACAGAATCATGAAATAGTAGAGTTGGAAGGGACAATCTAGTCCAACCCGCTGCAATGCAGGAATCTCAACTAAAGCATCAATGTAGGAGCACCTCCATCGTTCTGCCTGGACACTGAGGTCCAGCACCGAGGGCCTTCTGCGGTTCCCTCGCTGCGAGAAGCCAAGTTACAGGGAACCAGGTAGAGGGCCTTCTCGGTGGTGGCACCCGCCCTGTGGAACGCCCTCCCACCAGATGTCAAAGAGAAAAATAACTACCAAACTTTTAGAAGAAATCTGAAGGCAGCCCTAATTAGGGAAGCTTTTAATGTTTAATAGCTTAGTGTATTTTAATGTTTTGTTCGAAGCCGCCCAGAGTGGCTGGGGAAACTCAGGCAGATGGGCGGGGAATGAATGAATGAATGAATAAATAAATAAATAAATAAATAAAAATAATTACCAGGAATTCAAACAGTCATGTTGTATGAAGCTACCTTATACAAAGTCCATCTTATTGGTCCATCTATCCCAGCATGCCTTCTATTTGACTCCTGGAACGGTTTGAAAACCACGGTACGGCTTCCGATTGGCTGCAGGAGCTTCCTGCACTGAGTCGGAAGCCATGGAAGCCGCGTCGGACATTTGGCTTCCAAAAAATGTTTGCAAATCGGAACACTCACTTCTGGGTTTCCGGTGTTCGGGAGCTGATTTGTTCGGGAGCCAAGCCATTCGACAACCAAGGTACCACTGTAACGTTTATTATCCCTTTTAGTAGTAGTGAAAATACAGTGGTGCCCCGCAAGACAAAATTAATTCGTTCTGCGAGTTTTTTCATTCTACGAGTTTTTCGTCTTGCGAAGCACCAATGTGTATTGACGGTTTCCCATAGGAATGCATTGGCGGTTTAAAAAAAAAAGGCGCAAGACGTTTCGTCTTGCGAAGCAAGCCCATAGGGAAATCTGTCTTGTGAAGCACCTCAGAAAATGGAAAACTCTTTCGTCTTGCGAGTTTTCCGTCTTCCGAGGCATTCGTCTTGCGGGGCACCACTGTACAAGGAAACCAATCTGGATAAGAAGCCGGCACAGTCCTGATGCAGATTGTTCCCCTCCCCTGCACACTTGTTATTTGAATTTGGAGAAAATGAGGGATTCCCCCCCTCCCCAATTCAAAAGGCATTCACACAATTGCTAATTGCATAAACAGCATCACGTCTAGCTTGGCCCTGATGTAAAAGCCTTAACATTTTAAATGTCATAAGCTCCCATTTTCACATGAATATTGTTTTAGTTCAGGGGAATTGGTCCTGCTGGGGAGATTTTTTTTAAATCACACACAGAAGATTAATTGCAAGTCTACAGGGAAAAACAAAACCAGCGTGTGCTCACTTCAGAACGTTTGTTGCCCAAATATTGCAAGAATCGACTGTTTAATGGGCTATCCAAAAGCTTTACTCCACCAGAGAAAAATACTAGGAAAAAAATGAGAAAATATATAAACATATCACATAATGTATATTTATGCATGTGTGTGTGAGAAGGGGGGGGGGGCAGGGCTTATCCATACTTACCTTTGCTTTGCTCTTTCCAGGCATGGTTCACATTTTAAAGTTGTGTGCCAAAATACCCTTTTTTTAAATCCAGAGCTTTCCCTGCAAAAATCCGCTCTCTATAGCTCAATCGGAGCAAACAGCAATCTGCAGAAAGCCCAAATTAATGTTTGCACCAATTGAGCACTAAAGAGAAGGCTTTTGCAGGGAAAGCTCTAGGGCAAAACAAGCAAACAACTCAGACACTGAGCTTTTTAGTGCAGACTTGTGCCTAGTAAGAGTGGCGCAATAGGCAAATGTGGAAAAGGCCAGAATGAGAGGGAAGAGAGGATGGATATGCAGACAGAGGTCTTATGGCTACTGGTCCACATCAATCTGTTAGGGGGAGATTACTTGTTAATATCCCAGAATGATAAGTCAACGTGGACTAACTGCTAGGAGATGTTTTCCTTCCACCAGGAACTGTTGAGGGTTTTGAAGGAAACAGAAAAGTTTGTGTGTGTGTGTGTGTGTGTGTGTGTGTGTGTGAGAGAGAGAGAGAGAGAGAGAGAGAGAGAGAGAGGGAGGGAGGGAGGAAACAGGATGCAGAAACACACCTGGAGGATGGTTCGGAAAAGGTAAGAGAGTAAACTGCATCAATGTCTGGATGCAAGCAAGGCATCAGCTGGATTTGGGAACCAGAGAAGTAATTATGATGCTCAAGTAACATGACTACAGGCTGTTTGACTGACACACACACACACACACACACACACACAATTCCTCTTCCTACTCAGAGAGAAAGTGTTGCTTCCACCTTCCTACCTAGAATGCAGCAAAGCATTTGTCTCCTACTTCTATTAGGCATCAGAGTAGAGAGCAGAAGAGTTGTGCTTTCTGCCAGGAAGAGAAGGAGCTTGGAAAGCCATGTTGCCTATACCCAAATTCATGCCAAACAGTCTCCTTTGAGAACTTCAGCTCACCTGCTTATATACCTCTGCCTCTTCCAAACTGACTGCAGTCCACTATTCCTCATTCCTTCCTCTTCCTGCCTGCAGACCAGCTACAAATCTTGGGGTTCTTCTTCTGATTTCATTTCTATGCTCTGAGCTGACTCTGTAATTCATCCCATCTCTTGCCTTTGCTCTCAGAAAAAGCCTCTTGAATATTGACATGCTCGTGGCAACAGGGAGCTTTCCTTGTTCCTCGACTCAAATTTCGGCCCTGACCCATAAACAGATTGGGCGCAGTTCTCTTGATCATGACAAACAACAACTAAATCAAACTAATATACAATTAATTCAGTGCTGCTAGTGTGGGCAGCTCTGAAAGATAAACAGTGAGCAGAAGGCGAGTAGACCAGGAGCTGCTCCAACGCGCTTGAATTTTACAGAGGTTCATCCTGGTATGCTTACGCTTTCAGAAAGAAAGAAAAAAAAATGTCACGGGGAAATGTTAACGCTTGTGTTCTGCCAAGTGCCAATGGGCTCTGAAAGTTTCAGTTTGTTGCAGAATTCCTCCTTAATTCAGTTTCTGCAAGGTTAGTCACTCTGGTACAGCCTCATTTATCAACACACACTGGAGAACATGAGGTTTGGTTCACAAGAGCAATGTGTCTGTTACAGAAGGCAGCATAAAATCCATAGTTCTTGAGGGCAGGTCTCTCAGAGGAAGAGCAGAGCCAGGCTCAACTGTTTGAGGTGTGCTTTTGTGCGCCAATGAATGCAGAATTTCGAGGGCTGTGTGTATATGGGCTCTTTTGACCCTATCCAATTTTTATTTGCAGGTCCTGGGTTCAGGGTCCATTGTGGGCTCAAGCCCAGTACATATAAGATGCAAAAGCATTTCCCCTCAGTCTGCATCAGGCTGTTCAGAACTTTGGACAATGGGGAGACCTCATGTTTTTCCAGTGTGGCAAATTATCTTGTCAACAGTGAGTATTCCCTCTCACCCCCTGAACCTCCGACAAAAGACCTGCTTATAGGAAGGGAACAATTTCTCCTTTTTGTTGTTGTTTAGTCATGTCCAACTCTTCGTGACCCCATGGACCAGAGCATGCCAGGCACTCCTGTCTTCCACTGCCTCCCGCAGTTTGGTCAGACTCATGTTTGTAGCTTCGAGAACACTGTCCAACCATCTCGTCCTCTGTCGTCCCCTTCTCCTTGTGCCCTCCTTCTTTCCCAACATCAGGGTCTTTTCCAGGGTGTCTTCTCTTCTCATGAGGTGGCCAAAGTATTGGAGCCTCAGCTTCAGGATCTGTCCTTCCAGTGAGCACTCAGGGCTGATTTCCTTCAGAATGGAGAGGTTTGATCTTCTTGCAGTCTATGGGACTCTCAAGAGTCTCCTCCAGCACCATAATTCAAAAGTATCAATTCTTTGGCGTTCCTGGTAAAAAGGGGAGTTGCTCTTCCTCTGGTGGTTTTTTTTGGGGGGAGGAGGGACTTTACCAAGGAGACGTGGTTTAAAATTGTAGCCAGATATTATGTCACTGGGTTGCAAGCCAACTTATTTTTTAAATGATGGTTTTATTGTTTTATTAATACTAGTTTTGTTTTACAGATCTGGAAGCCACACTGGGTCTATGCATCCAAGAAGAGTGGGCAAGAATTATAGCAACAAAAATAGTTGCATTAGGCCCATGGATTTTAATGGCAAATAGCCGTGAAAGAACGAACTGGGTTAGCAGACAAGCAGTGCAGAAGGAGACAAACAGTCCATTTGCTTGTAGGTTCTCAGTTGGCATTGTTGATGCTCTACCATTTTGTTAGAAAAGATACTCAGAATAGGCTTGGTATACCTGAATATCAGAGAATGAAAGGCACAGCTTAAAAATCTATTGTATAATCCTTTCATTGTGCAGAACTGACTGCCCAGGACAACTGAGATGCCCACCAAATGACGAGACTGAAATGTTCAACATGGCCCAGTTTTCTATTCTGAGCTCACATTTTTCGAACACTGAAAGAGAGAAGGGAGTCGTGTGCTGGTTGTTGCTGCCAAAGTGCTCCAGTCTGGAGAGAGTCTTTTCCTTACTGCTATTCCTAGGGGGGTGGCAACTTGCAGCACCCACCTTCCATACAGACGATTCAAGGTTACAAAGATGCCATGCAAACCTAAGCATGCTTATTCCGAAATAAATCCCACTAAGCTCGGAGGAACTTGCTCGCTAGTAGGGATGTTACAGAATTCTGATGAAAACAGAAATTGGAGTGGAAATCACCAATGTTCGCTTATTTGCTTGTCAAGACCTCCCCAGCTACCCCAGGAGAATAAGGACACAAGGACACAGAATTTTAGGTTAATGTTAGGAGTTGTGCCATGGTTTCAATCAGCCCAGGCCACACACCCGAAGTGGCCGGGATCTCCCCCAGTGTGACGTGGGACGCCGTCCCGCCCCCACGCTGAGAGGAGTGGCCAGGAGGCCTGATCGCAACCCAGCCCCACAAAAAGGTGGAGCCGATATATCCCACAAATGTAACAGAAATCAATCCAGCAAATACAGTTGTTGTTTGCAGACTGCAAGCAATAGATGACAATACGGAATTAATGATGCTCTTTCTTCCGATCTGAATTGTGTTTCCTTTCATCTGAAATGAATGGTGCAGACTTACATGATTAAAGTGTTTCTCCATAACGGACAGCGAGAGGAATAACATAGTTTTTGTTGGAAGCTAAATTGCAGCGGAACAGAAACAGCGCTGCATGCAATGAATGAAGGAAGAATGTAAATCAATACCTCCTTTTATCCCTACTTGCTAGAAAACGGGTTTAGAATTGCAGCCAGACAGTCATGCTCCCAGACCCCTGGGATCTTCTGATTCTAAGATTCATTACCTCCAGCTATTCCTAATTCAAACATCCTTGGTAAGCAAAGCTGCTAAGATGGCCATTAAACCACACAACATCTGTAATGTGGACAGAGTGAGTACTAAACCACTGGACCATTTCTGCTCACACTGTTAAGGCCTGTTTTTCACAAAGAGCAGCTGCACCCCCTGTGCACACACAAAATTCCTGAACACAGAAAAATGGAAATCTTGGAGGTCAGTCTCAATACCGAGATGTCTCCTTCCATCAGCAAACAGGCAGGGTCTTAATTAGAAGATTCTACCTGTGGAAGGGGCCATTTCATTCTCATCAGACCACCTGGTAGAGCAAGAACAATTGGGGAAAACTAGGTGTCAGAGAGAAGGATTCTAGTTCTGCCCTCTCCCTGACATACTAGTTTTCTATGTGTGTGGGAATTTATTCTCTCCTCCCATTACCCCCATGGAAGAGCAATTCCATTCATATCAATTCACACATCCAATCTCAAGTGATATAGTCAGGATACAGGTATATGACCTCACTGGATGTTTGAGAGAACTAGATCCAAGAGGCCTCATTTACAGTCAAGGGATGTTGCCTAAGTATAAAAGATTTCCTTTTCCCTGCTTACTTCCGATTTCCCACAGTTAAAGCACTTCCAAATAAAGGCTCTTTGAGGCCCCTGAGCTTATAAATTAGCAAAGCAACACTCAAAGCATTAGCAAAGATGTTCTACTCAGGGGGTGGGGAATCGGCAGCTGAAAAGACCCGAAGAAATACAGCTAAATCAAAGCAAATTAAAAACCCAGAGTAGGCGAGTCTCTTCCAAAGCGGGATCCAATGTTGCCCATCAGAAATACCTTTGGGTTTGGCCAAAAATGCATCTGAATAAAAAAAAAAATGTGATGTGCCAAGAACAATTACATTGGCCTTTGAAGCAAAACGTTGTGGTGGTATAGCAGTCCAATCCGAATCATGTCTACTCAGATGTAAATCCTATTGAATTCAAGGGGGGTACTCCCAGGTAAGTGGGGTTAGGATTGCAGCCTTAATACTTATTAAATAGCTGAGTTCTACAGGGAGTTTTGGAGGAAGATGATATGACAAGAGGGAGTAAGAGACCCACTGATCTAATATTGCTTCCAATATGGTTTTCACTAGACAAGCTGGATCATGAATCTGTGGAGGCTTCCTTCACATTTTAGAACCCATAAAGGTCCAGGGAAGGAATCATCTCCATGAATATAGGGGGCTTCAAACTCAAGTGGTTCACCCTCCAACTTCTGAAGGGCTACTAGAATGGAAACGTGGGGAGTGGATCTGCCCAACTCCTGTGCTTTGAGGACCTAGGCTAAGGTGGGAGCACCATGCATGGAAAAGCAATTCCCAACCAAAAATGCTAGACTAGCGGGGGGGGGGGGGGCAGCGGCTTTGCCTCTTGATTCTAGGCTTCTTCACACATTACACTGAACACATGTACAAGCACTATTTACACCTGGTACAAGTGTGTACAACTGTTGATCTGCACAGGTTGTACACAAGTTCACAGATTATCTCCATTTCTTATACGTGAATAACTGTTCAGCTGTCAGGTACACAGGTTGTACATTTGTTGACTGCAGCTTGTGAACACCCCTTCTATAAACTAAGTCTGGGAGTCACTTCCCCATTCCCACAAATTTGTAACAACTAATTAAGATGTTCCTTTTAGACCTCTTGGATGAGACTGAGTTTTGAAATTTTGCAAAGTGCTCTGACAATTTAATGGAAGGGAGAAATATAAATCCATGACATAACACATACATACACTTATCACAATGATGAAGCTTCATTTTTTAAAATTAATACAGCGCTACTAATATGCAACATGAATTTGCCATCCTTTCCCCAAACATTCCCATAAGAAGTGTGTGGACACATCAATGCAATCTGCATTGTGCCACATGCAGGCTTTACACCAAATGATTATCACAGATGTGCGGCAAGCTCTTGATTTCCCTTTATGCACACGAGCTCGGAGTTACGTTCAAGCAGCAGAAGAGATGAAGCTGCCCCGTTCCCACCATTTCTGGAAAAAAAAGGTACAAGCCAAGACATCCCGAGGCAATTACACACACAAAAATAAAGCAAAATAATGGCGCGCGCACAAACCCAGCCTTCCGTAAATTACTGCATGCCCTCAGGCTGTGATGAATCGGGCTCAGAAAAACTCAGAAAGCCCATTGCTGGCGTGGTCCTCCTGGCTCAATCTTTGTTAAAGTTAATCAATCTGACAGGTACCTTCATACTCACATGCGGATAATAAATCAAGTAAATCAACGTTTTCCCCACTGCCACCGTTCAGCTTGAAGTCCCAGCAAAATCCACATTAAGATGGATCTTTTCTGGCATTAAAGCATTGGTGGCGGCTATCTGTCCACAAAGAGAGTGTGATGGCTGAAGACAACTGATTAACACAAATATAATATTTCAAAGTAGTCGCTTGGGGAGTCAAGTTGCTTCATACACACACACACACACACACACACACACACACTTGACTTCTACCATTCCCCCCAGACCTCTCCTTGAATTTATAGAGAAGGGCTTAGTGCCTCCTAAAGTATCCTGAGTTTTTCTGGTAAGCTGCCATCAAAGCTAACACACAAGTAACATAACCCCTGTGTGAATTTTAAGCCACGGTCATTTGATTCCCTTTACTAAGGTAGTAATGGGCTATGCGGAGAAGCTGGGGAGGGAGAAAAGGAAGTCATAATGGTTTTTAGGAGGCAAGGGGAAAACAACCGTGTAATAGATGGGCAACAGTGTTGGAACTAAAGCTGTTCAGCAGATCCACACCACTGATCACATTACTGAATAATAATAATAATTATAAAACAAGCTCTGGCGTTTCTACAATGCTTTTTACCACCTCCAACTACATAGCGGACATGCTGCCAAGGCAAGAATAAAAAAAACCTGAAGATGAGCAGGTGCTATTATGGAATGAAGATGAAATATGGTTTCATTCCATGGGTTGGAGCTCAGCTGTCTGGTGGACAAGTCTAACTGTGACACAAGAGGGAAATTTAGGAGATGTAATATATATATATATATATATATATATATATATATATATATATATATATATATATTACAAAGAAGAGAACTGACATATTGGATGATTTCTTATAGCCACCCACTTCCCCCAGAATCATGTTTTGGGGTTTTTCTTTTGGCAAGTATCATTGGAAGTGCAGGTGTCTTAAAGCATAAAAAGGGAATAGGCTACAGGCTGGGAGATGCTTAAGGGTCATCAAGAGATCTGCCATTGATACTTTCCTAGGGATGGGTTTCATCCAGGCATATGGCCATATGGACAAACAAAAGGAGTTATTTCCCCCCCTCCCCACATCAACTTAATTTGTTGCACAAGAGGCCTTAATCTGTTCCCAACTTTTGCTCAAGTATGTTGCTCACTTGAAGCTGTCCATGGTCCAGCAGCCTTGCATTTTCCCTTGTGTTTCTGAAATTGGACCAGAACACGAGAACTGAGGACCCACCAGGAGGCAAGGTTGAGGAGCAAACAAAAAGTCAGTGAATGAATAGCTAAGGATGCAGGGAACACGCCAGAGATCAAGAAGACCTCCATAAAACATTTTTGCCCTATATTGGATGGAAGGCAGGTTTATAAATGTACAACTGAATGAGCAAATGGCTGAATCACTTCATTGTTAGTAATAGTAATACCTTCACAATGGATGGATAGATTTTCTGTTTCTGGTCCAATAAGTTTTGCACTTGTTCATTCAATAGCCTGTTTCATCCACTTCTGAATTAAGCTGTGGGTTTTGTTTCTAAAAGTACTGTTTAAATATGTGTTTTATCACAAACTACATATTTAAATAACAGATTTCATCTCAGCGTGTGCATTTCCAAAAGCGCCTTACTCTAAAATGCACATTTTGAATACATTTCGCTAAGTCTTTTTGCACTGAGAATTATATTGCAAAATTTGGTGAAGTGCAAAATTTGAGTAACAGTTTTATTCTACTCTGCACATCAACCCAGGAGGTGACGAACAGATTGTTGGAATCCACAGAATTCAAAGGAACAAGATGCACAGCTTAAAACTGACATATGTGAAATGGTCTGAGATTCTTAAACGGCACTATTTTATATGATGCACTTGAAATAATTTGCAATTCCTGCAAAACAAAGCAGAAACTGACGTGATATGCCTTACCTGAGTGCTTGCCACATTTGTGCCATCAGTGACTTCCACAGTCATGTTGTACACGGACCTC